>NC_064813.1:42905025-43042635 GCF_023721935.1 Panthera uncia
TTCCCCCCCCCCCCCCCCCCCCCCCCCCCCAACAAAACACCCGCTTTCTAAAAAAAAAAAAAAAAATTTTGTTGGGGGGGGGGGGGGGGGGGGGGGGGGGGGGGGGGCTGGGTGAAACAGGTGAAGGAGATTAAGAATACACTTACCTTGATGAGCACTGAGTGATATATGGAATTGGTGAAACACTATATTATATATCTGAAATTAACATACCACTGTATGTTCACTACATTGGAATTAAAATAATATTAAAAAATAGATGTCTAAAATCGAAAAAGCCACACAAAGCGTTAGAAGTTTATTTTTCAGATATATGAAGGACAGAGAGTTCAGAGTGGATGCACTTGGGAAAAAGGACAGAAGATGCTCTAAAGACTTCCTCCAGCCCTAGGTGAGTCTACTGGCCCTAATACTCTGCTCAGACGCAGGCCGCAACCAGATCTGAGTGCCCCAGCCACCAAAGCTTGTTACCGAAACAGAAAGAAGAGGCAAGAGCCAAGCTGTAAAATGGAGAACAAGGCAGGCCTTTGAATAGGAAGAGATCGTGAGGCCCCCCAGGCAGCTGCAAGGCTAACCTCCAAAGTCAAGATCAGTTAAAATGATATTTGATTTTCTAGGTTGAATGGGAAACTTCAACCAAATAAAAACTATCTTCCTTGGGCAGCAGCTGAAATAATGGGGGAAGCCACAGGAGGTAGGAGGGCTCAGGGTAGGATCAAAGCTAATCTTTGGGTTGCTCCTTGCTCAGATGGCCCAGTTCGCCCCAGACTAATTGGGCCTCACACAGCTTGAAGACAAGGGGAAGAGACCCTTAACAGAGAGAAGCACAAAATAGAGGCAGAGCACAGAATGCCAGGGCTGGAACCAGTCTCGGTGGCCATCTTTGCCTGTAATGGAGACTGGGAAAATTCAGTATGTTTGAGCAATCTAAGGACACAGAGACAGGGCAGAGCTGTCCGCTGACTTTGGGTGTTCTGACCTTGTTTAGTTCTCTTTTTCTTTATACACCACTGGAGAGAGAGCAAGATACACAGAGCAATGGGCTCGTACAGTGAGCACTGGCTGAAAATCAGGAGACTTGGGTTCAAGATTCAGACCCAATGGAAACCAGTTGTTAAAACTTGGGAAAGTCACTGCTAACATTAAGCCTGCATTTTCTCATTTATAGTTTAGATGACATTCTGTGAGGTTCTGGTTTTACTCCTAAAAGGCCAAGTTCCTTTGGACAGTGGTATTTCATACTCATGTCATGCCTAGATTTAATTCCATAACTAGAGGGCCTCTACACATACAGGCTCAGATTCCACAACTAGAGAGCCAGATTCTATGCTTGAGAGGCAAGAATTCGTATCTGGAGAAATTTTCCATGCCTAGAAGTCAGATTCCATACTTAGAGGGCCAAGTTTTGTTTTGTTTTTTTACTGCTTTATTTATTTTTGAGAGAGAGAGAGAGAGAGAGAGAGAGAGAGAGAGAACAAGTGGAGGAGGGGCAGAGAGAGAGGGAGACACAGAATCCTAAGCAGGCTCCAGGCTCTGAGCTGTCAGCTCAGAGCCCAATGTGGGGCTTGAACTCATGAACCACAAGATCATGACCTGAGCCAAAGTTGGACGCTCAACCAACTGAGCCACCCAGGCACCCATAGAGGGCCAAGTTTTATGTTTACAGGGTCAGGTTTTGTGTGGAGGACCAGATTATATGCATGAAAAGGCAGAATTCACACCTAAGAAAGCTAAATCAATGCCTGAAATTTCAGATTTCATAAATGGAGTTCAGGTTCCATGCATGTAGATCCTATTCCTATGACTCAAAGCCAGGTTCCATGTCTGGAGTTTCAGGTTCCACACTTTTTAGGCCATTTTTCACGACTAGACATTGATTTCCACACAAAGAGTGCCAGATTCCAAGCTTGTAGATTAAGATTTGCATATGGTGTACCAAGTTTCATGCTAATAGGGCAAGGTTCAATTTTCTTGAGAAACAAATTTTTATTATTGAAATCCTATGTTTCTTATCCAAAGTGATATGGCCCACACTTGTAAGGACATGTTCCATACTTGGAGATAAGGATTTTATACATGGGGTGCCAGTTTCCACGTTTGTAGGGTGATGTTCAATTCTTGGGAGATTGAGATTTCACGTATGGGTCACCAGTTTAAAGGTCATTTGCACAGTCTCAAGGAGAGAGAAAGAGGAAACCAAGCTTGGAGTCTGGGCAGCCAGAAACAATCCTGCTGCTGCTGCTGTCCCCACAACTGGCTGGGCCTAACGCTGGACAGGGATGCTCAGCCAAACTCCTGCCTCTACTTGGTCTGGAAGCTGGATGTCTCTGCCATTCCTGCACTCTCTCCTGAGTGGATCCTGCTCATGGCCTTGTCTTCCGCATTGAAATCACATGCAGAAGCATCAGTGGAAAGAGCCTGCTCCCTAGCTTTAAGGGAAGCTAGGAAAATTTGGTTTTTATTTTTTCTTTCTTTCTTTCTTTCTTTCTTTCTTTCTTTCTCTTTCTTTCTTTCTTTCTTTCTTTCTTTCACGTTTATTTTATTTTTGAGAGAGAGTGTGTGTGTGAATTGGGGAGGGGCAGTGAGAGAGGGAGACACAGAACCCGAAGCAGGCTTCTGACACAGAGCTCCAACTCAGGAACCGCGAGACCATGACTTGAGCCAAAGTCGGACGCTTAACCATCTGAGCCACCAGACACCCCTGGCTTCTATTTAAAAAAAAAAACAAAACAGACTCAGTAGGTAGGAGAGTTCCAAACTTAGAGTTCCCAAAGCATCTGGATGGCTAAAAAAGAATGATAAATGTTACTACACAAAGTATGCAATAATGACATGATTTTAAATACAAATATTTTATTTAAATCAGCACATGACTGAAGATTGCATTATAATGTTCATTTTACTATAATACTTTATTGTAACAGTTTTCTGCTTTTCCTCATTCCACAAATGATGCATGCTTCTTAATTTATTTTAAATTAATTGTGTTAAAAGGAATGATTAGTCAACAAATAAATCTTTAAAAAAAACAAATAAATCTTTTTAAGATTTAAAAATAAATCTTAAAAAAAAATCTTTAAAAAATCTTAAAAAAAATCTTAAAAAAAATGCTTTATAGTGTTCGGTCTGGGGTGTGCATATTAAAATACACATTGAATTTCAAGACTTGACATTTTATTCTCCCATTCTGCATTTGAAAAACTTATTAACTTTTACAGAATTTTTTTTAATGTTTATTTATTTTTGAGAGAGAGAGAGTCAGAGTACAAGCAGGAGAAGGGCACAGAGAGAGGGAGACACAGAATCCGAAACAGGCTCCAGGCTCCGAGCTGTCAGCACAGAGCCTGACATGGGGCTGGAACTCACGAGCTGTGAGATCATGACCTGAGCCGAAGTCGGATGCCCAACCAGCTGAACCACCCTGGCGCCCCTAGAATGTTTAAAAATGAAGTAGATATCAATCCCATTTTAAGAATGGAAAGGCCCTGGCACAACATAATAAACCTGTCAGGTGTCACAAGCCATTGGTTAGGAAAACTGCTTTACTCTTCTCTGGGTGATACTTGAATCTCAGCTTCCTATTGCTTACTGAATAGGCTTGTGACATAACCACAGCTGGAATGGTGAGAGTTAATCCCAGACTTACCCTGCTGCCTGAGATCCAGCTAACTACCACCCCTCCACCCCAGCTTGAACTGATCAATGAACGGATTGCCAGGGCCATTTTGAGTGGCTGCCTTCCAACCACCCCCCCCCCGCCCCACCCCCACCCAATCAACATGAAATGACCCAAACCAAGAAACCAGAGGACTCTCCAGGTCAAGAAATCCACAGTGGCTCTAGAGCACCCCCCACAGCCTGGAAGATGCCTGAACTGCAGGGTCAAGTCCAAGGGGTCTCAGGTGGACCTTTTAATAGCCTGTCCCATTTGGCTTCTCATTTACTGGGAATGAAGACTTTTTATACCCACAATGTGTTATTTGCTGAAAAGTGCTTACAAATAGCAGCCTGTAACCTTTTATCATATTTGTTCATTTAGACACAAAACAGGACCTTATCTTTAGTTAATGCATGTGGTATTCCGGTTATAACCAGCGACCTTTTAGTTCAAAGAAAGTGACAGCAGCTTCTGCTTTCAACCAACCCATAAAATGGAGATGAGGAAATAGATTAAATGCTAAAACAGGGACCTGATCCCTTAGCAGCCCTGCAGGAGTGAGAATGGAGGCTTTCACTATTGAAGAGACACTTCTTTGAGGTCATGAAAGACACATGTTAAGAAGGATCCCACGTTATCCACCGCTTCTCCTGGAAATGTCTCCAGCCCAGAGTAACCAGGGCCTGTGATAGCGTAGATGTGTCTAGAGAAGCATGTGCTGAGCCTGTCATTCAGAGCCCAGCCCAAGTGTTGCTCCGAGCCATCAGCACAGACCCTGATGCGGGGCTCGAACTCACAGACCTCGAGATCATGACCTGAGCCGAAGTCGGACACTCAACTGACTGAGCCACCCAGGCACCCCGAAAGTGTTGACATCTTGGCTTCAGTTGCATAACAGCGGAATCTTAAGGCAATGCTTTCCATGTCCTCTGTTATTTCTGGAGTCTAGAGGAAGTCTGTCACATATGTTCATGTTCTGTTGACAAGCTATTTGGGGAGGATCCCTGGCCACTGTCCCTGCTGCCAGGCCTGAGGTCTGACTTAAAAAACAAAAAGTTTGGGGCCCCTGGGTGCTTCAGGAGGTTCGAAGCATCTGACTCTTGATTTCACCTTAGGCCTTTTTCTCCAGATTATGGGATTGAGCCCCACGTCAGGCTCCACGCTGAGTATGGAGCCTGCTTAAGATTCTCTCTCTCTCAAATATTTGCAAATGACATATCAGATAAAGGGTCAGTATCCCAAATCTGTATAGAGCTTATCAAACTCAACACCCACAAAACAAATAATCCAGCGAAGAAATGGGCAGAGGACATGAATAGACACTTTTCCTAAGAAGACATCCAGATGGCTAACAGACACATGAAAAGATGCTCAACGTTATTCATCATCAGGGAAATATAAATCAAAACCACAATAAGATACCACCTCACCCCTGTCAGAATGGCTAAAATTAACAACAGAAGAAACAACAGATGTTGGCGAGGATGCAGAGAAAAGGGAACACTTTGGCACTGTTGGTGAGAATGTAAACTGGTGAAGCCGCTCTGGAAAACAGGATGAAGGCTCCCAAAAAAAACTAAAAATAGAACCATCCTATGACCCAGAAATTGCACTACTAGGCATTTATCCAAAGGATAAAAAAAATGCTGATTCGAAAGGGCACATGCACCCCAATATTTACAGCAGCGCTATCAACAATAGCCAAAGTATGGAAAGAGCCCAAATGTCCATCGATGGCTGAAAGGATAAAGAAGATGTGGTATATATATACAATGGAATATTTCTCAGGGATCAAAAAGAATGGAATCTTGCCATTTGCAACAGTGTGGATGGAACCAGAGTACATTGTGCTAAGTGAAATAAATCAGAGAAAGACAAATATATGATTTCACTCATGTCTGGAATTTAAGAAATAAAACAGATGGACATAGGGAAAGGGAAGGAAAAATAAAATAAGATAAAAACAGTGAGGGAGGCAAACCATAAAAGACTGTTAACTATAGAGAACAAACTGAGGGTTGCTGGAGAGGAGGCAGGTAAGGGGATGGGCTAAATGGATGATGGGCGTTAAGGAGGGCATTTGTTGGGATGAGCACTGGATGTTATATGTAAGTGATGAATTACTAAATTCTACTCCTGAAACCAATACTACACTATATGTTAATTAACTTGAATTTAAATAAAATTTAAAAAAAGATTCTCTCTCAGGGGCACCTGGATGGCTCAGTCAGTTAAGCATCCGACTTTGGCTCAGGTCATGATCTTGTGGTTTGTGAGTTCAAGCCCCGAGTCGGGCTCTGGGCTGACAGCTTGGAGCCTGGAGCTGCTTCGGATTCTGTGTCTCCCTCTCTCTCTGCCCCTCCCCCGCTCACACTGTGTATCTCTCTCTCTCAAAAATAACATTTAAAAAAATAAAAAAAAAAAGATTCTCTCTTTCCCTGCACTGTTCATGCTCACTCCAAAACAAAAACAAAAGCAAAAAGTTCACATGAACCTTTTCTTATTGACAAAGCTTTAGAGGAACACTCTTATGATGCATTTTCAAGGGGCCAGAGTTTTAGGTAGAAAACATAAAACTGGACATTAAGAAGAGACCTCAATTTATAAGCAGAGCATCAGGGGAAAAACTTGTGAGAACTGGCACTCTTGCCTATTGAACCATGTTCAGAACAAGGCCTCATCCTTCCCAAAGTTGTTTCTGGCTTAAAGGCAGCAGGTGGCAGCAAAATCAAGCTTTTTGGTAGCAGAAACTTCTGGAGCTTCAAATGGTTCTCCGAGGAGGAGAAGCAGCGTTTAGTGAAAACCTTTCATCTAAAAATCTAAACTCAGCACAAGAACAAACACAAAACAGAGAGAGGCGCTGCCACGATCAGCCTTAGCCGCTTCAGATCCACATGTCATTCCCTGCCTGCCATCCACGGAGCCACACCTTGTCCTTCCAAGGAATTCTGGGATTTCTATGGGCGGTGGCCAGGAAAGGAACTCGGGGTCTGTCTCTCTTTGAATAGTTATTCGACAGGGTTCCCGTCCTGATGATGCCCCTGTCACATGTTGAAGCTGGTTAACCAGGAAATGGTTTCTGGTCAGGGTTAGACTCGCTAGAGAAGTCAGCCCAAATTCGGAAGTGTATGAAGGAAGGGTTTTTGAAAAGGAAATTTTGTGGGCAATAAAAAGAAATGAGGTACTGATGCACTCTACAACATGGGTGAACCTCAAAAACATTGCGCTAAGTGAAAAAGACAGTCGTAGAAGATCACATAATGCATGACGCCATTTATAGGAAACATCCCGAATAGGCAAATCAAGCGACAGAAAATAGATTGGTGGCCGTCTAGGGCTGGGGAGGTGGTGCTTGGGGAGTGAATGCTAATGAGGACAAGGTTTCTTTTGGGGATGATGAAAGTGTTCCAATATTAAATTACGGTGATGATCACATAACTGTATAAATATGCTATCAAATTGGACACTTAAAAATTAAAAAAAAATTTTTTTAATGTTTATTTATTTTTGAGAGAGAGACAGAGCACTAGCGGGAGAGGGGCAGGGCGGAGGGGGAGACACAGAATTGGAAGCAGGATCCAGGCTCTGAGCTATCAACATAGAGCCCGATGCGGGGCTTGAACCCATGAACCATGAGATCATGACCTGAGCCAAAGTCAGACGCTTATCCAATTGAGCCACCCAGGCGTCCCTTAAAATCTTTTTTAACATTTTTTTATTTTTGAGAGACAGAGCATGAGTGGGGGGGCGGTGGTATAGAGAGAGGGAGACACAGAATCTGAAGCAGGTTCCAGGCCCTGAGCTGTCAGCACAGAGCCAACGCAGGGCTTGAACCCACGAACTGCGAGATCATAACCTGAGCTGAAGTCGAATGCTTAACCAACTGACTGAGCTACCAAGGCTTCCTTCAAATTGTACACTTTAAATGAGTAAACTTTATGGGATGTAAATGATCCCACTAGGACTGTTTAAGGGACGCCTGGGTGGCTCAGTTGGTTAAGTGTCAGACTGCAGCTCAGGTCATGATCTCATGGTTCTGGAGTTGGAATGCCGCGTCAGACTCTGTGCTGTCAGCACAGAGACAGCGTCGTCGTCTTCTTCTTCTTCTTCTTCTTCTTTAATGTTTATTAATTTTGGGAGAGAGAAAGACAGAGCATGAGCCAGGGGAGGGGCAGAGACAGAGGGAGACACAGAATCCAAAGCAGGCTCCAGTCTCCGAGCTGTCAGCACAGAGCCTGATGTGGGGTTCGAACCCATGAAATCATGACCTGAGCCAAAGTCGGATGCTCAACCTACTGAGCCACCCAGGCGCCCCAGCACAGAGCCTGCTTCTGATCCTCTGTCCCCCTCTCTCTCTGCCCCTTCCCTGCTCTCTCCGTCTCAAAAATAAACATTAAAAAAAAGAACTGTTTAAAAAAAGAAGAGAAAGTGGAAGTATATTTTGATCACTAATATACTTCAAATGAAAATAAACCTCATAACTATCCAAGACCCTGAAAATAGGAAATGAGGTCAATGATAATATTGAGTAGGAGGGACCCCCTCCCCCTGGCTACCTGAAGCACAAAACATGCCTGCAATATAAACGTGGACAGCAACAGTGTAATGGAAACACTGCCCCCACCAGAACAACAGTTTCCCTATTAGAGAATTGAATGCGTTATCATCACAAGTAGTTCTAGAAATCAGGGAATATTAGGATAAGATGTCAACATCGTACTTTAAATTCAGGCAAGTTTTTAACTCCATAGGCATCCCACTAGCTTTGGTGGAGTGAGGGGGAGTTATACACTGTTCATGGCTAATGGATGAGAAACTGGGCTTAAAAGCCAACCTCTTATTTCAAAACTTGGCTCTGTCTCCTATAAAACCAGGTCAATTGAGGGAATAATAGTATCCCCATAAGGCTTTTGTAAAGATTCTGTGTGTTAATGTAAAGTGCTTAGAACAATGCTTGGCACGCAGGAGGCACTCAACAAATTCATTCATTCAACAAATGTTTATTGAATATAGTGGTGGTTCAGTATGTGACTGTTTTCGGTGTTGGGAATACTAAGGTCAATAAAACAGATTAGGTCCCTGCTTTCATGGAGCTTACTTCCTGGTGGGAAGAGGCAAACAGCAATAAAAATTGTATCTATATTTTTACGGACCGAATTGTGTTTTCTACCCCAATTCATATGTTGAAGCCTTAATTCTCAATGCAATGGTATTTACAGGTGGAGCCTCTGGGAGGTCATTACGGTTAGATGAGGTCTGAGGGTAGGACCCGCATGGTAAGATTAGTGCCCTTAGAAGAAAAGAAAGAGAAACTAGGGTGCTTTTTCCAATCATGTGAGGACACAGCTAGAAGGTGGCCATCTACAATAAGGAGGAGAGCTCTTACCAGGAGCCAAATCTGTCAGCACCTTGATCTTGGACTTCCAGCCTCCAGAACTGTGAGAAAGAAATACCTGTTGTTCAACCATCCAGTCTATGTTATTTTGTTACAGCGGCCTGAGCAGACTAATACAGATTTGTATATTAATATATATGCTTGATATAGGAACCTTGCATAGGTATATAACTGGTTTTGTTGATGGAAATAGCCATACGCTAAACTAGTGTGAGGAACCCCTGTTCCCATTTTAGCAATGATACCTGCTGTCCACGGCGAAGCCTTGGAGAAGCCTCTTGATGATCCACGTGCTAGATTCTTTCCTCCATAAACTGATGAACTAAATGATCCTTGAAATGTTTGGTTCTGTCCGTGGCACGGTTGGAATAATAATTCACCTTTTAGGTCAATTACACACACAGGTATGCTAATGCTTGGGGTGCCCTTAGGGTAGACACTGATTATTTCAGTTGTACTCTTCAAATGGAGGACTAATTAAATCTCTACATTTGGATTTGGCTTCCCAGTTAGCAATGTTTCATTCCTGGAAAATAAATAGTCAGTGTGTGTCAGACAGAACAGCTTCTTTGGGTCATTTTTTCCCCTCTTCCTTGGCTTATTGCGAGCTCTGACTGTGCTGCTCTCCAGGAGTCTCTTCGTTCCTGGGATAATGGCCGAGAGAACAGAGCTCACGGTTTCCCTGAGGTCCTTTTGATAAATCGCTGACATCTGATCAATCCGTTCTCATTTCATTTGTTACTTGCACAGAAAAACTGTAGACCGTGTAAGAGCACAAGAACACCATTTAAAAATCATTCGGACATTTTGTAAAATTTGATTTTTCTGCTTCTCTCACCCCTGAACTCTTCCAGTGGCATGTCTTGGGATGCACAAGATTTATTCAAGCTCTTCTGCTTTGGGGTCATCCAAATTCTCTGAGCAGGTGACAGCCTCTAGGAACGTATCCAAGGAAGCATCTTACCATTTCCATCCTTTGATCCCAGGGCAGCTTCCACCACCAAATACACTGAAAGAAGCAAAAGTCTTCTGTTGTCTCTGGTGCAGTGGCATTGAGGCACAACCACCAAGTATTCAGAGTATACAGGTATCCCTTGCTTTTTAAAAGTTCACGTTATACCACTTCACCTTTGTGAAAAACCTACATTAGTACCTGTTTTGGCTAAATGAAAGAAATCCAAAGAGGATTTTGCTTTTATGAAAAACGCAAAACAAGTGAAAATAACATTTTACTGTGAGCCTTTATTGAGGCAGCGCACACCCCGAGCTGCAAGAGCGGCCCCGCCCAGCTCCTTCCCCGAAACTCCACTCAGCATCTCAGCGTCCAGCCCCCAGAGCTGTGAACTGCCTATGAGCATCTGTGCCTTATCTGTTTATTTTGTGCATTTGTTAGCAAGATGTGTCCTAAAGTATCAGAAAAGCCTAAAACAGGTTATTTTGGGGGGTCTGGAAATACTTACAAAATTTCCTCTTTGTTTTACACGATTTCAGGTTACGGAAGCTTTTGTAGGAAAGCTCTACTTTCAGATGGGGGTGGGGGCGGGGGGTTGGGGGGGCGTTTTGTGGAATGGACCTGCCGGGTAGCTTGTGATGGCGGAAATATTTTTTTTCTGGAGACCAGACTAAAAGGCTCTTCGTAAAACCAGCAGATGTATTATTTTCACTTCTGAACAGTCCATTTGATAATAGACTGTTTCTCAAAAAAGAAATAGAAGTGAGATTTTTAAAAATATAAATATATGCCCAAGCTCACTCTTAAATGCAAACAAAAATTATAAGAGAATGGTTGGTGGATTGGCAAAGAAACCCCAGCCACACAAACGAAAAAAAAAACAGCAACAAAAAAACTGAACAGCTTCCTCTGTTAGCATTTTCACATAAAGGTTGCAGGAGTATCATTTATTGTATGGAGGGCAATTTGACAATATCTACTAGCAAATTTTACGATGCACAAAGCCTTGGCTTCAGTGATTCCACTTCTAGGAATTTATCCCACAGGTATTCCAGATTTGCTCAAAGGTGTAGGTATGAAGATATTCACTGCAGAATTATTTGGTTAGTAAGAGGGAATACCCTAGAGCATACCCATACAATGGGATTTTATTAAAGAATGACGTCCACGATGTATTGCTGAGGGGGGAAAGGTACAGAATCATTTACAGGTAACTACATTTGTTTAATATACCGAAACTATTGGCACAGGTTGCATCTGGGGAGGGAAATTAGAAAACAGTTTTTCATTTACACCCTTATCTTTCATTGTATACCTTTTTTTTTTTTTAACATTTGGATTTTGTACCATTTGTGTGTGTTACGTGTTCTAAAAGATAATTAAAAGTTCCACAGCCACAATAGGGACACAAAAATTCTGTAGGAATACTACCTGACATTTGTTGAATTTTGCTACATGTCAGGCACTGATTTTCTTAAATTTTTTTTTTTCAACGTTTTTTTTTTTTTTTTTTTTTTTGAGACAGAGAGAGACAGAGCATGAACGGGGGAGGGGCAGAGAGAGAGGGAGACACAGAATCGGAAGCAGGCTCCAGGCTCCGAGCCGGCAGCCCAGAGCCCGACGCGGGGCTCGAACTCACGGACCGCGAGATCGTGACCTGGCTGAAGTCGGAAGCTTAACCGACTGCGCCACCCAGGCCCCCATGTCAGGCACTGATTTTCTAAACACTTTGCATGTGTTATGTGATGTGATTCAACCACTACCTTGTAAGATGGGTACTATTACCTCCATTTCTTTCCACAAAAGGGGAAAAGTATGGTAGAGAGAGTCTGAATAACTTGCCCAAGGATTCACATCTAGTCAGTGGATGAGCTGAGATTTGAACCCAGGCACCCTGGCTCCAGAGACCCAACTCTTAGCCACTATACTATACTGCTCCCGTATAATCTCAGACCTCCATAATGAACTCTTAATTATAGTGCAGCCAGTATAAAGCTTAGATAACAAACTCAGATGTGCAAGAAATATCTCGCTTCTTTATTTTCTTTGAATCAACTTATATCCAATTCTCGGTTCCCATTCAGCTTTATGGGCAGGAAGTATAATCTCAGTCATTGCTAAGGTTCCCCCACTTCAAGGGCTGTACAAGGTCTTGGAGTCTTACCTGGCAGAGACTCGGCCGGTTGTCAGCCCACGGTGATGACCGCAGAGATGTCCACCAACCGAGTTCAACACTCTCCAGCCACAGAATGGAGTCCTACCCACTCTCACGCCCAAGCTGCAAACATTTTTATATTCTCTGGGAATTTGCTCCTTCCCTTTCCCCACAACCTTCAAAGGCATGGAGAATACTCTTTTCAGTGAGCTGAGGTTTTATCTGAAGACAGCAAGATCATTCTGCAAAACATCTATACAATCCAGAATGATTGTAAAAAATAAATAAAACGTTGTCTTCCATTGGTAGCTGGGTTGGACCGCAGCATGGGACAGTTAATACTCATAGTTTGAATGCAAAGGCACATGGAGTATACTTTGTGGAAGGGACAAAAACCTCAAGGGGCAATGAGGATATTCCCCCTTTACCCCTTGAACGTCCTCAAATAAAAATCAGGCAAGTTCCCAGCTTCTGCTCAGCTCAACTAACCAGCCCATAAGTGCAGAAAAGAAGACAAGACTGGAATCCAAGGCAAGAAGCATTAGAATCCATGCTCCTGGAATCAAAGAGACCGTGTTTAAATAGACACCAGGTTGATAGCAAAATTTTAGGATGGCTATAGCAGGCAGGAAAAAGAAGATGTATGATCCAAGCATAAGGTCTTTTGACTGTAGGAGCCCGGGTGAGAGGTCTGCCCCAAATTCCATCTGCCACCAATGAAAGCAGAAAGGAAATGGGTGGTGAGGGCCAAGCCATAGGGAAAGACTCCAAGACGGGTGTGCCTCCTGTGTGTTTAGTAATCATGCTCAACTCAGCAAATTTGAGTTTCTTTATTCTTTGGGCAACTATCCATGTTAATGAGCAGGGAACATTTGATCTTAAGCAGTTCCAAAACCCAATTTTCCCCCAGCCTTCGTAGAGGGAAAGAAATGGCTGCAGTACTGGTCATATTTGCTTGTGAGCGCTCCTGGTCAGCTAATTCCTGGTCCTTTGCTCCACCTAGTGGATTTTCAGGCTAGAGAGGCTCTGAAAAGAGAACACTGGTGTGAAGGATGTACTTTTGCTGATAAATCTGGACTTCTGTCAGTTTCTTTATAGACAATACCCTGTTCCATGCCAATCTGTCCTTGTCCATGTTGAGTGAGCTCTTTCAAGTATTTTCATTTAAGCCAAATGTGTAGCTGTGAGTCAGCAGAATCTAGTACATTCCTTTCCTCTGTGTGTGTGTGTGTGTACATACATATGTATGTGTGTGTGTATGTATATATATATATGTATATATATATATGTATATGTATATGTGTGTATGTATGCGTATATACACACATACATGTATATATATACACATGCATGTGTATGTATACACATGTATGTGTGTATATATATATATATAGCATTATATGATCAGGAGGCACAAATAAGCACAGAAAAGCATATTCTACTCATAATTTTGTCCTCCAATGGCCAAACTCAATCAAACCTCTACAGGGTCATTTAATTAAATAATGGCCTACCGACTTGTTAATCCTCATGGGGCTCCTTTGAAGAATAACTGGTTGAATAGTCATAAGACTTTTTTGAGAAGTTTCACATTCAATTATTTTTATTTTATTTTATTTTTTTAAATTTACATCCAAATTAGTTAGCATATAGTGCGACAATGATTTCAGGAGTAGATTCCTTAGTCCCCTTAACCATTTAGCCCATCCCCCCCCTCCCACAACCCCTCCAGTAAACCTCAGTTTGTTCTCCATATTTATGATTCTCTTCTGTTTTGTCCTCCTCCCTGTTTTTATATTATTTTTACTTCCCTTCTCTTATGTTCATCTGTTTTGTCTCTTAAAGTCCTCATATGAGTGGAGTCATATGATTTTTGCCTTTCTCTGACTTACTAATTTCACTTAGCGTAATACCATCCAGTTCCATCCACGTAGTTGCAAATGGCCAGATTTCATTCTTTTTGATTGCCAAGTAATACTCCATTGTGTGTGTGTGTGTGTGTATATATATATATATATATATATACACCACATCTTCTTAATCCATTCATCCATCGATGGACATTTGGGCTCTTTCCATACTTTGGCTATTGTCGATAGTGCTGCTATAAACATGGGGGTGCATGTGTCCCTTCAAAACAGCACACCTGTATCCCTTGGATAAATACCTAGTAGTGCAATTGTTGGGTCACAGGGTAGTTGTATTTTTAGCTTTTTGAGGAACCTCCATACTGTTTTCCAGAGTGGCTGCACCAGCTTGAATTCCCATCACATTCGATTATAAAAACAGATGAGAGAACATTATAAAGCATGGCAAAACTAAGGATTTCCGGTTCAAAGGGATTCAGAGCTGTTTCTTACACAAAATCTATATGTGGAGACGAAGATGAGTACAGGGTAGGCTTAGATCATTAGAGTACAAAATAAATTCACCAATCTATACCTATTTGTTAGCCTACTCTGCCCACGTGAGTCACCAGCCTTAAAATCAATCAAGTCATTATTCTTTATTTCTTACATATAGTTGATATTTAATTGCTGTTATGAGTTGAACCGTGTCCCCCAAATATTCATTTGTTGACGTCTTAACCCGCAGTACCCTAATGTGATCCCATTTGGAGATAAGGTCTTTACGGAGGTAACCAAGTTAAAATGAGGCCATGAGGGTGGGCCCTATTCTGATGTGACTGGTGTCCTTATGAAAAGGGGAAATTTGGAGACAGACATGCATGAAGGAAGAACACCATGAGAGGATGAAGATGGCCATCTACAAGCCAAGGAGAGAATCTTGGAACAGATCCTTCCCTCCCAGCCCTCAGAAGGAATCAACACTCTCAACATCTTGCTTGTGGATTTCTCATTTCCAGAACCGTGAGACAATGTATTTCTATTGCTTAAGCCACACAGTTTGTGGTATCTTGTGATGGCAGCTCTAGAAAACTAATACAATTGCCTCTGGCAAATGAACTCATAGAATGCTAGAACTGGAAAGGATATCTGAAAATATATTGCTTGACTCCCTTATTCTGAAATGAAATGCCTAAGGTCACACAGCAAGTTGGTGACTTTAGTCACGCTTTTAGCTCAATCTTTAGTTCATTATGTTCTATCATAGCCTACAGGCTATTTCAAAGATGGTGGCAAAATCAGCCTATGATGGTGATTAGGTCCAAAACTTGGTTGGAAAGAATTTCTTGGGGGACAGTATGCAAGCATTGGCCCTTTCTGTGTGTGCTAATGGAAGCATATGTTAAGTAGATGAATTAATTGCTGGTTGGATGCCAGCCAGAAGACTGATACCCAGTGGAACAGTGAGACAGGTAACTTGACCTCTGGCTGGGCTGATAGGATCCATCGTCCCTTTAGATAGGCACTTGGTGGTGAAGGTCTGGCCCTGGCTGGCGGGCTACTCCCACCCCAATGAGGATGATTCACCAGAATGACCTAATCATCTATGGGTCAGAAGCTCAGGTTCATGTGAGCTGGGTGGGGGCTGGGGGAATTGAGCCTGAGTAATGCTTCATAGTGGGTGTGGAGACTTATTATAATAGTAAGCATGCTGTTGATTAAAGCACATGACACAAGTAATTGCTAGAGATCCCCAAACAGCTATCACCCAGGATTACAGAGATCTGATCTAATGTCAGACAGAAAGCCCAGTTTGGACTCTCCAGCAGAGGACTTTGAAAAGTGTCCAGGAGTAATTGGCATTTAATCAATGCAATCATTATCACAGCACATGGCTCCTACAGCTTCGGGCCCTCTTGCAACCACTGAACTGCAAAAGAGAGAATATGTCCATGAAATTTTTACCAGGAACAGCTCTTGATTCACAGTCCCAGACTAGGTCCAAGTGGAAATATATTCATATCTTCATATTTGACAAACACAGGTTCACTGTCAGTAAGAATTCAGTCTTCTATCAAGGACGGTACAAATAGTAATGGTTATTTTTCCCTTAGAGAGGCCTAATCAGCATGAATTTTGATAGACAGGAGAGGAAACACTATAGCAGGCAGCTAAGCATTTGCTTTTCATCTAATCTTCTCTAAACCTGCCATGAAACATGGGAAGAATAGGACTGCTCTTCCCTCCCTGAGATATGAAGGAGCATATACTACTTGTAATCGTAGACAAAGAAATACTGACTTTGCTCTCAGACAGTGCACCTCGCTTTGTTAAATATTACTATTGGGCATCAAACTGGGTATTTATAGGAGAATATGCCCCTCTTGGAGGGTAGACACTATGTTTAGGCCTTACCCTCTTCTTTTCCTGGCAGGAGTTTATAGTTTGCTTTCACCCACCCTGTGAAATACGGTTAAAAAAAGAGAAGGTCCAACTTCCCTTGTATGCATCTTACAAGTCTTTTATGCATGACTGATAAGAGGAAGTGGGGAGAAAGAAAAGAAAGATCCTTGAACTTAAGAATCCATAAGAGGTTTCCTAAGACGATCATCATCTATTTGGGTGTTTTTCAAAGAGTACTTCCAAATTACCCATTTCAGAATGACCTACAGAGCGTGTCAACAATGCAGATTTCCAGGACTCTTATGGGCTCAGATCAGAATTGGTGGGAGTGGGAAGGACCCTGGAATCCACACTGCTAACAAGTGTCTTCAGGGGTTCCTTTATATACTAAAATGGATTCTACTCATTTTCCCTGTCTCAACATTGCTGTGCTCTAGGGCTCAAATTCTTCTCTATCTTCACTCATTCCCTTGATTACATCAAGTCTCATGCCTTTAAATGTTTTTATATGCGAATAGCTCTCAAATTTATCTGCAGCCCACAGCTCTTCCGCCAAGCTCCGGAATTCTATATCTAATCGCCAGATTGATGTCGTATGGGCACATTCAAAAACAAACATTTTAATTTTCTCTCTGAACTTGTTCTTCCTCATCACAGTAAATAGCACCACGACTCATACCAAAACCTTGGAGTCATTCTTGACTCTGTGTTTGATATCTTCCTCACTTTCTCTTCTACTTACTTTCCACCTATCAGAGTCCGGTGAGCTCTGTCACACTACACCCCAGGTCTTTCTCTACTCCCTGGGCTATTGCAGCAGCCTCCTGGTTGGTCTGTCTGCTTTCTTTCTATCGCAGTCAGAGTTCAATGGCAGATAACAGAAGCCATTCTAGCTATTTGAAACAGAAAGAGATTTAATACATTTGTAGTATATCAATGATACAATCCTTTCCATCCACATGCCTTTTGGCTGTGACTTTGCCACAACTCCCCGAGAAGTCCAAGAAATGAAGTCTAATTTTCCCTTCCCTGGAATTTGGGCCAGCCCTCTGGTTACCTTTGACCAATAGAATGAGGCAGCGGTGATGGCGTGTGACCCCCCCAGACCGAATCATAAAAGCCTCTTGTGGTTTCCATTTTTACCCTCTTGGAAGGCAGCCTTCATATAGAGAGGCTCAGCTAGACCACATGGAGAGATAGGGCTCAGACTTTAAGGCATCCCTGCCAAGATCCCAGACATGTGAGGGAGGCCTTCTAGAACCTTCCAGCCTAGCACAGCTGACAGCTAAATGCGTATGTGAGCCCGGATGAGATCAGCAGAATATTCGGCCCAGCCCTGCTAAGTTTTGGGAGGTATTTGTTACACAGCAACAGATAACTGAAATGTCAGCGAAGTTGGGGTTTGCAAAACCTTTGGAGGGCTATAGAGGTAGGCTCTAGGCAAAGCCTCCTGGAAAAACTCCCAGAACAATCCTGCAGAACTGGCCTGCCAGAGGAGCTGCTACTTCTGCCATCATCTAGAAGCTAAGGGTCCGGCAGCCATCAACCACTTTCTGGCACCAGAAACACACCCCCTCAGCTGGGCACCCCTTTCCTGGGCGTCAGGAAATCGCCACAAGATCAGCTGGCTGCAGAGACATACCACAGCCATTTCACTTTAGCAGGATGGATAATGAATGTGCGGTAACATCTTTTTCATAAGTTAGTTCTCAACTTAGAGACTTGTACGAGTACCTATGACTGGCAACAAGTAACTCGTGTCTGAACTTTGGGCTGCAAGAGGATCTGGAAAATGTCTTTTCAGTGTTTTAGCCAAAGCACTGCTGAAAAACACAGAAGGAAGGATCTTTCAAAGATGTTTTGTTCACTGTTACAGCACCTACTGCAAATACCTGCACCTAAGAGATGCTTGTTAAATGATCAAACTAAAGTCTGATAAAGGAAAGGCATGAGTTAGAGATGATTATCTCTAGTTAGCCCAGAGAATGATATCCTGTATCTTTAAAACCCTGGGTCTGTCATTCCCCTTTATGATTACATCCTGGAATATGGAGAACGATTTAGAATTCAAGACTTTTTTCAGTCTAGTACTTGCCCCCCTTCCTGTTACTGCATAACCATCTTGAATTGGACACACTGGACCCTTTTTTTTTTTTTTTTGTAAAAATTCTTATTTAAAAAGATGACTTTGCAAGGTTGGGAAGAAGTTCTTGAAGGGAAAGCTCTTCCATCTTTCCTGCTTCCCATGGCTTTGGCCACCGTCTCTCTTTGAAGACCGTTCTTCAGGATACTGACAGCTTGATTTCTCTGGGTAACATCATGCAAAGGAAATTAGCTCAGTGTGTCTTCTACTGAATTCCATCTGTAGCTCAATGTTTTAAGGTATTTGTGAACAAGGCTACAGAGCAATTTCGATAAGACAAGGCAATATTCCAGTCTCTGAGAATATTTCTCCTGAAAACCCTTTCTTTTTCTTTTTCTTTTCTTTTCTTTTTAAATACCACTGAACAGCCTGAAAATCCTCCCACGCATGAGCAATCTCCTGCAATATACAGAAAGCTTTTCAGGTGTCACAGCCATAATAGCAGGTGGTTCCTTTGGGTAGAAAAATGATGGCAAGGATGTAGAGACAGAAAGCAAACTGTTTTGATATTCTGGGTACAGCTTTCCCCCAAGTGAATCATTCCCATATGCCTTCTTTTACCATGGGCCCTTTTCCAGAGGAAGTGGGTTGTGTGAATAGAGGTGTAGAGATGGGTTCTGGTGGGCAAACTTCTATGGTGCCCATATTTGGCGGATCCAATTAATCTTTTGATATTTGCCATCCCACTCTTACGCGAGTTAAGGCAAAACTTGAATATGGATTTCATACCTGTTTTCGCTCTCCTCAAAATGAATACATAATTTCATTATGAACATTCACGAGTGCTCATTTGAGGCAAGGCTGTATCTGAAATTCCATATAAATAGATTTTAAATACAAGCTTATAAGGAAGGCCGAAACTAGAGTGATTTGCAAAGGGCTGTCATTTAACTCACTTTTTTATTATGAAATATTGGAGACATACTAAGTTTTAAAGAACAGGCACATACTCTTAAACGAACATTTGTTGCTTGTCAGATAAAAATCCGTATTAGCGAAAAAGACTTCATTTCCAGATAGAAGTGCAGCAAAGCTGGAAATTGAGTTTTGCATAAGTTCCTTTTTCTTTTTCCCTGGTACGTAAGACTAGCATTCTTATCGTGCACAGGCACACCAAGTCTCCCTTACTGAGAAGGGAGATGCTGCTGTCTCCATCTTAATTAAAAGAATTACAAACAAATCGACTAAGGTCTAATAGGGAAAGATGTATGAAAAGATTTTAATGGAAAACTTGACTTTTTTAGTTGGAAGACAACTACGGTGCAAACCAAAAAGGAAACATGGTCCTTAAGCTAATTAATTCTGAGTCCTTCAAATCTCAGAGTGATGTCAGTTACTAGCTGTGTGATGTTGGGCCAGTTTCTTAGCCTCTCTGTATCTCAGTCTCCTGAACTGTGTAGTGAGTATACTAATCAGATTTACTTCTTAGGGTTGTTACATGTGAAGCCCTTAGAACAGTGCTTGCCATGTAGTAAACCCTCTGTAAGTGTCACCTCACTTTCTTCCTCCTCTTCCAAGGAATATCAGTTTCACAGGACAGCAGGAGCTTTGTTTAGTTCTGTGTCCTCAGCTTCTATTTTTTCCACAGTAGGCACTCAATAAATACTTGTTGAGGCGCCTGGGTGGCTCAGTCGGTTAAGCATCTGACTTCAGCTCAGGTCATGATCTCACGGTCTGTGAGTTTGAGCCCCGCATCGGGCTCTGTGCTGACAGCTCAGAGCCTGGAGCCTGCTTCAGATTCTGTGTCCCCCTCTCGCTCTGCCTCTCCCCAACTCATGCTCTCGCTCAAAAATAAATAAAAACTTGAAAAAAATTTAAAAAAAAATACTTGTTGGATGAATTAATTAATGACAGTAGCTAACCTTTTAGGCTGAAAGTAAAAAGGAATTTGTCTTATGGGGCACCTGGGTGGCTCAGTTGGTTAAGCATCCAACTTCGGCGCAGGTCATGATCTCGCAGTCCGTGAGTTCGAGCCCCGTGTGGGGCTCTGTGCTGACAGCTCAGAGCCGGGAGCCTGCCTCAGATTCCGTGTCTCCCTCTCTCTCTGCACCTCCCCCGCTTGCACTCTCAAAAATAATTAAACATTAAAAAAAAATAAAAGAAATTAAAAAAAAAGAATTTGTCCTAAGTTTTATAGCTAGTGAGGGAAAAAATAGACCTCGGGTTTAGGGTAAGCGAGGGAGGGAGGAAAGAACCCTATTCTAAGATTAGAAGACCCACATTCAAGTTTAAATTCTTTTAACTCTGTGGGTGTTGAGACTAAGATTTTCTTTCTTAACTTATAGAATGGGGATAACTCCCAAGGTTATTCTGAGGATTACTTTAAGGTATATGTGAAAGCTCACAATAATTTATAAAGGGATATGCAAACACGTGATGTTATTAATTTTTATCTCAGTAAGTATATCCATTGGATGACAATAAAATGATTCTATGAGAGTCTTGGAAGAAAGAATCTTTAGCTAAAGATGTAAGTACTAAAAATATTCAACCCCAGAGGTACCACAGACATAGACTAATTTTTTCCATCTGTGCAGTTTAGGGTAGATTTGGCATATGCTCAATACCAGGCAAGAAAGAAACTATGGTTTAGGCTGCTTTTAAAGTTAAAAAAAAAAAAAAGCAGAAAAGGAAACTCTTTCCTTTTATAAGCATGAATGTTAAAATAGGGAAAGCCTTCATCGAATAACTTACCACTGAAGCAGGACTATTTGAGCCATACTCTCTCCCACTTTCCCCATTCCCCATTTAGGTTCTACTTAGTTACTTGTCTCATATCCCATGATTTCAGGATTATGGTCACTTCCTCCTCACCAAAGGAAAAACAATATAGATTATTCTTTATCGGCCATGCGTGACTCAGAGGTCAAAAGGGCAATTCGTTGTAGGGTACTCTCCCTAGATTAGTAATATTTAAAGACCTGGTTTTCAGGGCCCAGGATTATTTAAAATATTATGGCTTTAAGATTAGGCCCCACCCAAGATACCTCAACAGAGCCTGAATGTGAGGTTGAGAAACTGACATGAGGAAAAAGATAAAGGAGCAAAAAAAGCCATAGTGGGTCAGCTGATGACTCTCTGTCCCTTCCTTGAACTTTGGGAATGACAGGATGGAAGAAGGGGAAAAAAGGCGGTGCCCCACTGCAGATCAGATGTTTCATGAAAGTCAAGAGCGTCAGGGAACTTAATGATCTATGTATGTTCTTAGGGTAAAGGCAATCAATATAATTTCCACTGTTAAGTTGTTAGGTGCATCCAAGAAAGGACACTAGGAAAACTAAGCTTGATTACACTTCATCCCGAGTTATCCTAAATCTGATTGTTTTTTTCTCCTGCTTAAAAACCTCAATCTCTCCACATTGTGATTAGAGTAAGTCTAAACTTAACCATGGTGTGGACTATTCTTTGTAACATCATCTCAGACTTCTTTGGTAGCTTCATCTTCTAATTAATTCTTACCACATATCTTGGAAGGTGTAGGAGGCTACTTACAATTTACCAAATAGGCCAGATACTTTTAAACTCCTGTACAGAACTCTCATCCCAGCTGGCTAACCTCGAACTGTACTTCAAAGCCTGGTGAAATTATCATTTCTTGTCTGTAGCTTTCTCAACTCCCACTCTCTCCTAATACTCAGAATGATTGTTCTTTCATCTATGGCACCGTTGGACTTTGAGCACGGGTTTGTTAAATCACTTATCCTGATGCATTAGGTAGATTCATCAGGACTGTCCTTCCCTCCAGCTCACTGCGTTCTCCAGGAAACAAGTGTAAGCCCATCATTGTACAATTCTTGGCACACTATAGAAGCATAACACAGGTTTGTTGAATTGAATTAAATATTAGAAGAGGGCCAAAGCATTGATGGATTTTCTAGGCCGAGGAACTATGTGCTAAATCTACATACATGATTCTGGTTTTGGTCTTATCAGAGTGCTTTTATTAAATGTGCTTTTATTAAAAAACAGTGTCAAAAAAAGTGTCATGAATATATTTCTTTAGCTAAAACATTATTAATCCATTTTCAGCTTAGAACTGACCTTTCCATAACCCAGTTAGCTAAAAGGTAGCTGTATAATTTTAAATATTCTCCAGTTGGAATGGAATCACATTTGGGGTTTGCTTTAATCAGTGCACCCTTGTCTTGCTTTTGTTCTTCAAAGAGCCCCTCGACCATAGCCTTTGAAGGCATGAGCACAAGGGAAACCAGATGAACTCTGTCGAATTTTAAACTTACCAATTTCTCTCCTCTAGCATTTAACTTTTCTTCTTTAATGGAACAAGTTAACTAAAGAAGTATATAATGTAGGATCAATTTGTTTTTTTAAGTCTTATTCATTATGCCACCTTGTTCCAAAAAGTCTTTAAGAGAGGTTAAAGGGAAAAAAAAAAACTCACCCACATTCAAAACCAAATTGTTCCACACTTGGTCCATGTTCATCCACAGCATCCCAGCGCTGATGGTCAGTGTGAAAGACTTTTGGAAAAGTTTTCCAGGTACAGCATTTCCTGAAGCATCTTTTACCTTGGTTTACAGCAAAAGATTCTGTTGATGTGCATGGGTCACTTCTCTATCTTATGATCCAGTATGAATTTGTTCAACCTTGAAATCAGTCACTGAGGCCCTCTCTTGGGGTAGTTATTACCTAGCATGTATCCTGGCTAAATAAAATGGTAACTGATTCATGTCTGAAGGTGCATATGGGATGCGGCATAAAGATCAAGAGCAGGAGCCGGGGCCCCTGGGTGGCTCAGTCGGTTAAGCATCCAACTTCAGCTCAGGTCATGATCTCATGGTTTGTGAGTCCGAGCCCCACATCGGGCTCTGTGCTGACAGCTCAGAGCGTGGAGCCTGCTTCAGATTCTGTGTCTCTCTCTCTCTCTCTACCGCTTCCCTGCTTGTGCTCTCTCTCTCTCTCTCTCTCAAAAACAAACATTAAAAAAAAAAAAAAGATAAAGAGCAGAGCTCTGAAGTCAGTCTGTCTGTCTGAGTTTAAATCTGGCCACATCTCTGACCAGTTATGTGACCTTGGACAAGCTGCTTAACCTCTCTATGCCTCACCTGTCTTATCAGTAAAAAAGGAATAATAATACCTACCTCATAGGTTTGTTGTGTGGAATAAGTGAATTAAATCTGTAAACAGTTTATTTTTTTTAAGTTTATTTATTTATTTTGAGAGAGACACATGGGGGGAGGGGCAGAGAGCGAAGGGGACAGAAGATCTGAAGAGGGCTATGTGCTGACAGCAGAGTCCAATGTGGGGCTCAAACTAATGAACTGTGAGATCATGAGCTGAGCTGAAACCGAGAGTCAGATGCTTAACCAACTGAGCCATCCTGTTGCCCCTGTAAAGACTTTAGAACAGGATCTGGCACATAGCTAGCACTCAGTAAATGTTAGCTCTTGTGTTCTACACCTTTACATTTTGGGGTAAGAAACGTGGTTACAGTAAAAGGTTAAAGGCAGGCTGGTCATTTTTATAATAAAACTTTATTTTTTATTTATTTATTTTTAACATTTATTTATTTTTGAGACAGAGAGAGACAGAGCATGAATGGGGGAGGGTCAGAGAGAGGGAGACACAGAATCCGAAACAGGCTCCAGGCTCTGAGCTTTCAGCACAGAGCCCGACGCGGGGCTCGAACTCACGGACCGCGAGATCATGACCTGAGCCAAAGTCGGCCGCTTAACCGACTGAGCCACCCAGGCGCCCCATAAAACTTTATTTACAAAACCACAACTCTGTGTGTTTAGGTATCGCTATTGACAAAATGCTTACAGCTGAGATATTACTAAGCAATACACTGATTTTAGCTATACCTAAAACCACAATCCAACACTATCCCAGTTTCCTATTCCTGTGTGGCTCTGAATGCAGCTTAAAACAAAAACAAAAACATTATTTATAATGTACAATGGCTTAAGCAAAACACTTCTTTAGTTTTTTTTCTATTTAAGGGTTGGAAGTGAGAATACTCATTTAAAATTTGCTAGTTACAGAAAAACTCCTAGAGAATAGAATATGGAGGTTCAGTTGCCCTGCTTTCATAACACAATAACTGCATGACTTCAGAAGAATATAAATAAATCATGTTGGGAAACAGTATATGCTGATAATTTTGTTGTTAAAATTCGTTTATCTAACATCGTGCTGAGGAATTAAGAGAATTTCTCCATATATTTTAAAGTTTTAACTTATTCTATTTGCTGATTCACAAAGTCCTGCTCCATTTTAAGGATTTTTCACCAGTATGACACAGGATAACCAGTACCTATGAAAACCTAACAGCTTGGTTTTTTAAAAAATTCCTGTTAAGCTTTAATTCCCAGTTGAGCTTGCCATCTGCATGCATGGTTCACCCCCAGGTAGTTGAGTGACACATGAAATAACCTCCAATCTGAAGTTAAGAATACATCTATACCAGGTGGAGGGTGGAGAGAGGAAGAGGAGGAGGAAGCCATAGAAGAACTACCATAACTCAGATTAAATTCAGGTAATTCATCTGAGATAGCAAATAAATAAATCAACAAATGTCTCATTTTTTTTTTCCAAAAAAAAAAGGAGAAATCAGTAGTATATCCTTGCTAATATTTTTAAAGTCAGTCCATTAATATTCTCTTTTAAATAGGAAAATGTCTGGATATTATACATCTCATAATCCCACTCATCGAATGCACTCCTCTGCTGAGATATCTAATGTGTCTTCATCTGTATTCTCTTCTATCTCTGGCAAGTTGCCCCAAAGTAGGAAGTTGACACCTGAAAAGAAAAGATCATAAAATTACTTAGAGCCAGCTACTATTACAACTCGCAACATGATATAGAAAACCTTATATGTTAACATCTTTATACGGAACCATAGTGTTAACAGTAAAGAGAAAAGATATTAAAGAATGTACCATAGATAAAAATCATCTAATATTATTCATCTAAGACATAAACATTTCTTAAGCCCTTTGAAGTAAGGGCTTGAATTCTAGAATCTTCGAACTCTGAAGGATCTCAGGGCCCATTTCCTCAAACTCTGCCTCTAGCTGTATTATGCCATAATCGCTCTACACTGGTAAGTTTCAAATCTATTTTAATGATTTTTAAGGATGGAGATCTCACAAGATTATTTTAGATTAAGTGTCTCTTTGGAGGGTACAGGAAAAAGGCTTGAATAAGTCTCTTCATCTCCTCAACAGGCACAAAAGTAGCTGGTGGCTTTTTTGTGATTAAAAACAACAAGATTTTAGAGCCACTTATAATACGAACTGCAATCCTTTCTTACAGGTGGGTTTTAGTCTGGAGGCTATCCAGGTTGTAGCTGCCATTACATTAAACAAAACAACAATCTAGGGGTGTCTGGGCGGCTCAGTCGGTTAAGTGTCTGACTTTAGCTGAGGTATGATGTCATAGTTCATGAGTTTGAGACCCATGTGGGGCTCTGCGCTGACAACTCAGAGCCTGGGGCCTGCTTTGTATTCTGTGTCTCCCTCTCTCTCTGCCTCTCCCCTGCTTGTGTTCTTTTTCTCAAAAATAAATAAATAAACATTAAAAAAACAACAACAACAACAATCTAAAGCCTCATAGTGAAAGGGTAGTCAGATTCCATACTGAAGAATCTAGCCTAGGCATATAGTAGGAACATGACAGATACATGATGGAAGATAATGACATGGTTTGTTCTGGGCACGTATTATAGAACTTGAAAGTACTAAACTGGGAAAAAATACAATTTATTAATTGACCTCTAGGGGAGCCAATGGAGTCCAACAAGGAAAGCAAATCTCACATTATCAGGTTGTCAGTGTGGCCACGTGGTGGAAGAGAATGAGCCAGGGTTTGGAGATTTGGTTTCAATCTCGCCTCCACCACCACCAGTAAGTACACCATGGGTGTTCTAACTACCTTTACTCTCAGTGTATGCAACTGCAGACAATGTATATTATTTTTTAATGTATTTAAATTTTTTATAGTATGGCATTATATGTATCTTTTTTAATTTGCTTTTTTCATTCAACATGTTTTTGAGATTTACCTATATCCACATGTATAGCTTTAGCTCATTTCTTTTTGTTTCTGAATTCTGTTGTGTGAATTAAATACGTATAGAGCAAATATATACATATATAGCAAATAGAGCCCCTCACTCATCACTTCCTCTAACTGCCATTTTGCACAGGTGCTCAAGGAGATATGTACAAGGAGGTGCACTGTGGCATTGTTGAAACAGTGGAAACCATCAACTGTCTCTCTTGGTTGAGATACTAGAATCTAATCAGGCAAGAAGTTAGCATCTACTTCATGCTGGGGGGGCGGGGGTGGATACAGAAGTCTATCATATTGTTTTCTGCATTTTTTGTGTGTTTGCATTGTTTATAATAAAAAATACTCTGCCCTCCCCTCCCCTCCCAAGAATGAACAGTATTCTGCTTCCGGTAATACGGCTTTGATGAGCTAATGGAATAATAAGGAGTTACTAGGCCAAAATCTAAGGGATAATTAGAACCATAAAGGTAAGTGGACAGCTGAAGTCAATTTGCCTTTGAGGGCATTGGCCAATCCCAGAGAATTTGAACTGAGGTTTCTCAAGAGTCCTCAGGAAAGTTTTGGGAAATCAGGTGGACACATGCAGCCTAGCCTAGAGCATTGACTTGGGGCCCTTTCCATCTAAACATTCTAGAATTTCATAAAGCTTGTGTATGTGTTCCTTTGATGCAGCTGATTCAGGTGATTCAAGGACAGTCCCAGCATCATGAGAAACCCTGTTTTATACCAAGCATCTTGAAAGTCTCGTTTTAAATCACAATATTAGGGTTACAAAGGAGAAGTTTGATATTCTTGGAGTGAATACTCAGAGACATGAGTAGTTCGGCACAATTGGTTCAAAGGAGAAAAAATAAACTAAGAGATTGGATCTGACAGAAGGAGCACCTTCCTTTCTCTGTTAAGAAGGGAGGAAGGAAATCCTGTGATACATCTGTTTCTCATGGATTAGATTCAATGTGAATGGAAGAATGCTGGGCTTTTATCTTTGAAAAATTGACCAATAATTAAAAAGTAAATCAAAATGGAAAAATCTCCACCCTGTGTTTTGAATTCTATGAAGCAGGAAAAATAGTATCAAAGCAGAAACTTCCTTTAATGTGTCCATGGTCAACACAAATATAAAACTGGAGGCCTAAGTTAGGAACCTGTATCTCAGGGGAGTTCAGATAAGTCTCTCCTCAAAAATGGCCTTCGTCACATCCCAGAGTCTGAAATTAAGACCCCCAAATGATGGGTTGAGAGCTACAATTGAATGCCAGGTGATTAAAAAAAAATCAGAGTCTATAAAAACCCAAGCACAATTGGAAGGTTTAAAGACCCTCAGAACTTAGCTTACAATTCATGATCTTCCGTCTGTGAAGACAAATCATCCTTAAGAAGAGGAATGTATTTTAAGTTCTGAAGAAGATTAAAACATACATTTAAAAACCTGAGGGTGTTAGTGCCAAGTTGGATTGTCGAATTCTTTAAATTTGTTCCGTAAACTAAAGTTCTGCAAACTTCAGTTCCCACTAAAAAAGTCCCACTACAAGTCAACCTGGTCTGTTGTGTAAGTAGGTATGAGAGAGAGAAAACACATGTGCACAACAAAACCAAATGGCTGCAGACAATATAAAATGTATTAGGTAAACATCCTTTAAGAAGTGGTTGTCGGGGCATCTGGATGGCTCAGACAGTAGAGCATCCGACTTTGGTTCAGGTCATGATCTCATGGTTGGGGAGTTCGAGCCCCACATTGGGCTCTATGTGGTCAGCCTGTCAGTGCAAGCCTGCTGCAGATTCTGTCTTCCTCTCTCCGCCCCTCCCCTGATTGCTCTCTCCCCAAATAAATCAATGTTAAAAAAAAAAAAAAAGAATTGGTTGTATATTTTCCTACTAAATAACTAGTACAACGTATCGGCATTAAATATTTCCCTTGAATAAAATTCCATCATAATTTATTAATATAGATGTCAAAATGTCTTTTTTTTTTTTTTTTTTTTTTCCTGAAGCAACATCACCAAATACAGAGGTTACCTAGTCATCCTCCCTCCCAGGTCCTACTGGCCCAGGCTCCCCTCCCTACTTTCTTACACACACACACACACACACACACACACACACACACTTGACCATCTGATCTAAAATCTTCCAAAATTCTCTGGAGTTGTAATACGTATCAGTGCAACAATTTAGAGCAACTATTAATTTTCAGAGACCAAGAAGCAAAAGAGCCAAGTCTGAGGCTCTTGTATACACAACGATGAAATAGAAATGGCAAGGAATTTTGGCTAGTAGTTCCCCTAACTGAATATTTGGGTTAAAAGCCCTGAAGTTTCACACTTTCAACTCAGGTGAGAGGGTTTCAGAGAGAATCCTCAAACAATCAATTGGGAGTTTCACTCAGGTTTTGGTAGACAAGTAAATGTTAGAGGAATTTCCGAGTCAATTGTTTCTTACCGGTAGCGTCTAGTCTGTTAATATCATAAACTGCCTGGCTGTGAAACATCCAGAAGTGTCCATTGTTGCAGGAAAGAAGGCAGGAACAACAGGGAACAATCACATGATAACCTACAATGTTCCCACTAAGAAAGAAAAGTAAATATACTCAGATACCAGGTAATAACTGGCCATATAAACATTTTTGTGTGCTAACGTAAATGAACAGACCACCTCGAGTCCTCATTTCCTCCTAACAACCTCCATTGCTAGATCTTTGGGATGGGAGTGACTCTGGTAATGTTAAACTTGACAGTGCTACTGTCAAATACTAACACATTCTCCATTGCCTTGCGAGTGCTGCTTTACCCGTTGTCCTTTCAGAAGGTAGCTTCTAGACGCCATGCCATAAGGTTGTGATGTGTTCTGTAGAACACCCAGAATTGAGGTGCTGTACAGACAAAATATATCAGATAAAAGGTTTTTGCTATCCCCAGGACTGTGGCAAGTTGGGTTCTTCTATGTTCTAGTTCTACGCCAGCACCTAAAAACTGTCTCAACAGATGGAGGAGTAGGAAGACAGCATGAGCCCCTGTAAACCAAACACAAGCTGGCTGCTCTAATTTTAGTTTTAGTGTTTTTGAAGGAATTCAGAAATAAAGCAAATCCGTAGCTTCTAGAGAAAGTTGCAAAAGTTTTTTACTGTCTTCAAGATTATCCATCTGATTGCAAGTACTTCACTCTTCCACAGATTTTTTTTCCTATATGGTCATTATTAAATAAAGTGAATATACAGGGAACGTTTTAGCTAGTACTTTTTTTTTTTAAATCATAACATGTACTTATACCTTGGGTTGTAAAAATTCTTATTATAGCTTGTTCCCACCCTGGGAGACGTGGGAGTCAGTCAGTTTTGTGAGGCCCTATAAAAAAATACTATAAAAGGTACCAGCCTACCTAAAATATGTCTTCTAATCATAATCTGCTTGAAAGGCAAACACATGAAAGCAAGTTGTTCTTGGACCAGGACTGACAGTTATTTGTAGGACTATATTGCAAGAGTAAATTCTATGGCTTTAATCACCATCCGTATTCATTCATTCATTTACTCATTCAATTCATGTTTATTGAGCATCTATTACTATGTGTCAGGTACTGTTCCAGGTGCTGGGAATACAGCAGTGGACAAAGTCCTTATTCTCATGGAGCTGACATTCTAGTAGGGACACATTCAGACCATTTTGCTCCCCTGCTAAGGCCCCTTCCGTGGCTTCCCATTGGCCAAAACTCAAAACAAAAAAAACCCTTCATATGAAGGTCTAGATCTGTGCTATCCAAAAGTGGCTGTTGAGCACTTGAAGTTTAGCTAGACTGAACTGAAGTGTGATGTAAATATAAAACATATGCTGGATTTCAAAGACTAAGGATAAAAAATAGAATGTAAAATATTTTGTTAATAATTTTTTATGTTGGTTACATGTTGAAACAATATTTTGGTTATATGGGTTAAGTAAAATATACAATTTAAATTAACTTCACTTGTCTCTTCTTACTTTTTAAAATGTGGTTATTAGAAGATTTTCTTTATTTTTAGATTTTTTTGGCAGATTTTAAGTTACATATGCGGCTTGTAGATTTCTATTGGACAGCGTTCCTCTAGACTATCTGGATTCTGACCGCATCTCCAGTCTACTCACACTACTCTCCCTTGACGTTCACAATGTCTCAGCCATGCTGGCCATCATCTTCTTATTCCATGACCATGTTAAGCTTCCTCGTGCCTTGGGTTCTCTGCACTAGCTGTTCCCTGTGCCTAGAACATTTTCCCTTGCGCTCCTTGTCATCCTTTCGGATTTAACTCCAATGTTACCCTCTCATGAGAGGTCATCCCAGACCATGCTATCTCAAATAGCTCTTACCTACTCTCCCAACCTCTATTTTTCTCTATCATTTATTATTATTATTATTATTATTATTATTTCCTTTGGAGCACCTTCCACCCTATTCAATATCTTATCGATTTAAATATCTTACTAACCAATCATCTTCCCACTAGAATATAATGTCCAAAAGCCAGTGACTTTGTTTTATTTATTGTTGTGTTTCCAGCCCCTATAGCAATGATTAGCACATAGTAGGACTTCAATGTATGGTTTGAATGAATGAAAGAATGAATTTAAATCATTAGCACATAAGAATTTAAATTATTTGGATTATAATTTATAATCCAAACCCCATTTAAATGTTAAAAAAAAATCTCAAATTTCTTCTCTCTAAAATGGGACAAATAATACTCAAGTCTGTCTACCTCTCAAAAGATAATAGTAATAGTTTTCATCTGTGTTGTAATTTATAGTCTATCAAGCCTTTTAACATTCGTAATTAATTTAATCTTCACAACACTCTATAAAGTAAACACAAAAGATATTTAAATTTCTATCTTCTTAAGTTAGAAGATTGTTTCTATCTTCTTAAGCTATAAATTAAACAAGGAAACAGAGGTCCAGGGATTTAGAGGCTTAAGGAATTTACTCAAGATCACATTTAGAGTAAGAGTAGGGCCAGGGCTCAAACCTGATTTTTACGATTGTAACTCTGTTTTATCTTCCCAAACTACATTGACTTTTTCTGAAAATTAAAGCAGATATTTGTCAAGGTGCTTTGAAAAATTATAAAATCATATACAAATGTGACACAAGACCCTTTCAAAAAATAACTCGAAGTAACAAATGGTTTCGCAATGGCTCACTGCATGGGTTATAACCAGTGCTCGATGCAGCCCACTGAACCTTTCTCTGTGCTGTGGTGTTAACATCCATCTTCCAAATGCAGGGCCATCTAGAATCTTGCCACAAATTACCATTTTAAACATGCGATGTCTTTCAGTTTACATTTGCAGATTTCAGTGAAATAGCATCTTCCAATGAAGTCCACTGCACTGGAGAAGGAAATGTGCAGAAATAGTCAAAGGTACTTTTTAAAAAATTATTGTAAAAACACATATAACATAAAATTTACTAAATTAATCATTTTAAGTGTACGGTTCAGAACTCTTAAGTGTATTCACATTGTTGTGCAATGAATCTCCAGACCTTATTCGTATCACAAAACTGAAACTCTATGTCCATCAAACAGCTCCCCATTTCCCTCTTCCCTCAGCCCTTGGCAACCACCATCTACTTTCTGTTAGTATGAATTTGACCATTTTATATAGCACGTATAAGTGAAAGCATATAGTATTTGTCTTTTTGTGACTGCCTTATTTCATTTAGCATAATGTTCTCAAGGCCCCTCACTATTGTAGCATATGGCAGGATAGCCTTCCTTTACAAGGCTGAGTAATAGTTTATTGTATGCATATACCACATTTTGTTAATGAACATTTGCATTGCTTCCTAGCAGCATTCTTCACAGTGACCAAGGTTAACCAAGGTTATTGTGAAGAATGCTGCTAAGAACACGGGTGTGCAAATAGATCTTTTAAATCTTGCACTGAATTCTTCTGGGTATATATCCAAATATAAACACATACTCAGATACATATATACACCCAGAAGTGGGATTCCTGGATCATATGGTAATTCTATTCTTAATTTATTTAGGAAATTCGATGCTATTTTCCATAGCAGCAGCACCACTTTATATTCCTACCAATAGTGCACAGGGTTCCGATTTTTCCATATCCTTGTATTTTTGGTTGTGATTTAGCATGAATTTTGTAGACCCAAAGAGCTGAAAGAGACTCTAAAGCAGAATGATAGTATATTTTGTAAGAGTCAGTTAATACTTCTGAGCTTACCATAAATATGACAAAATTCCACTTAAATAATCTTATGTGTTCATTAATTCATACATATCTTAGCACGCTAATCCATTACTATTACAACCCCTATAAAGAAGAAGAGACAATAAGAAAAACCTGGTTCTAATGTAGACTCTGGTCTAACCTCTAACAATTCAATATCTGAGCCCTCATCTTATTGCTTACCACATCTATTGCAAAGATGAATGGGTTAATATTTTAGGGGCATCTGGGTGGCTCGGTCGGTTGAGGGTCCAACTTTGGCTCTGGTCATGATCTCCTGGTTCGTGGGTTCGAGCCCCGCAACGGGCTCTGTGCTGACAGCTCAGAGCCTGGAGCCTGCCTCATTTTCTGTGTCTCCCTCTCTCTCTCTCTCTCTTTGCCCCTCCCCAGCTTGTGCTTGCTCTGTCTCTCAAAAACAAATACATATTAAAAAATTTTTTTAAATTTGTCTGCATGTGTGCATCTGTGTGTACTACTAGTAAGAAAAAGCTTTAGACAAAAAAAATCATAGAACCTGTGAAATAGTAGGTTCTAGATTTATTGTCTAGTGCTTTTTTTTTTTGTAACACACAGGTGCACACACACATACAGAAGTACTTAAAATATTAACCCAAATATCTTTGCAATAGATGAGAGCCATTTGCTTTGCCAGTAGGCATCTCTACACTTAAACCATTTCAGAAAAGGTTTCAAGAAAGGAGGAGTTCATAGCTTTTGAGTATATTTCCAAAATGTTGAAGTTTCTATCATCACAAAGTTCATTTTAAAGTATTATGATTGTTAGCCTAAATCTTGAAAATTACATAAGGGCATAAATATGCTGCCTATGGAAGAGAAAGTACCTCTTGGAGCTAGAAAAAGGTACATTTGAGTAAAATAAAATGGCTATTTTTCCAAATAGGTAGCAAATTCTTACGTGTCTGAAAACAGAATTTAAGAGGATTTAATGATGCAAACAAATGCGTGGTATCTGAAATAGTTGACAAGGATTGTTTTAGGGCTAGGTCTATTTCATCGCCTAAAAATCTATTTCTCTCTCATTAAGAGAGAGATTGTTGAGAAAAGAACACTGAATTACCTGGACAATGGATCTGATTCAGCCTGGCAAATTGCAAATAATGGCAGCAAATTATGAATATTTTTGGCCTAAAACTTTATGGATAAAAATGAAAAACTGAACTCTTCTAACAGTACAGAGAACCTTGCCTGAATTTACCTAGAGTCTAGGGTCTAGGTCGTGGATTTGATCCAGTGAGTTAGGATGGTTGGGCGGGGCACAGCGCCAGGGGATCCAACTTAAGGGATGTGGTCACATGACTATAATTGAACCAGAAACATTACATCAGGACTGACCACTCTGGCTAAACCACAGACTTTGTCCAGACAGTCTGCCCGCTTAGTTATACTCCAAGGGGATCATCAGACTGTTGGGAGTGGCTGGAACACCAAAATGATAACCTCCTTGTTGACTCCCAGAGGTCCAAACCATACACTTTTCCCATTTAGTTAAAGGCTACCGTTGCCCGCCACTAGCAAGACTTACTTGGTAGGAGGGATGTCTGTAGAGAAAAGGTCTATTTCAGTATCAGCCAGCAAAACAGCCTTCATTCCCCTAGAGCTGAGCACTTGTTTACAGAATTTGCAACACAGGATGGACACGCACCGGTCCTCGAAACTACAACTGCTGGTAGACATGGCGTCCCGGGAAGGATGCGGTGCGGGGTTTTGAAAAAGGAAACAAGAGCAGTACCTTTCCTAGTTGGATTCCCCCAGGCCAAAAATCAAATTGCGAGGCCTCGACCTTTTCTAAGCCCTAAAACTGGGGAGGAAATGAGTTCTTTCCTGTTTTCCCGTGGGAGGGTGAAAGTGATATTTATTGAGTAGGAACAGGGCGAAGCAGCAAATGTGGCTTTCCTTTTAACTTTCGGGGAAGGCAGGGGGATTTGAAGTGGGGAGGCGGCGAGCTACAAAAGGCCTGGGAACTTCTCTACAGACTCCCCAGCCACGCGTCAAAAAGGCTCCTCTACTCTTCGGCTCCCGCCCCTGTAGCAATTCCCTTAGCTTTCTCCTGCAGAGTCCCTCCGTGAAAGCTCCTCTCCTAAGCCCCTCCCTCGGAGCGCTCCAATTCCTCGCCCTCTGATCGCCGGCCACGCGTCCCGACCCACGCCTCCTCTTTGGAAATCTTTCTCCTCTTCCCAGGATCCAGAAATCCCCTCAGCTTTTCCCACCCGGACGAACCCGGGTTCTCCTCAGTCCTCCCAGGACCCTCCCTCCTCCGCTCTGCTCGCTGCTAGGCCCCCGCTTCACTTCTCTCCTGGCAGCCCCCAGCCCTCAGCGTGCTGGCTGGACCTCGCGCCGTTTCTCTTGGTCCCGGTCCCTCAGCTCTCCCTCGTGCCCCCCGCTGTCCCCTTAGGTCTCCTCCGGAGCGGCCGCTCCGGAGCGCGCGATGGTGTTGATGGGACGGGGCAGAGGTCGCTTTTGGGGTTCAGTCGGCGCTGGGGTCTCTGTCAGCGAACGCGTCGCGTTTTGCTCCCTCTTCCGCTCTCTCTGCCTTTCCAACCGGCTGTCAGTTTGAATTGCAGGCGCAGCGCACCGATTGGGAGAACCGGAGTTCGCCCGCGTCCCGCATTGGAAGGCTCGGGAGCCTTCCCCCGCTGAGATCTTAGTGGCCTGGAGACCGTACGCCCCGCCTCAGTAACGGTGCCGAGATGAGCTCGGCTTTCTGGTTGGCCGAGTTTGGCTCCGCCTCCGCTCCCATTGGCCGGCACCGGGGGGCTTGGGCAAACCCTTCTCCCGCCCCAGTGAAAGAGGCAAGGCACTCCCTTCACGCTTCTTATTGGAAGACTTTCTACAGTCCCTACTGGTCTCTACTCTCTACTGGCTAAAATTCTCCGCAACGCCCCTCCTCTCTACCCCGGTCCAATTGGTAGTGCCTTCTCTCAAGAGTTTGTGTTTGGCTGTTGGTTCCATTTTAACCCCGCCCATTAATTCTACTTCTGGGCTCGGCAACCCTGGGAGGAGCTTGCTCTATGACCACGCCTCGGTGGTGCTAGTCACACCTCCAAAGTTTCTCAAGCTCCTCCTCCTCATTCCAGACCTCTCGAGATCAGCTATTCCTATTGGCTACAGGCCCCATCGGTCGATAGAAAACGGGCGGTGATTGGTAAGGGGGTGGGCTCTGCTTCCCGGCGGGGTCCTGCGGAGTTGGCGGAGGCTCCTCAGGGGACTAGGGGGACCGATCTGCGTAGAAGCGGGTGGCGGGGAAGAGGGGAGGAGATCTCTGAGTGGGAAGCGAAGCTGGGGACCTGAGACCCGTCGCGTCAGAGCCAGGTAAAGGCTCCTTCCCTCTCCCCTTTCCTCTTCCCGGCCGCCGGGCTGGAGCCCTGACTGAACAAACCCGGGCTGGGGCGGGAAGGAGAGGGCGCGGATGCTGCTTGCGGCATCGCCTAGCCGTGCCGCCCGGAATCACTCAGACGCCCTCCCCCTCGACCCTCTCCAAATCTTCCAGTACAGCCCATAATACTTCTCAAGACTGCATCTCTCACTGCCCTTCACCGCACAGTCTCGGGCTCTGCCCTGGGACTCTGCCGCTGTGCAGCAGGCACCCAGCCCCCTCCCCAAGTCCTCAGCCCCCTCCCCAAGTCCTCTGCACACGGGCAGGCTTGGTCCACCTTTGGGCAACCGTCGTTGGCATTACCCGTAACCATCGGCTGTCCTCTTCCCCTGTCTCCAAGCCCAGGCAGACAGCCGGGTTACAGCCCAGGACCCAGAAGGATGATTGTTCCGCACTGCTTCCGGGGCTTTTTCCCTGTTCCAGCCCCCTGCCCTCCTGGAATGGTGCCTTTCACGCACTCCCTAGACCCATAGCAGGTCCCCAAGTTGCTAACATCCTTCCGTTCCATGTAACATCGTGGCCACGGTAGCCGCCTCACCACCCCCCACCCCTCCCCGAGGTAATCCTCCCTTTGCCCTCTCCCCGCCTCCCAAACGTGTGCAGAAGCTCCAGTCATCTATCCCCGGCTCCCATGCAGCCTCTGGACCCCACCTCACACCCCCCTCCCCGCTTCCTGCCCGCCTGAACCACCACGCCGCCTGGGCTCCCTCTTCCTCCCGGCGCGGGAAGTGGGAGACACCAGCGGAGCACCTCCCCTCCCCTGACACGGAGAAGGAAAGGGGCGACCTAGGAGGGAGGGTCGCCGGTGTGGCACGGTGGGGAGCAAGACTCCCAACTCTGCGCTCCCGCTGCTTCCCTCCCGCCGCCCGGACCTTGGCCAGGGCGGGATTTCCTCAGGCACCTCCTGGTGCGAAGGGTCGGGACTGCGACCCTCCCGTCCCTCCCGACCCCCCTCGCCCCACCCCCCACCCCCCCCCGCAACCGAGCCTGGGTCTGGGTGCGGTATCTGGGATCTCTGGGCATGGGTGACAAAAAATATTGGGGGTGTCATTTAAGAGTTACTCTCGTCCGTGACTTGGGGGAGGCGGCGGCTGCCTTCCGCCCCCCGCCCCTGGGTTTTCCCGACTCCGACCCTCGCCTCTAACCCGTTTCCTGCTTTTGCCGACCACATTGTTTTCCTGGATGTGCCCCGTGCGGAGCAGGCTTTTTCCTGCAGGTCTCACCCCCCCTCAACATTTTGCTGCCAAGAGAAGCTAGTAACCAAAAACAAAACAACTGGGAGGAGGGGCGGGAGGGGAAGAAAAGTTGTGCCCGGGTGGCTTGTCCCTCCCTGGCTTTGATCCCTTTTGATGTCCCGGGAGTTGCCCCAGCCGGGGGTCAGGGGCCGCGTCGGAGCCACTGCCGAGAGTGCTCCCTTCGGCTGGCCGCTGCCCAGCGCTGGCGGGGCTCGGAGGCCGCCGAGGTGCCGCAGTCCCCGCCCGGAGCCCCGCGTTCCCGCCGCAGTCCCCACCCGAAGCCCGCGCAGGCGGCTGCTCCAAAGTGTTTTCTTCCAGCCTTAAAACAAAATCCGGAGGGAGCTTCCTTCCTCCGCACCTCGCCGCGCCGGGCTCTGTGGGCCGGGCGGCGTTTGGCCGAGATGAATGGGCCCAGGCCGGGCTTGGAACGACATCCCCTACCCCACCCCCGCCGCGATTAGGATCTGCGCCGGGGCTGATCGCCCCCTCCCCTTTTCCCTGCATTTACAGGCAAGTGAACCGGAGCAAACGACTTCCGATCCAGTCTGCGCTGCCGCGGCTCCCGTTTGGGATTTGATTTGCAGCATCTTCGAGCCTGTGCAACAAAAAACCGCGAAGCACGCCCAGCCCTCCCCCGGCACCCTTTTACGCACCCACTCCCTCCCGGGGACACAGCTGGGCGCGTCCACACCCCCGCACCCCCCACACCATGTTGTGCGGAAGGACTTCCACTCCCTGCCTGTGTCGTTGATGTCAGACCCCAGGCCAACCTCCGGGCGCTGCAGTTCTCCCGGCTAATGCTGAGGCTGCGGCTCCGGCTCTAGCACAGGAACCAGCCGCCGCCGCGCCCGGCCCCAGCGCCCACCGTCTGCATGTGCCCGCCGTAGCCTTCTGCCCAGCCCGCAGCCCGCGCTCCCCGGAGCGCTGGAGACCACCGCGGGGGGCCCCTTCTGCCCTTGGGAGAAGCGGTCTTGGAGGTATTGATTTCGGTGGTTGGATTTTTCCCGTGGATCTATCAATTCACAATTTGAATTTGGAAGAAAGAAGGAAAACATGACGTCTCCGGCCAAATTCAAAAAGGATAAGGAGATCATAGCAGAGTACGATACTCAGGTCAAAGGTAAGGGCTTTGAAAAATAGCACAATGCATATGCTCCGTGGACCATTGAGACATGTATTTCCACCCTGATTTGCAGGATGTTCATTTCTTTGGGTGGAGCAGGTGGGGGCAGGCTGAGCCCAGAGGTGGTTTCATAGGTGGGTTTGAGCCTCCGAGGGATGGGCTGTGCCAGGGGCCAAGGGCTCTGGAAAGGAATTTTCAGAGTGGGCTTTAGGTTTGTTCCTGAAGGGCTGGCCCTTATTTTGGCAGCCTTTTCCCCCAGGCTAGATGGGATGGGGGAGGGGCAGGAGGTTCTTGGAGAGAGAAAGGCGGCAGTTTGCCTCTGGGTGTCTGGGTCAGGTTTCCTTGAAGGACAACTGAAATCTGACAGGTGTTTGGGAATTTATTTCAGAGGTTGAAGAGTCCTGGTAGAGAAAGGCAACCTTGAGGAGGTATACCATTTGGGGAGCCCCTGGGGAGGCGGGGTTTTTTTTCTGCTGCACTATATCAAAAGGTGACATTTGCTGTGGCATCGGACACAGAAAGTCTGTAGCCACCTTGGGTGCACCTTGTACCTACCTGGTCTCTGGTTGCCCTGCATTCAATCAGAGATCAGAGAACAGAAAGAATAAGGTCATTTCACATCCCGTCTCCGCCCTCACCTAAGCATGAATGGAGTTGAGATGTTAGGGTTGCTGGGTGGTGCTGGTTCTGGAGCATGGGAAGACATAATTGTTTAACCCTTCTGTGTTGTCACCCTCTGCTCCAGAATGCATGCTTTTAAAGGCCCACTTCCCTCTGCAAAGATGTGGAGGGTAAAGCAAAATGTGGACCTGGAGAAACCAAGTGACCCTGTCTGCACATCTGGTTGACTACCTGACTTGGCACATGAATCAGAGCCTCTTCTCAGATAACCTTTTTTTAACCAGTCATTCCCATAAGAGGGGTTCCTGCCTGCTAAAGAGCCCCAGGATGTGTTTGTGCAAGGCACTGTCCCTTCCTGGCCATTCACTGGAAAGAGCCATGTGCTCTAGTCCATTGAGACTTCAGCTGGGGAGTGGGAGAGGTGGGTGGCCTTGAATGTTACACCACATGGTTGGAGCTCTGGGTTTTCCTTTGTTTCAGAGTACAGAGGGAGGGGCCCCTCCTTCTTTCCCTGCACCAATGCAAGGAGACCTTTTCCTATCATAGAGGACTTGGGAAGGGCCATGTCTCCCTTCTAATGATTGCCTCCGGTGGGAATAGTGTAGAGCTTGAAATGGGCAGCTGCCTTATCTCCTGGAAGGTTGGAATGTAGTTTGAAGTCCCCATTTTGCCTGTAGGGTCTTTTTAATGTCATCAGCTTGGTCATTTCTGGAGGTGCCCTGAGGGACCTTCTATCCACTGGGCTGCAAATATTGGTGGGTTTATTACAGAGATGGGAGAATTGATTGATTGATAGCTTCAGTTGAACAGGGATTGGGAGAGGTGTGGTCGTGAGTTATAATTGAGGTCTTGGCCTCTTGTCACTGTTCATAATCTGGGCCTGTTTTTGTAAACAATAAGCCACTGGCCTCCATGTCCTGTCCAGATGCACTGTATTCTGTTCCTGGAATCCCCCTTGCCATTTTAACCAGATATGTCATTCAGTTTTTTTACACATCCTATTCTTAACTGTTGCCATAGGGAGTGTTAATAACTTTGACTTTCCCGATTTCTCTCCAGAAGCACGCCATTTGACTAAGGTGCAAAGTGATTTTGCATGTTCATTTTTTTGAAAGGTTCAGGGCTGATAGGTGTTAATAGAACCTTGTCTGTGGATTCCTATTGGTGAAAGATTTCTCACGAGTGTCTCAAAATTAAACACTTGTGTATTTACAAACATTGCTCATTGGGATGATGTAATGCAGTTGGCTATTTGGGGTTTCTCATCAACCTTGCCGCAAGCAGGAGACTGTTTTGCTTTGCTCTGATATTTTCCATTGACACCCTTCAGGATCATAGAATTTTATAGGTGGCTGAGCATGACGTCTTACTCGGAGAAGGTGCCTGATAAAAAGCTGATTTAAATGATTTAGTCCCTCATTTTATAGCTGAGGAGAGTACAGAGAAATTAAGAGGCTTGTCCAAGGTCACACAGCTAGGTGGTGGTAGTTCTGAAACCAGAAGCAGGTTACTGAGTTCCAATTCTGTATTTTATTCTATTCCTATTTGCTATGAGATGTCATCTGACCAGAGTAGGAAAAAAGAAATCCTTAAGCCAAAATCTGTCAATGGATACTAGTAGCAATACGAATAATAATAGATTACATTTTGGGAGCTCATGATGTTCTAGCCTATGCCAAGTGCTTTATATATGAATTGTCTTGTTTAACTCTCACATCAACCTGGGAAGTAGATACTATTTCACCCTCCATTCACTGCATGAAGAAACAGGCTTAGAGAGGGTAAGAAACCTTCCCAAGGTCACACAGCCAAACCCTGGCAGCCTGACTCCATTCCTTTCTTTATCAGCTATTTATTGAGTGCCTTTTGTGTGTTCTAGGGACTGGTGATACAGCAGTGGGCAAGACAAAGACCCCTCCCTCCCTTGTGGAGCTTCCATTCTAGAACCAGGGTTCTTCGTGGAAGAGCTTAGAGATTGGAGACAAAGGACCCGGGTTTCTAGGTTGGCTCTGCTCCCCTACTAGGTAGAAGCCTTTAGTCAGAATTCCAGTTTTTTCTGTGTTACACGAGACTGGAAGAGCTGCTGGTCTTCTCTTACAGACGCCAAGATAAAAAAGAAAATTGCTCTTTTGGTCTGGTGGCTAAGAGCACAAGTTTTTGAGTTGAAGGGACTCAGGTTTAAAATCTCAGTTCGGTCACTTGCTCACCTTGGGCGAGTTATAGGACATGTCTGAAAGAGTATATGTTTCCCAAGGTAGTCATGAGGAGTCAGCGAGATAGGATATGAGAATCATTTAGCATGGTATCTCGTACTTTTAAGCGCTCGCTTGTAGCACAGACTAGTCCTCTGTTAGTGAACCTTGCTTCTTGTTGCTTTAGGCTGACCATAAGGCTACACTGCCCATATCCTCCCCGAGTGCCAGCTGTTAAATGATAGGAGACAAGTCTGGGAATGAAACTTGAGTTCTGGTTTAGGTTCGTTCCTACAACAGTGGTGAAAGGTATCTTGGGTCACTTAAACCCTGTAGACCTCAGCTTCCCTTTCTGTAAAATGAACAGCTAATTCTAATGTCTAATTTTTGGCCACTGTTGTCCCGTTTGTCTCTGACCAGAGTTCTGGGTTTTGCCTTTCGGTCAGAACGGGTTGAATCCAGTGAACTCTAAATGGACTGTGTGGGACCTTGTCTATCCTGTGGCTTTTGCCTCCCTTTAAACCACCTGCTTGCATGTGCCCTAAAGGGCTTCTGAGGCTGCGGCCCCAACCCTACCCCAGCCTGGTTTTATGAGGGGTGTGCCTCCTTAGTCAGCCTGCCTTGTAGCCGCCTTCTTAAAAACCATCATTGTTTCTGGTTTGTGGGTGTTCAGATTCCTTTCAAAGTTCATGCCTCTCAATGTCTGACTTGAAAGTAATAATATTCTTAATGCTTTTACATGGCTCTTTCCAATTAGTGAAACGCTTTCATATACGTGAATCTCTGGAAATTCTTGACAACCCTAGTCAGGTTCATGGTCGAAACCTGAGGCCTTTGGCCTGTAGCTTGTTACCTTCTTTCAGGATTGGAGCAGCAAAAGGTGGTCAAGTGCAAGGCATGGTTAGTGGAGGTGATGATCTGGGTGGTATTTGGGTGGCTTCACATCACTGCATGGTTTCCCTGCTAGCTATTGTCCTTTCCTTATTCAAGGGTCCCTTTCCTTTACCCTCTCTATACCTTGAGTTTTTATAGTGCCCCGGACAGCTTGAGATCGACAGTTAATGCAAATATTCCAGGAGGAATCCTCCAAAACAGAGTGGCACTGTGTGTTGAGCAGAGCAGTCAGATTTTCTTTCTGGAGAACATTGGGGGTCTTGTCCTTTTTTTTTTTTTTCTTATTTCTTCATTTTTTTTTTTTTATGTCTTAGAAGAACGGTATGTGTGCACCACAGAGCTGAGAAGTGAAATTCTGTAATTTCCATCTGGAGCATTTTGATAGAAAAGCCTCAGGCCTTTGCCTGCAACAGTTTAACCCTTTTAGGACCCTTTCAGAGCAGGAGATGAAATTCAAAACTCTGTACATACTGTGTGTGCACACACACTGGGGAATGTGGATTGCTGGTATTTAAACAAGCTTGTTCCCCTGGGAGGTCTGAGCGGTTCTCCACTCATGCCAACAAAGGTCTACTCCAAAGCTTCTTTCCTCCCAGCCCCCACTCCCCAAGGGAGCTTTAAATATAATCAGTTTGTGAAAAGCTGCAGTAAAACATCTCCTTGGAATCCCCAAGCAGATGCTCTCATCTTCTGCGAGGTGATTGAAGGCTTCTCTTCCCTTGCTCAGGGAAAACAGGACTCTGCAGTAAGCTGAGCTCCTGGAAGAAAATGAAGCTCATGGAAAAACGAAGTCCTCTGTATCTCAGAGGAAGATGGTGGACAAGGAGCTGGGGGTGCCGAGGAAAGCCCTGGGCAAAGCAGTGGGGTGTGAGACACGTGTTTCGGGGGGGTGGCCCTTTTCCAGTTTCAGGTGTTGTCTTAGGGAATGGGAACAGAAATGTCTTTGGAGAAGCCCATCTGGTAGTTATGGCCCCATCACCATGCACCACACAGGTTGAAAGCCAGGACAAGGCCTAATCATTTCTCTGGTACGAAGTTTACAGTCAGACCTGGCCCTGATATATAGGGTCCACACCCTTTTCAAATCAGCAGGTGCCCAACTCCTGACTCATATACTCCCATGTCACTCCAGATAAACACAGGCTGCCAGTGGTACCTGTAGAGCTCTTCTTCCAGAAGAGAAGTTTTCTTCATGGGGATTGTGCTTATCGTATACCCTAGGCCACCGAGGGCTTTGTTAGGGAAGTGTTATGTCCAGTTGCAGGGAAAACGAAGTCAATATGTGGATTTGTACTGGTAACAAAATTGAAGTCATCAGTTTTAACTTGGTGTCAGCTACAGACTTGGCCCTTTGGGAAATCTGGGAAAGTTACCTCAGAAGTTGTCTGATTTAAATATAAATAATGAGAGCACTTGAGAACATTTTTAAGAATTACCAAATGACACCTTTAATGATTTTACAATAATGTGTAGGAACTTTCATCTGTCCAGTTGTGGGAGAATACACACAACATAAAATTTACCACCTGAACCATTCTTCCGCGTACAGTGCAGGGGCGATTAGAACATTCCCGTCGGGCAAATCAGCACCACCATCCATCTCCAGAACTCTTTGGGTCTTGCAGAGTGGAAACTCTGTACCCATTAAACAGTACCCTCTCACCCCCACCCTGTGTCTCTGACTGACCGAGGAACCACATATAAGTGGAGTCATCCCGTATTTGCCCTTTCGTGACTGGCTTATTTCACCTAGCATAATGTCCTCAAGGCTCATCCATGTGGTAGCATTTGTCAGACTTTTCTTCCTTTTTAAGGCCATTGAATGTGTACAGCACGTTTTGTTGATCTATTCTTCTTTCCATGGGCACTTGGGTGGTGTCTACCTTTTAGCCATTGCAAATACTGCTGCTAGGAACAGTGTGATGTATCCCTATTTAAAAAACATGTCCTCTGTACCCAAGTTTTACAAGCCTGTATGTACATTTCTATATAATCATTTGTCCTGATAAATCTTTAGACTTAAGATTTAAATATACATGTTCATATTTTCATATTATGGGTATGTATTTATGCTCATAATATGAACATTGTATATAGATAACAATTTTATATGTTTTAGTAATTACAGGAATTGCTAAGCTTTTATTGTGTTTTTAACAGCTTTGTTGAGGTTTAATCGACATGTAATAAACCGTAATGTTTAAGGGGTACATTAGATAAGTTTTGGTATCTGTTGTGTACCCATGAAACCATCACAATCAAGACAGGTGAACGTAACCGGCATCACCAAGGGTGTCTTCATTGTAATATGTGATTAAATGAGTAATGTGATAACCACATTATAGAAATGACATTAACCTAAAAATAAGTAAAAGCTAGGTATTACCAAGTTTAAAAAATTAGTAAATAAATGATGACCCAAGCTACCCAGATTGGTTCCTGGAAATGGGATTTAGCCTTAATGAATAAAGACAGTCTCCCAGAGAAATTGCGTTAATAATTGTGCCTCAGCCGTTACTACGTGTTTAAGGGAGAAGACACAGGATAGGGAGAGAGAGAAAAGAAAAAAATCTTGGACACAGTGGGCGTTGACAGGTGACAGTATCTGTTTCCCAAAGTCCTAGCTTGAATCAGTCCCTGGGGCCTCACACATCTTCTGAAGGGATCACAAGTGAGCCAGATGCCAAGGGGAGGGGCTGGGGGCTCCCCTGGGAGAGCTGCTCAGAATGCTATGAATATGGCTTATTTCCTCTCATGATTGATTCCCTGTTGAAAAGAGACCAGCTTCCCAGGTGAACATTAACTTGGTCCTCAATCTTAGTCTCAATTTTATCCTTTCAGCCATATTTCTTATTTTACTGTAAGAGGACTGGTGGCCTATCTGGACTACTTGCCATAGTTTAAATGCATCTACTGTTGGCTAACATTTTGCTCTTTACGGCTTACTGTGTAGTGGGCGTTATTGCTAAATACTTGACATAGATCATTCCTAATCCTTACACTAACTCTAGGAGGAATATATTGCTGTTTTCCCATTTTGCTGATGAATGAAATGAGGTGAAGGCGATTCGGTGACTCACCCCGGGGCTGCCGCAGGTGAAGGATGGGACAGAAGTTAGAACCTGGGCTGTCAACCAGAGCCTGAGTCTCAGTGCTGTTCCTGGAGTGCCCTCTCTCCCTGCCCGGCCCCACAGCTTCACCTACTGAAATCTCACCCCCATGCTGGGTGCCTTCCTTGGTCACTCTGATTGGCAAGGTTCCTTCTCTCTGGTTGACTCACACAGTGCTGCGGCATTCATCTTGTACCTCCTTAAGTTCTAAATATGTGTCTTTCGGCCTTCTGTCTTCTTTTAGACTTCGGTGAGAATGGTTTGTAGGTGTGTAGTGCCATGCAAAGGGCCAGGCTTTGGAGCCGGCCCTCAGTGGGAACCTTGTCAACATCAGCTCCTTGCCCTATGGCCTTGCTTAGGTTACTCAACTTCTCCTCTAACCGTCCTCTCCTGTAACTTAGAGATAACAAGACCTACCTGGCTGGTTTATCGTGAAAGTGTGTCAAGTATATAGCAAACAGTAAATGCTAAACAAGTAGCTCTTATTATGGGGGGCCCTTCAGGTAGGAGCGTGTCTGGAACAGTATTGTAGCCTAAATCGTGGCTCTGATGATGGAATAGAATGATGAATGCATAAATGCATGACCTGGACTACTGCAAATAATTTTAAAATATTTATGTATTTATTTTTGAGGGACAGAGACAGAGAGCGTGAGCGGGGAGGGGCAGAGAGAGGGAGACAGAATCCCAAGCTGACAGCACAGAGCCTGATGTGGGGCTCGAACCCACAAGGTGTGAGATCATGATCTGAGCCCAATCCAAGAGTCGATTGCTCAACCAACTGAGCCACCCAGGCACCCCAACTGCAAATAATTAAAAAAAAAAAAAAAAAAAAAGGCTCTTAATTTGACCTTGACAGTATTATCTCACACAATATCACCAAGGTGATTTGTTTTTAAAAACATTATTATGCTAAGATCATAGCATAAAAGACTGATCATACCCATCACTTCTCTCTTACGCAGCTCACATTTTATACCATCACGAAGGTAAATTGTCTCTAGTTTTCTCACCATGTTACATTATTTCACGCTTCTTGCCTTATGCATGCTGTGTCGTCCCTTTGGAATGGATCCTTTTCCTTGAACCTGGACAACTCAGTCATCCTTTAAAAGCCAGCTCAGATGCCACCACGTTCAGGAAGTCTTCCCTGCTTATCCCTTCTCCCTGAACAGTGATCCTGTGCAGGATCCCGAGTGGAACTCCTCAGCATCTCCCGTTGCTTTCCGCACCCTGTTAATCAACACACCCTCAGCATTTCCTCAGCAGAGTCCTGGTGCTTACTTGTATTACTGCATTCATTATATTACATTGTAATCTCTTTGTTTACATCTTTTTATTTACAGTTCACTGAGCACCTTGGGAACAGACTTCTCTTTTATTCACTTCCATGTGTCCAGCTTCTGGCACAAAGAAGCACTAAAAAATGCTCATAAATAGAACTGAATGTTTTCTGAGTTGAGGTTGGATGTGACCATGCCACACTTCTGTGTTTCTCCCCTTACTCCAATAAAAAGCCTTCTCCTTATGTTAATGTTCTTTGAAATTCAAAGTGGATCAAACATGGTGAATATTGTCATTATGCAAGGACAAGTACACACTGAATGGCATGTGGAGGCTCCCCGGTGGGGGTGTGTTTTTCCTATTTACCACCCCCTCTACCCTCTTTAAAATCACTGCCCTACAGCTATAATTGAGTTGATCACATTTCTCCGATCACATCTCTTTCCTTGGAAACGAAGAAAAATATTAACTCTGAACTTCCAGAGTGTAAAACAAAAGTAAGGGTTCTGTAATTGAAGTAAAACAAATTCTACGTTTGTCCAGGATTTATTCATCATTTTAAACAGGTATTTGAAGTCTAAAGTTGAGGTCTATTTTATTATTTCTTTTAATTTTTTTTTTTTTTTTTAAGATTTATTCATTTTTGAGAGACGGAGTATGAGCGAGGGAGGGTCAGAGAGAGACAGGGAGACACAGAATTGGAAGCAGGCTCCAGGCTCTGAGCTGTCAGCACTGAGCCTGACACGGGGTTCAAACTCACGGACGGCGAGATCGTGACCTGAGCCGAAGTCGGATGCTTAACTGACTGAGCCACCCAGGCGTCCCTAGTTGAGGTCTATTTTAAAACCGAGTTGACTTAGTAAAGGGACTGTTGTGATACTTTTCTGAAGTATGGGTTTGGAGAGAGCTACTGGCTCCTTCAAAGCCCCTGTATGATCTACAGAAAATGGGGAGGAAAGGCCCAAAGGGCCAAACAGGGAGACTCTTCCCTCTGGGTTTTCAAGTCATTTAGTATTCAGTAGCCTTGACCTTATTTATACATTGTGAATGAGTGGTTCTGAACTTGAAATGTATCTTCGTGAGGAAGGAAAAACAGCTGGGGAGTGCCCCTCCTCCATTTCTGTGGGTATTTTAGGATGCCATCTGTTACGGAGAAGGCAGCCTTTTAAAATAACCTTTTCTTCTAAAAATGCACTAATTGGTGGGCAGGTGACCCGAAAGACATTATGAAAGTTGGGACCTTGTCTTTGCTGTCTGACCCCAGATTCTGCATCTCAAATCACAGCTTGGTGGGCAGAGTCTAAGTGCCCTAGAGACTGTGGCCTCACCAGCCATGGGAGTCTGGGTGGCCAAGGCTCCACAGGAAGACAAGGCCCCGAAAACAAAGGGATCCAAGCGCCTGAGCTGGCCAAGACAGGCCATGCCACGAGCTTTAAGAAATACATCCTGTTTCTGAAGAATTGGCAACAGTTTCTCCAAACATTGGAATCCTTTAGAGATCTGTTCCCTTTTTCACTAGTCTTTCTGTTGTGTTTTGATTGATTGATTGATTGGCATGGAGGGTATTGGGCCAGATCTTGTCAGATGAGTAAGCTGCTCTTTGGGGAGGCATCTTGACTGAGGAACCTGTTTTGGAGCAATATGCCTTTTGGGCCATAACAAACTGAACTACAGGATTCTACACGGGGAAAATGGTTCCAAGGGAAAGAGTGCTCTTTGGAGGCAGGAGGCTTGGGTTTTAGTTTGGCTTTGGCGTTTACCACTGTGATTTTGGGGGACACTCACCTCAGGTCCCAAGATCCCTAGTGTCCTCATCTATAAAATGGGGACAACAATTCTTGGTCCTGGCTAACGATGATGATGATGGTGGCTAGCATTTACCGAGTGCTTCTTATATTTAAGCTCTAAGTGCTTTGCATAGATTAACTCGTGAATCTCCCAGCAGTCCTACAAGGTAGCTGTTTTTATGATCCCCACTTCTCAGATGAGGTGTGGGGAGGCTAAATAACTTACTCCAGTGCACACAGCTGGTAAGTGATGGAGACAGTATGAACCCAGGCTGACTTAGCACTGTTTTAGTTGATTGTTCTCATTTCCTAGCATCGTGATACGCAAAGGAGTTGATGCGGTGTTCTGAATGTCTTCTGGTATGCACCCACTCGACCTCTCTTGGCCTTGATTTTTCTCATCTAGGAAATTAGGGCTTGAATTAGAAAATTTCTAGTGCCCTCCCAGCTTTCATGGTTATTATTCTTGCTTATTTAAGATAGTGAAGATGACAGTTTTACCCCTATGAAGCGGGCACACTTGTCAGAACAAAAAAACGTTAACATTCTCTGAACTTCGCTCTCTCCAGTGCCAGAGCTTGCCCCATCTGCCTGGCTGCTGCACGTACGTGGACGCGGCAGTCGGGGGACACCAGGTGGTGGCCGAGCAGCAGCTGGCCTGGAGAGCGGTTGAAGTGATACGTGGTCAGGTGTCACTATCTGACAGGAAGATGCGCTCTCACTTGGAGACATTGAAGGGGAGGGATGGTTGCTCATGGCCTGGCGGTAGACCCTTGCCCCGATTACTAGGGACAACAACTGCTTTGATCAGGATAAATATATTAAACCTTGGACTTTCTGTGAGCTCAGAGGCTTACAGAGTGAGAAAGTTCTGTGCTGTCACTGGTGTGGATGGCTTTCCTGGCCCATGTTGGTGGGCCAGAGGTGGAACTTGTGTAAGTCTTGGTATTATTGCCATGTACGTTGCTGTGTGCCATGCTTGAATGACAAAAGAGAAAAAGAAAAAGGAAGTTGGGTGATTGCCTTTTGTTACAACTTAAGAAATAGGGAAGTGAGAGGCTTTTAAATCCCTGACATCTGGGCTGGGATGAATGAGGGGGAGGCTGTGTGCATGTGGAATGGGAGCAGGGTTGATATAGACATCTGCGCGGTGGGGGAAGTGACTTCAGGCCCTCCTAGGATGTAGGATGGCCTCTTGCCTCTTACACCCCTTTTCATGTGTTAGGCCCTTTGTCAACTAAGGGATTTGTGTGCGGATTGTGATGAGGTATGCTGTAATGCGGAGTTGAAATGTTTTCATGTTTGTGTTTGTTTTCTTTTCACCTAATGAATAGACTAAGAAACAGTGTGTTGTTTTTAAATGAGTACTATTAATAATAATGACAGCTCATATTTTTATCATTACAGCATGTAAAAAAGATCATTCCTAGGGAGGCAGGGACGGTCGTAGGGTAATGGAGGGCCAGCTGCATAACGCTGGACAAGGCCCTCCACCTTTGGTATTCTCATCTGCTCAGCTGGAAAGTAGAAAGATGGATTACTGGTTCTTTGCTTCATCATTCTTAGGACCTATGACCTAAAACTGGCTATTATAGAGTGAATTGCTGCATAGAGTTTCCATGTTGATTATTGTCCTGAGGGAAGGATAGAAACCAGAGAATGGATACCAAAGATTCTTCCTACTCATCTCTCCTACTCCTAGTTTCAAGTTTCATCTTTAACTGGCATTCATAGGCTTTGTGTGTTAGTCGTTGTTGGAGTCAGTTGTGCTGTGTCTCTTCATCTCTCTTATTTATTCAGTGATCTCTGGTGATGTAAGTTATCTCAACTCTTTGCTGTCAGCAAATTTCAAGGAAACATCGAAGCATTTCGGGGAGATGGTGTCTGCTGCTTTGATTAATGAGGCTCTTGATCTGGATATTTTAAGGCTGGTAACAACACAATCGAAAAACGCCTGGTATTCCATGAAACGTCAGGAGCACCCCCACTGCCAAAGCCTGAAAGCGATTTGTGCCACTTCTTTCTTTCTAAGAGTACATGTGCGCGTGTGAGCTCTTATTTGCTCTTTTGACCGGGAAGCAGCACTGCTAGTCCAGAAATGCCAGCTCTTCTGAACTCAGCCGCAAAAAGAGTTAATCATTATCTAGGTAGCAACAGAAACCTCCCAAGTTTTTAACTTTCCGTGGCCTCACGTATCTCCTCCTTACTGCTCCTGGAAGACCAGGCACTCATGGGCACAGGCGTGTACACGCACGTGCACACACACATACTCTCTCTCTCTCTCTCTCTTTCTCTCTCACACACACACACACACACACACACACACACACACACGACTTAATGTAAAATGATCTCATGTTTATGAGAGCTGGAATTACTTGGGAGGGATACTTGTGTTCTGTAGGCTCAGTGGGCATGATGTGGAAGCAGGCCTATTTGGCCCATGGAGATTGCAGATAAGAGTGTGATATGTAATTGAGTAAGAATTTGAAAAATTATCCGATAACATTAGGAGCAGCAAACCACCCGCTTTTTTGTTTTGTTTTTGTTCTCTTTCTTTCTTTCTTTCTTTCTTTCTTTGCTCAAAAACTATTTGGAGGAGGAGTAAGGAGCCAGCATTGTTTTTAGGGTGTGGGAACCCCCTCCCCACCCCATGAACCAAATATGTTTGCCCAGGCTGAGAGTGTGAGGTCTCTGAGAGATCTTGACAGATCATTTAGTACATTCTTCTGCCCCCAGGCAATTCTTCAGACTAATCATTTCAGGAAAACGGCTGTCAGCTAACCTTTAAAATCTTTTCCAGAAGAGTACACCACAGCCTACCTTCCCATCGTGTTCCAGTGACCCAGACTATAAATGGTCAATTCCTTCATTTGCAGAGCTTGAAACAGGATTAAAAAAGGAGACTTGATGAATTGAACTCATATTTTTGCTGAGGCTGCCACACCCTCCGTGCAGACCTTTGCTTCTTTTGGGTTCTCAGACTTGGAGAAGGAAGGGGTAATTAATGATGCTCTCAAGGCATTAACTCAGGCTTCTGGGGTGTTCTTCCTCTCAGTCTCCTCCCCTCCTCCCTTCTACCAGCGTTGGGATCCTTTGTATTAAACACAAATCATGAACTAGTTTAAACCAGCATCCATTTATTTAGCGCCTACTATGTGCTTGGTTTTGGGCTGGGTTGTGGGCATACAGAGATATAGAGCAAGGTTTTCGTTTTCAAGAAGCTTCAGCGTATTAAAAGGGATGGACAGATCGCACAGGTGCAGTGAAGGACCACAGTCAGGCGAGAGAGCCATCTGATGGGGGTGGGGGGAGATGAGGTGGGTGAGGTGGAAGATAGTGATTGCGCCTAGTATTTACAGTGCAGCTGGCAGATTTTTATCTCATTTAACCTCTGAATGGTGCTACAACAGGGCAGGGGGATTTTAGGCCTTTTTAAATGTTTTGGTCCTTTTTGAAATATTTTATTTACTTCGAGACAATTATCCATTCACATGCAGTTGGAAGAAATAATAGATTACACGTACCCTTTACTTAGTTCCCCCCAGTGGTTAGAATCTTTCAAAGCCATAGTACAGCGTCACAGCCAGGATATTGACATTGATACAGTCAAAATACTGAACGGCCTCTTTACTACTGGGATCCCTTATGTTGATTTTTTTTAATTGTTTATTTAGTTAATTAATTAATTAGTTTATTTTTTGAGAGAGAGAGTACGCAGGAGAAGGGTAGAGGGACCGACCCTCTGTTGACCTTTTATAGTTTTGTCCCTCCGTTATCCTCTCATCTCACCTACCTTAGTCCTTAACTCCTGGAGTCACCAATCTGTTCTCATGGCATAACCTTGTCATTTCCAGAATATTACATACATGGAATCATACAGCATGTAGCCTTTTAGGATTGACTTTTTCTCACTCAGCATAATTCCCTGGCAATCTGCCCAGGTTGTTGCGTGTATCACTAGTTCCTTCCTTTTTATTACTGAATAATATCCCATGATGGGGGTGTATGTTGGTTTACTAACCGTTTACCCATTGAAAGACAGTTGAGTTGTTTCCAGTTTGGGGTGATTATGAATAAAGTTGCTGTGAACATTCATATACAGATTTTTTTCTGAACATGTATTTTTTAAAAGTTGAGGAAATTAAAAAAATATTTTTTAATATTTATTTATTTTTTTATTTAAAAAAAATTTTTTTTAACGTTTATTTATTTTTGAGACAGAGAGACAGAGCATGAACAGGGGAGGAGCAGAGAGAGAGGGAGACACAGAATCTGAAGCAGGCTCCAGGCTCTGAGCTGTCAGCACAGAGCCCGATGCGGGGCTCGAACCCATGAACTGCAAGATCATGACCTGAGCTGAAGTCGGATGCCACCCAGGCGTCCCCAAAAGTGGAGGCAGTTTTGTGTGTGTGTGTGTGTGTGTGTGTGTGTGTATTTAATGTTTATTTATTTTTGAGGGACAAGGAGGGGAGAGCAGAGAGGGGGAGAGAGAGAGAGAGAGAGAGAGAGAGAGAGAGAGAGAGAGAACCCCAAGCAGGCTCCATGCTGTCAGCACAGAGCCTGACACCAGGCTTGAACCCACGAACCATGAGATCATGACTTGAGCCAAAACCAAGAGTCGCCTAACTGGCTGAGCCATCCAGGTGCCCCAGTTTTGTGTTTTTTTTTAAATGAAAAGATTATGGATTAACAGATGGAAAAGCTAGGTTTTGCTTCTCACTTGGAAGTGCTGTGTGTGTGTCCCTGAAGTTAACCTTCTTGAGTCTCCATTTCCTTGTCAATAAAATGTTACACTGTATGTTCTGCCTACATCCCAGTGTTGTTGTATAGATAAATCGAGATAATATCTGATAACAAATGTTATAAATGATAATAAAATATAAACATATAGAGGTGGGATAAGATGCCACCTCCCTGTGTTTCTGTCCTTTAAGCTCTGGGAGAATATGAGCCGGGCCTTACTCAGAGCGGTTCTTGAATTGCCATCCAGAGATGGCTCTTTGAGGTTCTTTTGTTTTTCTTTTTCTTTTTATTGCTGTGTGCGTATTTCTTTTATATCCTGGTTACCCATCCTTTGTTGGTGATACGGGTTGCGTATACCTCTCCCAGAGTTGCCTTATCTTTTCACTTTTTATTGGATTCTCTATGTTGAAGAAATTTTGTTGTAAGATACATCTATCTAGCTTTTGCTTTGTCATTTGGACCTTTCTTTCTTTCTTTCTTTCTTTCTTTCTTTCTTTCTTTCAATGCACAACCTTTCCTATCATGAAATTACAAGGATATTCACCTGTAGTTTTTTCTAAAGGGTTTTAAATTTTGCTTCTCCCTTCTCTGCCTTGAATAAATGAAGCGTTTATTTTTGTGACTGGTATGAGGTAGGGACCCAACTTCGTTTTACATTCCAGATGGCTAACCATTTGTTCTAGTTTCCCTTATTGAAAGGGTCCTTCTTTTTCACCATCGACTTGTAATGTCACGTTTGTATCTATGTCGAGTTTGCACATACCTGTGGGCAAGGTGAGTCCTCCATCGGGGCTACAGTGGTGTTAACCCTGTGCCACCTGGGATGAGAACTTCTTCCACTTACAAACATTTTCCTAAGGTTTGACATTACAATTTTAGCAAATTGAAAAATTTTCAGAGACACCCAGATTTTCTTCTCTCTCGTCTTGGGTTGGACATAATGCTACGGCCTGCAGAAGCCAGGACCTAGTAGTGAGGGGAGCATGCGTTTGCCACAGTTAAATGAATACGTTACAGTATTTTGTGATTGCCAGTGGTTCCACAGATATATCCCCTGTGCCACAAATAATTGTCATATAGGTTCTGAGACAGATTTAGAGGTGTCTAAAGTCTAGTCCATATCCTCTGCAATCTTATAAACTGGCGGAGAAAAGCAGCCAACGTATATGAAAAGTAACAATAAAAGAAATTTAACCCACAGCAATACAAGAAATGACATCAGCCGGTGGATGACTGAAAATGAGTAATGTTGATAAGAACTTGAGGAATTCAGAGGTGGAGAGGTGTGGGCCAGAGTGAACGAGACCTTGCCTGACGGAGTAGGCTCTGGCCGGCTCCGGAGTGGGAGGGGAGAGCAGAGGCAGTGTGTGTGCCTCCCTCAGCCGCGTTCCCACAGCCCCCACCACGCCGACCGCTCCTGCATCACTTCTGCACCGTAATACAAGGATGGTTTTATCCACCCTCACTCCCACCTCGAGCTCCTTTCCTGAGACACAAGCTCCCAGCCAAAAGTATGCTTGTGAGTCCTCGAGGGTGGGTGGCCTTTCATTTCACCTTCCTGGTGTCCGGCTCCGTGTCTGCGTGTCCTCGGCACCCAGTGAACGTTTGCCGAGTGAGTGAGTGGACTCTGGCCAGAACAGAGGAGTAGGATGGGGCTGGATGGTTTTGGATGACCTTGAAGGTCAGCCGGAGTCTCTGGCTCTGGGCTGAGGTGGTGGAGAACAGTGGGGGCAGTCTGATCGGAGACTGCCGTGATGAAGTTGTGTTTCAGAGGGGCTCCCCGCTTGCTCCAGGCTGGCAAGGGAGGCCTGCCCCTGCCCGCACAGGGTACGCTAGTGTGTGCCAGGCCCCTGCGGGGGGTGCTGCCAGTATGTTGCTAAGTGTGACCAATTCTTAGAGCCACCAGCGAGGGAAGTGTGATTCTCCACGAACTGAACTAGAAACCTGTGCGCAGGCCCGTGATCCAAGGTGACTGGTGACCTGTGGGAGAGTGGTGACTAAGGCCCGGGTCTGTTTGACTCCAAAATCAGCTTGTTCCTTTACCCTTGGTACACGCTGGACCACATGATAGTCCTGGCACCACTGGGGCGCTGAGCTGCAGAGATGGTTGTGGGAGCCAAGGGCGAGGTGGGAGTCAGGTACTCCCGACATTCCTAGCTTGGGACACAGGGACAATGATGGTGGCAACGAAACAAATAAAGATGCTGCACTTGGCGAGAGAATGAGGGTTATTTTAGACTCCTGAATTTGAGGTGACAGTTCCACTCCAGGAGGAATTTCATCAGGCAAGTGACAGTGCCATCCCGTCCCCACTTCCCCTCCCTTCATTAAATCTGTCAGTTTCCTTTCTTCTAAATTGGGAATGTCGCACTGCAACTGTGAAATCGGTGACACCCTGAGTACACGCCAAATACCTGACCTCGTTTGCAGCTTTTTTACGTTTCAGTTGGAGAAATGTTACCCCTTTGAGGGGACTCGGTGTTTGTGTTTGGGAATTCATAGCATTTTCTTTTCCCACACCCTGTAGGGGATAGCACTGGCTAAACAAGGAAAGGAAAAATTTGAGTTCTGAGCCTCTCTTCTCTGCTGATGAAAGCCTCTCCTGCTCTGAGATTCGGTTGGAGACTCTGCCTGCGAATTACAGAAGAGTCCATCCAAGCCCCCCCCCCCCACGCCCCCTCCACCCCTCTAGCTCCCATGGTTGACAAAGAGCTGGCTGATGAACAAGTTATTTTAAAAGCATCCCAGGGAGTGTGGGAGAGGCTGAGTTCAGCAAAACAGGACCGGGTGGTGCTGGTGCTGTTTCGCTGTTTCGAGGTGTGGAGGCAGGAGTGGCTAATCGCCTTAATTTGAATAACTTTGGGATGGCGAGATGGCTTCTCGATAGAGAGAGTTTGATTGGAGATTGTGATGTGGGATTTGTTGAGGGAGGGGATCAAGCTAAAGCTATTTGTAGGCAAATACATATTTTAGATATTGGCAGTGGAACTGAATGTATTCCGTCATCACCTCCAACAGCTTTGGATTTTTAGTGTTATTTCTATTCTGAACAGAATGGCCTGTGATTTACTTTCATCCAATGTGTTGGATCCAAGGAGACTGTAGAAATTATTGTCCTCCTTTTTATTTTTTTTCTTTCAAAGTAACAGAGATTACGGGTGGTTGTCTTGGGAATTTTAAGCCACAGTTTGGTAGAACACCCAACTGGAGGTGGGAGAGCTTGAGTGCCAGACGCAGCCCTGACCCTCGCCATTAATTGCATGGCCCTGCGTAGTTCTGTCACTTCTCCTGGCCTCAGCTTCTTCAGATGAAAGATGACCATAGAATGCTTATAACTAGGGGTTGCTGTGTTGATTAAATGAGATAATCATTTCATAAATGCTTTGTAAATTACACAGCCCAAACAAATATAAACTAAGATTTTATTTGCTGTGACAAAAGAAGGGGGACATTCTCTTGGAGTTTGTTTAATGGGACGTGACCTATATAACATTGACGCAAGGATGTTTGTTGAAGTGAATCACCTGTTGCTTTCTGGGCTGTACTTGAAAGGACATGCCAGCCTATGGTGAGCCCTTTTAGCGCCACCCCAAGTTCAGGTTGCTCTTACACAATTTGGGTGAGATTTACACGCACACATTCTTCCCCCTTGGCAACAAAACAGTGACTTGGGCAGGGTAGACATCAGGAAAGTGACTTAGCCAGCAAATATGTGATTAATAACATAGATTTGGCCTAAGTGTTAGTGTGAGCCTCTGTATATGGATGGGTAAATGATAAATAGTAAGTCTGCCAAGTAGAGCATGTTGGGGAACCTGCCGGGCTCTGTTTATGCTCGAAGCCTACTGTGCCAGTGCTGTAGTCAGTATCGAACTAAAGAAATTCATACCAGTTGACAATTTGCACTTGTGTATTTGTACGTCTTTCTCGCCTGCTAAACCGTGAGCTCCTTGAAGGCAGGGACTGTCCCTGTTTACCTTTGTTTTTCTGGCACCTCGTGCGGTACTTGGCACATAGTAAATGTCTATTGGATTATTGGATGAATGAACGAATAAGTGAAACTCTTTGCACTTTTATTCATTTAGAGGGGTTTTTGCGAAGTCATAGATGTGTGATTCTTCGTGTTGCCATCTGCTAATGTCGTCGATGTCTTCTCAGCTGTCGGCCCTCGCCGAGGGGAGAGACCGCATTTATGCATAGCTGGGTCATGACTGGGGCCGCCTCCTCCTTCATCTGCCTTGGCCTGATGATGCGGTGGTGAGGGCTAACTGAACACTCTTCCTCATGGACTCTTTAATAGGACAGTGGCGTCCCTCAAGCCTTTCTTTCTAGGCTTGCGATTCGGCTCAATTCTCGGTCAGGCGATCTTTCTCCTACACACGTTCCTCTTCTTCACCCTCCTCTTTCCTTTCTCTTTTCCAGTGCTTACCCGGCTCTCAGGAAATTCTTCTCAAACCCTTCTGGATGGTGTATTCCCATTCATGAGTTAAAACCCAAGTCGAACACCCTCCCCCAACATACCTTAAGCCTGGCCGGTGAACTTGAAAAGGCGAAGACAAGCTGAAAGAGGGAAACAGCCCCTCCACGAGGGAGGCTCTCGCAGTGAAATGAAAGCAATAAACACCAGTGCCATCAATGTCAAAAGCTTCTACAAGTGCCCCTAAGCCTCCTTTTGAATCACTAAAAGTTTCCATTTACCTCCTCATCTTTCCCAAATGAAATTTCCTCTTTCTCAGGCACCACTCTTGAACAACAAAGGAAAACAAAACACTCCGCACCTATTTCTCATTGAGTTTTGTGCTAGTGGATAGAGAGTGGGATTTGGAATTGAAAGAGTTAGAGTTCTGTTGCCTTAGGGTTCTGTTGCCACTGTAGCCTTGTGACTTTGAGGCAGTTTCTGGGCTTTCTGTGCCTCAGTTTCCTCAGCGGTTGGAAATATTGGAAATATTGCTGTCCTACCAAACACCCCCAATCCACAGTGTCATGTTGAAGTTTATGTATATGTGAAACTCGGTAATTAACAAAGCACCATACACACATTAGATAATTCTAGTGTTATCCCAGTTTTCCACCTCAGGTTTCATTTGCACATACTCAGTAGTTCAGTTACATTACAGGCTAAATTGGTTCTCTACCCACCTGAGAACTGAAACCCCATAGCATGCCTTTTATGGTGAAATGTGTTTGAAATTACAAATAGCCTTATTATGTAACATCTTCTGTTGGTAAATTAATTGAGGGCTGTCTCTAGATTGTTAGGTGTAGATGACAGTAACTCTATTTTATACTTCTTTGGTACCCATCACTGGTATTTAACATAGTGCTGGACGTTTAGCAGGTGATTATGACATGCTGTTGTTGATTGTTTGAAAAGCCATCTTACTCATGACCTAGAATCATTCTTATTTATAGCAATCTAAGTGCCTTGACTTAATGTTAAACAAAATTTATTTTAAATTTTTTTTATTACGTTTCTTTATTTTTGAGAGGCAGAGAGAGACCGAGCATGAGTGGGGGAGGGGCAGAGAGAGAGGGAGACACAGAATCGGAAGCAGGGTCCGGGCTCTGAGCCGTCAGCCCAGAGCCTGACACGGGGCTTGAACCTACAAACCGTGAGATCATGACCTGAGCCGAAGTCGGACACTCAACCAACTGAGCCACCCAGACGCCCCTAAACAAAATCTATTTTAGAGCTGAGAATGGAATATTGGAGGACCTTACAGATCTATTTTGGTATTACAAACTCCAAAATTGTATAAATTTGAGTGAGGAAAATCAAATCTCCTTGCAAAAATGTTGTACAAAAGAATGGCATGTGCGTACTTATCAGGGTCTTTTTTTTTTTTTTTTTAATTCTTTTCTTTTTCATTCCTTCTCAATTAACCAAGGGAGCCATTTTCCCATCTCTTATCTTGCTGGGGTGTTTTAGAAACATACCAAGTGTGAGAACGTGTAAGCATGGAGTTTATTAATCAGCTTAAAACCAGTTTTCTTTCAAGTAAGTGATCTTAACGGCCACCATTGTACTTTTGTCTGCAAGAAACAACTCAAGTTTAGTCCTGTCCTCAGTAAGCAGTTGAGAGGCTGGGCTGACACCAGGCAGAAGCCAGGTGTTTGTGGAGCAATAAGATGAAAATACAAAGGAAGGCTGTTGAATACTCTGTTCAGGAGAGTTTAGAGAAAAGAATAGAGTGCTTTTTTTAGGAAGGGTATCGGTGGGCTTCTGCACGGAGGGTATGGAGGCATAGGATCTTCCAGCCTTAGTTCTTTTTCAGAAGCGTCTTAATTTTGTGCCAGGGTTGGGGGATGGGGGTGTGGGGGGTAGAGAAGGGGAGACGGTGGTTGCAGAACCGCATTCATCACAGTTGACGGTATTCTTGGTTAGGTTCCTTTTGTCTTATCTTGCAAGCATATCACTGCACATACTTAAATCATTACCAACTCATTAAAAGTCTTTTGGCCATTTTCATTTTCTAAAAGCTGAAACCTGGGTGTGGTGGAAACCTGCGCTGGCCTGCTTGGCCGGCCTCGCCCCAGCACCTGAGCAGCTCCCAGCATTTTGGCTGTCAGAAGGGCCACTGAGTAAACAGCCTGTTGCAGAGGGAGTCTGATCACTTCTGACCCTCGAAAAGCAGAGCTGGGTGGCCTCAGGAGGCAGAGGGATAGTGGAGGACGCCTCTCTTCAACCTGAAGCACTCTTCAGTAATTAACACCTTGATTCTTTCTTCATGCAATATCCTTTTGTCCCCTCCTCTTACAGACTGCATTTGTATTTGTGTGTGTGTGTTTTTCTCCTTAAAAAATTTCTGTAGTTTGTTTTCAGACTCAAAGTGCTTTCAGTTCTATTATTTCATTTGGTGTCTGTGGCGCCGGGAACGAAGGTGTTGCTGGAGATGCCTCACTGGCCTTGGAGTTGACATTCTGCAGGCAGTACAGGCTATCACAGTGCTTCTGGTTGCTTGTGGCCTAATTTATAGATACACACACACACATAGGTATTTTACCTGATTCCAGACAAAATGGGTGACGGTGTCACGGTTTTAGTGTCTCCTAAAAGAAAATTTTAAATATTCGTAATTTCCTGAATTTTCAATACCTTACTTATGTCTTGTAAGTAGAGAAAGAGAGAAAAGACTTTCTGCTTTCAACTTGAGTTGTTGAACTATTTGTCCCTTGGTGAGCTGATCAATTGCCACTTGGATTGCAAGCAAGACATCCAATCAATCAAAATATTTCTGCTACATTGGCATGCTTTGTCATGGAAATGAAAATGACAGCATGTTTTTGTCAGTCCAAATGAATAGGTTTCCTTCAGATCGATGCTAGAGTTGGTGTTATGGGTGTCTCAGAGGATGAGTGTCGATGATTACTTAGGGAAATGCCTGATGGAGGCACGTGATCTCACCTCCCATCCTCTAGATACGTTTCCCTGTTGGTGAAGCCTGTGCCAACGTTGGCGTTTCTTAGGAGTGCAGGCGGGACCCAGGACACCGTCTCTGCGGGGCCTACCCGAGGGCTCTGCCCTTTCTTAAAAGACATTCAGTTCAATTTCCATGAAAAATATTCATTCCTTCATGTTTTCATTCATGTCCTCGACATGTAGTGATGCGTGTCCACTACGTGCCAGGCTCCGGCCTGGTGCTGGCGATAGCGTTATCAGCAAGACAAGCAACTCTGCTTTCATGGAGCTGCAATCCTGGTGGGAGAAATACACAGTAGACACATGGATCAGTTGAATTCAGGAAGTGGAGTGTTGAGAAGGAAATAAAAATAAAGTGCGGTGCTCAGAGTGGGGGCTTACCTAACCCAGATGCGGTCAGGGAAGGCCTGTTGGAGGCGACATCTGAGCCGGCCACGGGATGGGGAGCAAGAGTCAGCCAATGGCAGGTCTGGGGGCCCAGGAAGCAGCAGGTGCTAAGGTCTGAAGGTGCACGGAGCCGCGCGTGTCTGAGGAACAGAAAGATGGTCTGTGTGACCACGAGGCAGAGAGCCAGCGGGAAAGGGACGGGAGTGAGGTGGGATAAGCAGGCAGCATCAGACCATATGGAGCCTGGAGAGCACGGCTCGGACTGGGCATTGGGTTCCAGGTGCCCCCGGAGGACAATGAGCATGGGAGTAACACCTTGGATATGCTTTGTTTATCATTTATTTATTTATTTATTTAGGGAAAGAGAGAGAGAGCAAGCGGGGGGGGGGGGGGGGGGGGCAGAGAGAGAGGGAGACAGAATCCCCAAGCAGGCTCTGCGCTGTCAGCACACTGCCCGATGCGGGGTTGAGCTCATGAATGGTGAGATCATGACCTGAGCCGAAACCAAGAGTCAGACACTTAACCCACTGAGCCACCCAGGTGCCCAGATTTGTTCATTTTAAAGATCGCACTGCTCGCCGGGGGGAAAAATAGATGTTAATGGTAAAAAGTGGAAGGAAGGGTGCCCACAAGACTCTTGGTGGGAATAAAGTGAGAGATGATGGTGGCTTTGGGTGAAAAGTGGACAAATGTGAGATTTGTTTTCTCTCTCCACCAGCTGAAACCGGAGTGAATGGTGTTCTTAAGATATGGATTTAAAAGGAGCATTTGCAAGGAAGAATGGCAGGGCGTGTATGGAGCTCTGATTTCCATTTAGGCAAGACGTGGGACACACCTTTCCAAGGGACAGTGTTACCGCTTATGGCACAGGCTCTAGAGGACGATAAGGCAGGCTTGCAGACAAAACCTGATCTCTGCAGGCCCACTTGAACTTCTTTGTAAGCCCACTTGAACTGATCTGGAAGAGTTGCAAGCTTTAGTTCTCTCTTTGCCTAAGGCTGGGTAAAAAAGCAGCTATTGGGTGTGATTTGGGGGCTGTTGTCAGGGCCCCTGTGTGAGGATGGGCTAAAGACATCTCTTCTACTATTAGCTTGACCGGTTTAAAAATGGTCTCCTTCCTCACCTTACCCAAAAGTGCTGTTTGTTTATTTATACATTAGTGTGTGATCACATTTGTTTCCCATCAGAGTTTTTTTTTTTTTTTAAGTTTATTTATTTACTTTTGGGAGGGGGGTAGAGAGAGCAAGTGGGGGAGGAGCACAGAGAGAGGGAGACAGAGAATCCCCAGCAGTTTCCACACTCTCAGCGCAGCGCCTGACACAAGGCTCGAACTCACGAACTGTGAGATCATGACCTGAGCTGAAATCAAAAGTTGGACACTTAACCGACCGAGCCACCCAGGCCCCTGCGATTACAGCTTTTGATAAGGGTCGAAGGCTACTAGATGCCACTGGGGAAAGGAGAGGGTCTTAGGGAAAGTGACTGTATGTGGGTGGGGAGTGGGCTGGGTGGAGAGGTTGAAGCATCTGCTTCGGAACCTACCTAACAATTTTGCGTAGCTTTGAACTCCTGGCCTCTCAGAGAATTAGTTTCTTAGTTTTTTTTAAATGAAGGCATTGGATTAGATCATCTCAGTCCCTTTTAGCTCATCCCCCCAGCTGGGTAGATTTGTACCTAACTGCCCAGGCTTCTGTGTTTTTCCCCATTTTGTCCTTCTACGAGGAACTCTCTGTGGCAATGCGTAAAATGCCAGCTGGTTTCCCCAGGAAGGGAAGAGTCTGCAGTTTCAGAATGGTATCAGCCGTGGCACCTGCGTTCTGGTCAAGCGGCAGTGTTCCGAGTCTGTGCTCTCATGTTGGGGTACTTATCTGTGGGAGCCAGAAGGGCCTATGCACCCACAATAAGTTACATTTACATAGTGAAGAGGTGGGCAAGCAGATAGCCAGAAGCAAGCAGAAAGAATTCGGAGGTCAAGGTTTTCTAGGGGAAAGATTTCTGAATCATCAGCAATTATATAAAACAGAATTTCCCCTCCGTGACTTAAGGTCATCAGGAAATGTACAGCGAGGGATGTCCCAAGTGTTATAGAGCAAACATTAATTATAAGTACTTCATATTTATTTAGTATCTTATACTTTGTGATGTGAATTCACATATAAGATGTCATTTGACCTTAAAAATCATGTGAAGTAAGCAGGGCAAAAATTATTAACCCCATTTAACAGATGGGAAAACTGAAGCGTTAGGTAGACTAAGTGACTTGTACAAGGTCACACAATTAACAAAGACAGAATAGAATTTAGAATGAAGATTTTTCAATCTATTTATCAAACTTTATTGAGATATAATTTATATACTATAAAATGCACACATTTTATTTATTTTTATTATTTATTTATTTATTTATGTATTTATGTATTTATTTATTTATTTTTTAAAGTAGGCTTCACACACAGCATGGAACCTAATGCAGGGCTTGAACTCATCACCCTGAGATCAAGACCTGAGCTGAGATCAAGAGTCAGATGCTTAACCAACTGAGCTGCCCAGGCACCCCTAAAGTGCACCTGTTTTAAACTTACAGTCCAGTGAATTCTGACCATGTACATACACACTTGTGTAACCACAATCATAATAAATGTATTGAACATTCCTATACCCCAAAAGTACCTTCCTGTTCCTTTGCATTAATTAACCTCTCTGCCCCCCCCCCCCCCCCCCCCCAAGATCTTTTGATGTCTAGTTCAATACTCTTTTACTGTCCCACACTCTGATTTGACAGGCTTTTCAGCTCTATCCTTTTAGGGAGAATACTGGCTGGCAGGCAGCCAGCCAGCCTCATCATGTTGAGTTATGAGAATGAATGGGAAGCTGGTGGGTTGGTTACTCCATTGTTAGTTCCTTCCTTCCCTTCTTTTACCAGCTCCAGGCTATAGAAAGATAATATGGGTTCTCATTGCCAGCAGAGCTCGAAGAACAGGACACCTGCTTACCTGTCTGTACTGGCTTCCCTGTAGTCTGCAAGGGGCAGGCAGGAGGTAATGGACTGGTGAAGGGGACAACCTCTAGAGGAAGCCTTATTCCTGCCATTATCTGCTCGGTCTTCTCTTTGGAAACCAGCCCTCTGCTGCTTAGTTGTAATTCCCTAAGGCCTTAAGCAGTCCAAACCCCATATCTGATGAATGAATCCTGAAGGTGTTGAAGATTCCAGCTCTGAGAAAGCAAACCCTGGATTTCATCGGGCGGGTTCTGGATAGAGCCATCCCTTTGCACCTGTTAGGTTCTGGGGAGAGACACTTCTCAATATGCTGTTCCCAAGTTCTGGATTTCGGCCACAGTGTCCAGCACATTCCAGAGGGTTAAGATTTCTGGCCAGGTGTCATGTGGCATCCGGCAAAAGAAGGGAGGGAGCCTGATCCTTTTCATAGGTGACTTTGCCCCAAGACCAGCCGGATAGAAGATGGTGCCCTAGCTGAGCCCCTAGAGGGCCACAGGAGATGACCCAGAATGTGGTCTCTGCTTTTCTAGGTGACACTGCTCCCATTTAGCCACTCGGTTTGAGGACAGCCCTGATGCTCTTAGCACTGATCATAATCTCTTTCTTTTGTTTTGGGCTATGTGAACTTACAGGGCCCTTTCATGTCCATTAGCTTCTTGTTCTTCTCAATAAGTCTGGTACCTTCTGTTAGGGTAGAAGCCTTCTCTCATCTGACTTAGGACAGCTGCAAGGACAGAACAGACTCAGATTTCTCTTCTGCAAAAGCTCATCTTAAATCTGGGGCCCTGCAGTATTGATTTTCTTCTAGTTATCTTCGCAAATTTCACTGGCTTTACTGAAGGGGGAGAAAAATCACCAGGCTGCATGCCTGAGCTTCAGGTTTCTCCTTAGCTGGCAACCACAGCCAGAGAAAATTCTTTTTTAAAGAATTGAGCCTCAGGCACTGGTTTTGCCTTGTACTCCCTCACGTCTGGCTCTCAACAGCTGGTGGCCATCCCTCGCCCCCATCTTCAGTTTGCTGCCTACCTCAGCTCAGTGAGTCCTTGGTCACTGCCCTCCTCTTTCGCCTTGCGGGGGCCCCTTGCACTGCATGGGCTTAGAAAACAGTGGGCTTCCTGTGTTTTGTCTACCGGCAAAGCTGGTTACCCAAAGACCCATGTTGACAGCTCCACGTGCCTGACTCCAGTGTGCTGTGGGAAGACACAGTGTTGGGAACAAAGGCTTAGTTGAAAGCCCCAAGTGCGGACATTTGTGGTGGTTGCACAGGGTTGGGGGGGGGGGCGGTGTCAGAGGCCTGCTCGCGTCTGCAGGGAGAGGGCCAATTCCAGTTTTGCAAAGGTTAAGGGCCGTAGCAATGCTGTCTCTTGCATTTCCCATTGGAGTTAGGTTTTTAAAGGTCCGTGAAGGTTTTGTTCCATTTCATCCCCAAGAGAGCTTTCCGTAGCAATGAAAGAAATGCAGGAAGTGGGTAGGATGACAGATGGCCAAAGAAACAAAAGGACTGTATTTTAAAAGAAAACTTTTTGGAGGTGCTCCATGGGCGCTCTTGGTGACCTGGGAAGATCTTGGATTTATCTGACAGTTTCCATCTTCCACTTTGGCTTCATGTGTACCCCCTTTTGGGAACGGGGGAGGGGAGTAACACCCTCCCCCAGGATCTGTGGCTGAGCTCCCGGTCTCCAGGACCAAATGGAGCTGCCACAGCTAGGAAGCAGATTGGCTCAGCTCTCCCCACAGGGCGCTGAGCTGTGTTGTTATTTCCTGTCTCTTCCCCTAGTGTTTTCCTCTCCGCAGCTCTGGGCTTCCCTTGCTGCAGGAAGTCGGTCCACAGCTCTACCTGGGCCCAGATGGGCTTCTGTTCCTTCCCTTTTTCCGTACGGAGCTCATCACTTCTCTCCTGGAGGGAAGCGGGGTTTTGTTTTGTCACCCGCCTCCTGGCAGGGCTGCACCCTAGCAAGACAGATGGCTGCCTGGGCTATTTTTAACTGTCTCTAGGGAAGAAGATTCCACAACCTATTTTGGAACCTGTTCTGGTGATTGACAGCTCTCAAATTAGGAATTTCTTGCTGATACCTGACTTAAAATTCAACAGCTGTAACTGAAACTCATTTTTTTTTTTTTTTTTTTTTTATTCCTTTGGAAAGGAGAGAAATCCTAGAGGTTATCTAGGCTTACCCCTAATGAAGAAAATGCGACCTGCAGATTTTCTGACTCCGAGTTGGAATGGAAAATGGCTCCTCACGCTCTCACTGAGGATCCCATCAGTTTGGGGATCTGCCTTTGAAATCACACATTTGGGTGCCATTCTGTGAGGCTCAATTTAATTTTCTAGGGGAAAAACAAGTGATGCTGGAGTTGGAATTGGAGATGGAGAACACAAGGCATTAACTGCCTTACTCTGTTTTGTTTCTAGGGAGAAAGTTAAATGATGCTTATAGAATTACCTTGCTTCTGTTGGCAGAAAGTAAAAATAAACTCAGCTCTCAATATACAAAGGCTCCCCCAGTTCTTTTCCCTCCTTTCATACCAATCTCTTGTCTTTAAAGAAAAAAAAAGGAGGGGGGATTGGTATTTTTCTCTCCATCAATGGAATCCTCTACATGTTAAATATCTTTTTAAAGAATATTGTTAGGTGACTGAAACTCTGCTGAAGCCTCCCTTTTCACTTGCTTTCTGAGCTGCAGACCGCACTTGACATGAGGCCCTGTGCAGCCTCCCTTGACAGATTGCATCTTGATGGCATAAAGCTCCGGTGGGAAGCTAATGATGTCGCTTCAGTTTCAGTGCCTGGAATTGTCATGTGGCATAGAAATCCAGCGTTCTATGCAAATAAACAGAAACGTATTAGACTGGTGATCAAGGGGTCTTGGCAAGGGAGCTCACCCCTTGAGACTCCTTGATACTTGGTATTTGTGCCTTTTCTTTCAATAAAGCATCCTGTGAGACATTTTCTCCATGCCATGTTGGAACATCAGTTGTTGAATCAGCCAATGGGCTGTGTCCAGACCTCTGGCCAAAGCTGAGGTGGCACGGGGGGCATCCCTCATCTCTTGGCCCCTGCTTCAGGCTATGAGTAATATGTGTGGCTCATGCTTATAAGAATTAGCATCTTGGTCTCTGGAAATATGGCTAAAATTCAGTGTTCTACCCACACGTTTTCTGTATGAGAGGTATTTAATAGGTCTGTTTTATAAAATCCCAGGCCAGCTTTCTCTGTTACCTAGTTAGATTGGCCCAAGGGAACGTAAACTCATTTTGCTATCAACCTAAGAGAAACTGGCATGTATACAGGGAACACCTTCTTAATGTGGAGCAATTGGACCAGTTGTTGATCAGTCAACCCCAAAAGTCAGTTAAAGCAGAGAATCTTAAAAAAAATAAAACAGATACAATCCCTAAGCGTTTTAACTTAAGAATATATAAATGTGTATACATTCCTCAATCTCTTGACATGGGCCAAGGCCTTTTCTTCTAGCGTAAGACCCAAGCAGAGTTCTGTTGACTTTCTTTCAGAAAGTACACCCTTAACTGAGAACAAACTGAGGGCTGATGGGGGGTGGGAGGGAGAGGCGGGTGGGTGCTGGGTAGTGAGGAGGGCACCTGTTGGGATGAGCACTGGGTGTTGTATGGAAACCAATTTGACAATAAATTTCATAATAAAAAAAAGAAAGTACACCCTTAACACATTAAGGGTGTGACTTCCAGTTTCAGTTTCTTTAAGTGAAGTGGGTTCTTAAATACATTTCAGAAATAAAATGCATACTACTTCCAGATTTTGTAAGCTCCACCACCACAGTGTTTTACCACTGTCTTGCCCGCACCTAATTAATTTATCGACAGTTTGTTTTTGGCAACTTGTCTTCATCAAGTCTTTCCAAAGCGTTCAACTTATTTTTCACAGAAACACTTTTTTGTACTCCTATTTAATCAGTTTATGTAATAATTTAATATGTGATTAAAATTGTGAGTATGTCTGTTATGAACAGACTACGGGCCCTGGGGAAGCACCCAGCCCGCACAGTGTAGAGTAGGTGAAGGCATGTCTTATTTACGTGTGCATCTCTAGTGCCTAAAATAATGCCTGGCCCATATAGGTGCTCAGAAATGTTAAAAATATGTGTGTGTGTGAGTGTGTGTGCGTGTGTGTGCGTGTGTGTGCGTGTATAGTGTAGTGCTGTACACATAGTTGGTACCAGACAGCTCTTTCTTACTTTCTTTTTTTTTTTTTTTTTAATTTTTTTAAGTGTTTTTTTTATTTTTGAGACAGAGAGAGACAGAGCATGAGCAGGGGAGGGGCAGAGAGAGAGAGGGAGACACAGAATCCGAAGCAGGTTCCAGGCTCTGAGCTGTCAGCACAGAGCCCCACGCGGGGCTCGAACTCACAGACTGTGAGATCATGACCTGAGCTGAAGTCGGACGTTTAACCCACTAAGCCACCCAGGTGCCCCACAGCTCTTTCTTGATACATAGATCTATGTGCATAACCACTTCACATAATGTATTCAAAATCTAAATAAGAATCTTTAGAATACCTATTGTTTAGGATTTGTTTAAATGTTCACTTATTTTTGAGAGAAAGAGAGAGCATGCAGAGCAGGGGAGGGGCAGAGGTGGGGTGGGGGCGGGGCGGGACACAGATTCCGAAGCAGGCTCCAGGCTCTGAGCTGTCGGCACAGAGCCTGACACAGGGCTCGAACTCACCAGCCATGAGATCATGACCTGAATTGAAGTTGGATGCCTAACCGACTGAGCCACCCAGGTGCCCCTATTGTTTAGGATTTTTTGTCATACCTGTTTTTTCTGTTTGTGCAAGAAACTGAGAATTGACCATGGAACGTTTATACTTGGTTAGAATAACATGCCTTTTAGGAAGATTTCTTTTCTTTTCTTTTCTTTTCTTTTCTTTTCTTTCTCTTTCCTTTCCTTTCCTTTCCTTTCCTTTCCTTTCCTTTCCTTTCTTCCCTTTCCCTTTCTTTTTCTCTTTTCTTTTTTAAAGGAAGATACTTTCTTAATGATAACTATACCTCATTTTTAGAAGTATAAAAATAACCTCAATAATAACTAACTTACTGAGTACTACTATGTGTTAGGCACTGTGCTAAGTGTGTGTTTCTCAGTTAATCTCCACCACCCTGGAAGAAGACACAACAAAGCATGTTGTGTTATCATTCCTACTCACAGATGAGGACTGTTTGGGGGCCGGTGAGGATGTGGGAGAAGGCCTAATCTTTGAAGAGTTGAGTAATGAGTACAATTTGTTTTCAGAGTGCTGCTTCTTATTTTAGGGATTGTGGGTCTCTCTAGGCAGGGTAAAAGGAGCCCTTGAATCTAAAGAGGCTGCCTGGAGGGAGAAACTGATCCTACTTTTTGGCTTTCTGGGAACCAGAGTTGCTCAGAGTGTTCGAATAGCTTCTGGCAGGTGATGAGGTAAAGCCAAAGTGGCAGTGAAAACGGGCTACTGCAGGGCATTAGATCTCGCCTGTCACTTTCCTCCTGGGTCCCTCGCTTGTTGGAGGGCCCTTCTGAACTCTCTTGTTCTAGTAGTCTGGATGTGTGTGAACAAGCTGCTTGCAGGTGCCAATACAAACAGCAGTGTGGGTCCCCAGGGCCTGGGCTGGGAGCTGGGTAGAGGGTGGAGGGGCTCCGTTTTGGAGCAGTGATGACGGAAGTAATTTTCCGAGCTGTTGGCATGAGATTGGTTCTGAGCTGAAGTTAAGAGAGAGTTGTGGTCTTTTGTCTTTCCACACTTTTGGGATCCAGCAGATACCACAGACTTTGTCTTCATGAATTCACTCACAGACAGAAATGAATCTAAAAAAGAAAAAACAAATGTTAGTCTGTGGGTCTCTTGGTCAGGAGGGCGGGGAACAACGGCAACAGCAACAAACAAAGAAACACACATGAGCTGGCGAACGGAGTTTCTCTACAGGGCTAGGTCTGCATGCCAGACTCGTCCCTTTTTGTAGGTTGGAAGGAAGAAGAGAGCATTCACAAGTCACCTTCTCTAATACCCCTTCTCAAAAGAAAAGCAGTAACTAATTTTGTGGTTAGCTTTAAATTAACATCCCACTCTAGCCTAGAAGTTAAATTAAAGAATTCTTGACGTACTTTTCAGCCAAAGGGATTTTCTGCTGCCGTGTGGCCGTTTTTTTCTACTTGTCTGCAGCAGTTATAATTTTTGACAGATGTCTTGACAAGTGTGTAGATTTTGATTGAAGAGGGTGATTTTATTTAATAGCAAGACTGATTTCCCGTTAGAATGACTTCTCTGGATCCTTCTTGGATTACTTTATGTTCTTTGAAAAGAAAGACATTGACTGGTCTTGGCAGTCTTTGGGTTTTATCCTGGGCTGGATAAAGTTGGCTACCTCAGGAATTCTAGAGTAGGGAGAGAATTTTGCAGTGGTGTGGGTCATGTCCATGGGAATGTGCTGTGTCCATCATGGTGGAAGCCTCCTCCACTTTGGCCTTAAACTCATAGAGCTGGCTCCCTGAAATGCCAGCATCCTAGCCATGCACACAGGCAGAAATTGTCCACGCCTGGGCCTTAGCTGACATCATTCTTCAGTTTCATATTTGATCAGAGTGAAGTCATACAGCCCTCACAAAACCATTGGCCTTAGCAGCTCCCCCAAAACACAATCCTCACAAGAGCCTTGGAAGGTGTATATTGATATTATTAACCTCATTTTATGGAGGGGAACCTGAGGCCCAGAGAAATTAAGTCATATGCCTGAGGTTACATAGATCGAAGAACTGAGACTCAGGATTCCAAAGTCTGACTTAAAGTCTATACTTTCTTTCCCCACAGGGCTTTTGAACTTGACTTCCACCCTCTGCCATTTATGTTGCCCTTTGCACTCCTTGCAAGTAATGGACTGAAATGGGTTTAAGAGAGAAAAAGAGAAACCTAACCATGAGCGTTCAGTTAGGTGCTTGTGGAGGATCCTCGCTGTCAAACGGGAGCAGACAGCCCTGTCATTTTCATTTATGCTGACAGACTTCCTCCTCCTGTGCTGGTGGCCAGTGGATAGGAATAGGGATGCTGTGCAGGGGAGAAGCAGCTAAATGTGGCTTCCTGTGATTTACATAATAAAATAAGAATCTCCCCAATGGCCTTTTCCTGTCTGCTGGTGGCTGTGTTGGAGTGGGCCACCCTGGGGACAGGCCTCACTTAAGGGCCTGACTGGGTCATCAGGCCTACAAAGGGTCTTGGGATCAAATGTGCAGTTAAATTGATGAGACCAATTCATTAGGATAAAGACTCCCCCTACTTCCAAAGCAGCATGGGGCTCAGGCCAGTCTCTCTCCTTTAGATTTCAATCTAAGATTTCATATCAGGAAGAGATCTATGCTGCCCTTTTCCACAGCTTTGATTATGTGACAAGAGGCAAATATTTCTTCAGCCAACGTCAAAATACTCAACTTTGAAAGAATTTTTTTGAGTCTAGTTTTCTTCCTGCTGTTTCTTTTAGAAATGATTGCTCTATGAGTTTAATAGGTGATGCAAGTGACATTTTTTTAAGTCTGGAAGGGGTTTTGCAGATGTGTGTGTGTGTGTGTGTGTGTGTGTGTGTGTGTGTGTGTTTTATACCTCCTTCAACAGTGACTGCCTGGCAGCCGGCCTAATCTCTCCCCTGCTCTGGATCCTTTAATTCAACATTTAATTACCTATTTTGGTGCCCACATGAGGTTTTTTTTTTTTTTTTTTTTGGCTTTTTCTGAACTCATAAAATGCACTCCAACCCCAGAGGGAATAATACCACTTCCCCTGCACCTTCAGTGGACACTCCTTTTCCAAAAGATAAAACAGGAGAGCGGTTTGTGTTTGTCCTCTTTGCTTTAGTTCACAAAACACCTTTCATTTCTTTTGCTCTTAATGATCTTATACTTGTAAAGCAAGGAAAATCCATTGAAATCAAAAGATGTTAAACTGAGAGTGAAAAAGATGTTGCTATACTCCCAGCTAGGGGCTGACTTTAGTCTGTAATTTCAGACTTATCTTGATTATAAAGAGTAGTGCCCTCCCCCCCCCCCCCTTTTTTTTCTGCTTTTCTTTCTAGTTCTATAGTCAGAAGTCTGCTATTCTCTTTCTAGTGCTATAATTAGCAGTCTGGTCTAAAATATAGGAACCTTAGAGTCCGTAACAGAAACACTGCGTGCTCACCTGTCTTACAGAGCTCACTTGGCCTCTAAGGGTCATTTAGTCATTCAACAAATACCACTGAGCACTGACTTATATACATAAACCCTGCTGATGCTGGAGATTCAAAGACAAAGAGAACATGGCACCTGCCCCCGAGTGTTGCATTGTCTGGTTGGTGAGACCCACATACAAACAATCAGGCCTAGTCAGTGTAAGAATTGTAATCAAGCTTGTCCGTAGAATAGCAGTTTCCATGCTATGTTGTATTTGCCCATTCACTTGCTTGTTCCTCTGTGAGCTCTTAGGGGCTAGGAATGGATATGGATATGCATATAGATATGGCATGAGTGAGTAAAAGGATGGCTTTTTTGTTTTTTTTTTTAAATTTTTTTTTTAACGTTTTTATTTATTTTTGAGACAGAGAGAGACAGAGCATGAATGGGGGAGGGGCAGAGAGAGAGGGAGACACAGAATGGGAAGCAGGCTCCAGGCTCTGAGCCATCAACCCAGAGCCCGACGCGGGGCTCCAACTCACAGACTGTGAGATCGTGACCTGAGCCGAAGTCGGATGCTTAACTGACTGAGCCACCCAGGCGCCCCAAAGGATGTTTATTAACAATGCCAAGCCTGTCTTACAAGGTGCTCCATAGGTGTTAACCTTCCTGCAAAGTGTTTTTGTTACTAAGGACTAATAGGAAGTGGTCTTGGGGTGGAGCCACCCAGGAAATGATGGATTTTTCCTTCTTTCTTTAGCAAAATGTCTGATTTGTTTTTTAAGGATCCTATTAGGTTAAATCTAATGAAATTGTCATTTTGTAGGTTATTTCACATGGTTCAGACCATGTGAATAATAAAAAGAGACCATTTTTATGGTCTTCTGGTCTTTACATTTAGGACATGCATGGAGGTGAGGTTCTGGACAGGTACTGGGTATCCTAAACATTATCTCTAGTGGGTTAGTATTTCTGAACTTTTGGAGCTCCAGAGAGGAAGGCTGTGCACCAACTATTCCTGCGACACTCAGCTGTGGAGTGGAATTCTTCCTGACAGTGCCTTTTTGTAGACTGGACAGGGAATAAAACTTTTTCTCTGTGCTTATTTAAAAATATTTTCATTTACCTTGGAGAATGTACAAGAACAGGGTTTCATGCATATATAAGAGGAAACAGCAAGTGAAGAGGATGAGTGAGTACAGAGCAGCACCGTGTTCTTCTTAACTGGAGCTCTAACAGAGAAGGACAAGACACAGGGTGCTTCTGGATGTGGACTCCAGCTGCCCCAGGCCAGAGCCAAGAGGCTTCAAGTGATAGGGAAACTTGTGACAGCTGCCGGTGTCCTCTAGACCTTTGTCTTGAGTTAGAACATTTTACATTCTCTGTGTTTCAGGCTGAGATGGAGGAGGGGTGGCTCTCTTTTTCAAGGGGATGTGGAGGGGCACCTGGGTGGCTCAGTTGGTTAAGCGTCTGACTCTTGATTTCAGCTCAGGTCATGATCTCATTGTTCGTGAGTTTCAGCCCCATATCAGGCTCTGCACTGACAGCGCGGAACCTGTTGGGGATTCTCTCTCTTTCCATCTCTCTCTGCCCCTCCCCTGCTGTTGCTCTCTGGCTCTCTCTGAATAAACTTTAAAAAAAGTGGGGGGTGGATATGGAGAGAGAGAGTAGACCAAGCCTGGAGAATCGGACTTCCCACCTGTTCTGCTTCTTCTGCAGGGATGATCTAGATGTCTGTGGTAGATGGAACAGCTGCTCGTTCTGGGTGATTTAGTTCCTGAGAAAGAGAGGGGTGCCTTGGCGAACTGGACTAAACCTTCTTCAGCAGTTCAAGAGTTCTTTGATTTGTTGCTCAGTCTTTCATGGTGGGGTTGAACCTGATTTGCTTTTGAAAGTGAAAAACTAGGAATAGAAATGCTCGACTTCTATTATAGCCACGGTGGAGTGCCGGCCACTTTCTAGTTGCTCGGTGGCTACTGATTGATTTGAATATATCAGTGTCTAGAAGTTGGACCAATTGCCCAGCTGCCCTGTCTGATCATGTGATTGATAGAGAGGAATGTTTCCAGGTAGGATTTTCCCACAGGATTGGGATGGTGATGGTATTAGCCAGGCTATGTGTTGTCACCGTCACTATCATGGAATGATCTTTATTATGCAGTTACTGAGACTGGGTATAATAAGGTGATATACATATACATCCAGTCCCCATCATATATGCTTATTGTCTAACACTGACAACAGCTATAAGTCAACATTTACAAATGACATGTCTTTACTTATTTATTTTTCAGTAAGTTTCACTTTTTTTCAAATACATTTTATTTTTATTTATATATTTTTAAGTAAGTTCTACACCCAACCTGAGGGTTGAACTCATGACCCAGATCAAGACTCACATGTTCTTCTGACAGAGCCAGCCAGGTGCCCCATAGGGCATGTCCTTAATTAGAGCCTGATAGGAGATGAGATTTCTTCAAGGAGGGCCTGAGATTGTGGCATTACCTCCAAGCAGACTGTCTGAAAGGGATGGGGTCTGTACATAAACCAAAGTACTTCCTCATTTCTCTAAATGGGAGAAAAAAAAAATCTCATTTCCTTTCTTTCTTTCTTACTCAGAACACCAAGTCCCTTCAGCCAACCCCAAAAGACATTGCAACCAGGGCACTCCTGTTAGAAGTCAGAATTTTTCTTCCTAGAGAGTGATGCATAGGAACCTCACATTCTCCTTGCGCCCCTCTCCTGATTTGATTAAGATTTGAGTGAAATGAATGCAGGGGAAGTGTGGATAGCAGACAACTGTGAACCTGGTTAACAGCACATTCCCGTTCATGGTTCCTATGTGCTTTGACTACGTGAGGTCCCCGTATTTTCCAGCTGTCATGCTATGTCATTGCTGCCGCAGTCTCCTTCACAAGACAAATGCCATTTAGCTATCTTCATCTGATGGGGAGGCGGGAGGGAGAGAACAATTATTGTCAGCTTCTCCATGGAAGTGGTAACCGTGTCAGAGCCAGGCCCTGGAGACCTGGCTTGGAAAAGCACACGAGTTACTGCCAACAGCCCCTGTAGATCCATAGACCCTCCCCTCTCAGTGCTGAGTTTAATGAGTCGTATAGACTTCAGGTAAAATCATTTTCCAGGGATCGTGAGAACCTGCCCAGTTTGGTTTGGACTATGTCGCATTTACTTTTTCTGGCTTATATTTGCTACTGAATTTTTGTGTGTGACTTTTCCCCCCAGCTGCTGTCAATGATTTCAGTGACACCAAAGATTCCAATGAAGATAATTTTCTGCAAAAGCCATGGAAGCAAGAGGGCTAGAGAATTAATCTTGCCCTCGAGCTGACAAATTGTGATCGGTTCTGGATATGTTCTGGGACATTTGAAGTTTGACGGAAGTACGTAGCAGGGAGGGTGGGCAGGAAAATGGCCCCACAGAATAAAATCTTCATACAGATGCAATCCCAAAGAACTTTTTTGGTTTAGTGATGGCAAGGTGCTGGGTCATTTTCTGTGTAGATCTGGAGTATGTGAAGCCATCCGAGCGAAGGGGTGTCGGGACAGGAGAAATGATGAGTCTTTATTGGAGGCTGAAGGTCTCCTGATCTTCAGTCAGGGTTCCTCTGCATTGGAATTTGTGTAGCTAATTGGAATTATGGTCTGGTTTCTGTTCCGAAAGACATGGCTCTTGGCCTTGGACTACTACTTAATACTCATTGCTCACCAAACTGGTGACATCAGTAATAAGGCATGAGATGTAATATTTAGAGTATGTTTTTGGATTATAGGCTCCTTGGGTTCTTAAGTTAGCAGAGAGAACCCAAGAGAGGCAGTCTGGAGTAAACACAAACAAACAAAACCCCAAACCATAAGCTGTGGTCTCCAGAGAGCCCTGTGCTCAGGTCCTGGCTGTGTTTCTGTTATTAGCAACACGCTTAGCCGTGTATACATCTGTCCCTCTAAGCTTCCCACTCCTCCATTTGTAAAATGAACTTGACATTCCTTACTCAGGGGTTGACAAGGAGCCAAGTGAGGCATCTGAGGATGGATCCTGGGACCAAACTAGGGCTCTCTACATTACAATATATTTATAAGTTGTAGGACTGTTAAAAACACACCCTGCCAGTTTCCCCTTCTTGGTCTCCCATTCACAGGGGGCTTGCCGGCCTTGTGCTTTAAATAGTCCTCACATGGTGACTTGGATAGTAGATGCACACAGCCCTTGTGAGTCCATTTGCCCTGTGTTTGGAAGCTCTATTCTTAGACCACAATCACCGGAATAGAAAGCCTGTGACCTGACATCCCACTGGAGCCATGTGTGCTCCAGTAATGGATTTTTTGAGAAGCAAGGACAAAGGACTGGATCTGCTCCTGTCATTGAGTAGGCCAGGTCTGGGACGGTCCATGAAAAGCCAGTCTCCTCCTAATTGGAGTTTATGAGCCTGGCTTACCTGGGACATCCCACATTGTGATCCTAATGGAAGTTCAGCCTGTTTACTCGGCTCCAGTTGAGAGGTTATAGGAGAATAAAGGCAGATAAGATATTTATGGGTGAACCCTTTCCTGTTTCATTTTTCTCTGGGTCTGTGATTAAAGGATTGACAGCCCTTGTTATTTACTGAGCAGAGCACCAGGAGGGGGAAGGGCTTTAGCACTTACTTGGCTCCTTTTGTGAGCCCAGGGCTGTGCCAGGGACATTTCACATGCTCCTTCATTTAATCTCAGTAATGTTAGCCCCATAATACAGAGGGAGTAATTGAGGGTCAGGACTTGCCTGGGGGTTCATGGTCATGGGTCTTTACTACTTCATACCTTGCACACCATCTCCTAATAGGCAGCAGTGTGGTCATGTCAGGGAGATACTGGGGATTTAAAAGCATCACTGAATGTTTATTAAATGTCTGAATGTAGCTATTATGTGTGTGAGATTGGTTCACACATAGGGCTCCTGACATTATCTGCAAAGAGACTTGGCATTTTATGCAATATTTTGGTCGCCCAACTCCAGAGGCATGCTGGAGGGAGGCAACGTACTGCATAGGGCTGTTTCTAACAGCGGTCTGACCCCTTAATTATCTTACTAAAGACATTGTCTTCTGTTCGTGGAGTGTCTTTCTCCAGGAAACCCCTGGAGCTTCCAGAGACATGAGCTCAGCTTCATAATATCCCTGTTAAGACAGGAGGGGGCTGAAATCATTTGCTGTCCTCTACAGTGAGTGGGAGACTCAGGCACAGATGGGAGACAGAGGCACAGAATTTAAATAATTAGGCTGAGGTCACATCAAATGATTTCCAACTCAGCTGACAAATCCGTCCAGGACTTGGTCTCCCAAATGTCGCAGCTTCCTTTATAATGTAATTTGGTCTCAACCATTTTTATGTGTCTTATCTTTTTTCCTTCCCCCCCCCCCCAGTTTGGTAAATAAGATGTTTCTCACACCTACTGCCTGATTAATGTTGGGTTTTAATTTAACTTTTCAAGATGATCAATGACTTAATCGAGAAATCTGCTGCCAGAATGTGGTTTATAAAACACCTTTGTCATTATTTCTTCCTGATGCTGAATTTTCTGCTCCTTTATTTTGCACACTGTCAGTCCCTGGGGGTTAAGAACCTTGGGACTTTCAAGGTCTCTCACCTTGACAGAGAAGCTTCTATAGTTGGAAACTGTCACCTTTTGCAGCACAGTGCTATCAGGGGGGGAAAAATGTAGAAATTCCTGAACTCAGCCTCACAGAGGAAGAGGAGCATAGTCGAGGGTAGCACAGTTGCTTGTCCTATGGGGATGGTACAGATTTGGCTTGTGTCTGCTTTGCCTGTTGTAATAATATTATTGTTCATAATTACACCTTTCTTGTTACACTCATGACTCAGTATTCATAAAAACATGAGATTACTCATGAAACATTTCTTCTGGTGTTTTAGATGGGAGTTGTTGAGGTGGTGTGAAATTTGGTGAATACACATGGCCCCTTAGGGAAATGGCTAAGTTGTTCGGATGCTCGGCCATATTATGTGAAGTTTTTGGTTGGCTTTACGGCTCCCGTGAAGTGAGTTATCAAGGAGAGCTTTTTACAGAAAAGATCCACCCAGGAGAAAGGGATCCATTGTTAGTAAAATCTGTCTAGTACGAAATGCTTCTTGTCTGCTCATGACCAACGAAGCTGCAGGTCTTTTGGCCACATCATATAGTTAATTCCACATTCATTCACTCAACACTTTCTGCATAACCATTATGTGTTGGGTAGTGTATCAGACAGTAGATGCCAGTCGTGAACAAACCCTGAAATCTTAGGATCTCACAGTGGATGTCAGAATTTAGCGTCATTTGACTTCATTAGATTCCAAGATTTTCCAAGATCCTGTCCCCCAGGGTCCTGTTGACCCTATTTCAGAGTATGTCCCAGACTCTGACTGTCCTTCATCACCCCCCACAGCTGCTACCCTGGGCCTGTCTGCCATCATCTCTTACCAGGATGATCTCAGCAACCTCCTGTCTGGTCTCTTGCATTCACTCTTGCCTTCTTTGGAGTGTTCTCAACACGATAGCTAGAGCTGTCTTTTTCAAATGGAACTGAGATCATGTTACTCCTCTGTTCAAACCCACCAGTGGTTTTCCATTCTCTAAGTGATCAGGCCCTCCTGCCTATCTGACCTTACCTTCTAGTACTCCCCACTTCTGACTGGATTAGAAGGAATCTGGGAGACCATTAGGCCCACTTCTCTCTTACGGATGCGAGAATAAGAGTCTAGAGGAAATGGGGGAGTTATCCAGAAGCATAAAGCTGGCTAGGGGTCAATCTGAAATTACGCTTTTGACATCTGGTTCCGTTATCTTTACTACATCTAGTCTCGTCTGGCTGAGAGAGTTCACAGGCTTTCAGATTTGACGGTTTCTCTCCAGACTACAAAATGGAGCTGAGCTTTTGTCTGGATATTCTGGGTTATGTTAGATGGATGGTGACCCTGGAATATGTGGAAAATTCCAAAGATTGACCAGTGTGAATGGGAACTACCCCAGATGTGCCAGGAACACCCCAGGCACGCTCACTCTTCCATTGGCAGGAGAGTGTAGGGTGGAAAGGAAACCAACATCAAGATCCTTTGCCGCTCTGGTTGTTTTATTACATGTCGCAGCCAGAACGTGTCTTCCATTTAAATTCAGAGTTTTTGATGAATGGCCAGACCAGCTGCAAGCCCTTTAGGCCTTGATCTCGCCAACTGTTCATTTTCTTGATGGACTTCCTTATTTCGGGCGCTTGTGTCTAGCTAGTCTATTGTGGACTTGTCAGAGGGGTGTAGAGCCCTCTCTTTGGGACAGTCAGTTCCCCCGTGCAGCATGTGTCCTGAAGCTGGCCTGCCTCCATCCCCTTTTTAAGTGCGTGTGGTCTTTTGTTAAGTAGGGGGAAGTGAGAGAGGACTCTTAAAAAGAGAGAAACTCCTCCAGCATTTGCTAGAACATGTTTGTGAACTGACAGGGCTGTAATTGGGATGGCAGAGAAAAGACTTACATTTATTAATTTCTTGCCATCTGTTTTGTGATATAAGGTGCCCCGATTTGAGTTTAGGAGGCACTTTGATCATACATGAAGCGTGTGTCATATTTAATTCTTCTCCGCGTGGCCTCTTTGACAGTACAAGTCATGCAAGAAGCCCATGTTTTTTGCTGCATCTAAGTTTTGCTCAAACAAAGGCTCTAGACTTTCTTAATTTACTTCAGCATATTTCCAGTTTCAATATGAATTGTACTCTGGGGATGCTGATTTCTGGACAGCCATTTTGGGGTCAAAGGAAGGTTAGTATCCTGGGTATAGTAGCCACACTACCTGGAGAGTTCCATTTCGGTTTGGCTACAAAATTTGTTTTAGCTTAGTTTTCTTACATTCAGTGGGCAAAATGATAAAGGCCAGAAAGGTTAGGGTTGTGCCCTAAGATACCCAGCAAAACAAAAAAACTTAGAATTGGTTACCAGAAGTTACTTTATTTGTAGATTTTTTTTTTTTTTTTGCAGGCGGGGCTGGTGGGGCTTCTGAGCACCATTGAATTCTCCCCTTTACATCTTCAGATTTTGTAAGGGTACCTGTTAGCCCTCTGGGGTTTGGGTGATTCTTAGATCCAACTCACAGTTACTCATGGGAGCCTGTGATGTACACAAAGTGGACTGGACCTCGAGTAGTTGAATTCACACAACTAGGGAGGCAAGAGAGACTCTACTCTTGGTTAGGTACATTTTCTTACCACAGAGCTAGAGGAGTCCTCTCAAGGTCGGAGAACTCAGCCTGAAGTTTTGGGTTGTTGGGAATTACACTGGATTCTGACGTGGGTATCTGACTTGGGTCATCAGATACAGAATGCTCGGATCCTTAGAGGCAGAGGCAGGGGTGGGCAGGGGGTGGGGGGGGTGTCAGTAACCGGGAAGTGGAATTCTCACCAGTTCTTGTTTTCTATGTTAAAAGTTATACTTGGGGATTTGAGCCTGCTTCTTTTCCTTTTTTTTCCAGCAACAGTTTTCAATTACCTGTTCATGTAGACAAAAGCAAAAGGATATTAAGCCAGCCTTGGAAATAAATGTGAACCCACATATTCTTTTCCCAGCTTTTGCTTTTTCTTGCTATCTTGGTAGGAAGTTAATTGTATTTCCTCTCTCAACCTTTCCCCTGCCTCCCTGTTTCTTTGGCAGACATTACTTGTCTTGAAAGAGCAGATGAAGAGCTGTTTTTAGGACTCTTTGTAAGGGTACACAGTACAGATGACAGCCTCAGTGATGGTAACCAGAGCCGGGGAGCTGGAGTCAACCTTAGCAAAGCACTGATTCTTGGTGGCAGCAATACAGGTGACCACAAAGTGTTAAACACATCTGGAAAGGGATTCTGACATCATCCCCGGCATCTGTGGGGAATACACACAGCCCGTAGACCCATTCCTGTTTGACCCTATAAGGATTCTTTAAAGAGTAATGCCCCGAGTGGTTTTCTGGCCAGCTCACCGGCTCATTTATCTTTGAGGGGATGGAAGGAGACAACCTGCCTGTGGAGTTCCAGGGCCCCAGGGGTGAATGGATTCTGCATTTGAAAGTGCTGAAGCTAAGAGACTGGATCTTAGGGGACCCCAAGGGATCTGCTTTTCCTCTGCTCATTGTCCCTACAAAACTTTCCTGGCAGCCGGCCTCGCTGTTTAGATGGGCCGTTCTCTGCTGCTTAAGTTGTTTGGCAGTGGTGTGTCAGGATGCGGGTTTTCTGAATGCTTTCCCAGCTGGCTGCTTGAGCGGTGGTTAGGGCGGGGCATTCCGAGCTGCCGAGGCTGGCTCCTGTCTGGATGCTCACAGGGGGACTGGTGGGGAGAACGCCGTGGTCTTCATTCTGCTGCCCTTGGTGGTGCTGGGGGTGCTCTTGAAATGCAGGTAAGGGTGAGTCCGGGGAGTGAAGAGGTCTATTTTTGATGCTTTTGGTAAAGTAATCCAATTTGACTTTTACCCTTGTTCTTGGCACTCTTTTGGGCTAGCCATTGCCACCTTCTTCGTGCCTTAAATTTCCTCAGCTCTTCTTGGTTAAACCTGTATAAGGCTTCCATTTTCAAGACTTTTCATTTCCTAAGCCAATTAGGGCTGAAAAGTAAGTTCCTTAAGCAGCCTTAGATCCACCATCGGGTAAACCATGCTACCAACCAATCTGGGATCTGGGGTTCCAGGTCAAGTGTTGCACACTGTGATGCCACTGTGACTTGGCCTCTCTGTATATCCTTCCAGTTGGCTCAACACATCGGGGCTAAAATTGCCCCTTATATCCTAGTCTGTCTTATAGGCAGAGGTCTTGCCTAAACACTAAGCTGCTTGGCTCAAGTTCTCTATTGCCCTTGTTTTGGTCATGGTGGTGTTGTTACACATGCGCAAAAGAAATCATCAACCTCCCTTTACCCAACACCCAGATAAAGCAGATAATACTGCCAAATTTGTTTTCCATACAGGGTTTTTCATACCCCCTGAACATTTAGTGTTATGCAGGAAAGGCTGGATAAATACTTAATTCCCAATAATTTTTTTTTCTGAATATCATTACAAAGTCATAGATTTATTATGTATTTGATGTGGTTCAACCCATTGCAGTCATTATTTATTAACTGTTTTGGACGCTCAATTTCTCTCCTCTTAGGTCAGTAGGCATCCCTTCAAGCTGACTCCCATGTTTTTTTGACATGATCCTATTTAACTTTGATAACTTTCTTGCTTTCTGGCCCAACAGAATGTTCCAGGCTCTATATTCTGCAGCAGATGTGGAAACAGCCATTTCTTTGGTCATCTTGATTCTTTTTTTTTTTTTTTTTTCATCTTGATTCTTTTTAGTAGATAATGCAGTCTGGCCTCTAAGATAGAATTACTTTTGTCAACCACCCCACCCCCCACTTCCGCCACCGGCCACAGCCCGCCCCTCTGCGCAGGCCTACAGCCTGCTCTCCTGCTCCTAGTCAGTGTGAAACTCTTGCTGGGAATTAATAGATCAACCATCAACCACTGTGGAGTTCTGCCTCACTCTGGTAAAGATTCTGAGGATCTTGTGCCCTACCCCTTGTTTTGACATGTTTACTTCAATTTCCCCTGAATTTTGCTAGCCCTGTGTATGCTGTGTCTTAGACTGCCAAGCTCTCCTCACTGGGGCCAGATCCCCTGACTAGAATAGTAGTCTCGGCCCATGACTAATACCCTGTATGCAAGGTTCTGTCTGGGCTCAGCCTAACTTCTGCCCTTTGGGCCCTGTGTTCCACCAGTTCCTAACGTTCCATTTTTCTGAAACTTTCCTTCTCCTCATTGAAATCTTATCTGGTCTTTAAAGATACACGCTGAAGAACGAGCCCAGGAGTTTCTGTTTCAGGTTGAGAACCTATAGGTCTGTCTCATCAGGTTAGTACCAACCCGGCTAGGATTGGGCAGGGTGGGGTGGGAGGGGGTTATTGTGCTGCTGTCACAGCACGTAGCTGGCTGGCTTTGTCTCAGCCTTTTCTTGCCTCTTGTAGTCCATGGGTTTCAGCATCTTCAGAGCGGTGTTTCGTAGGTCACCCTCTTGATTTCCTGCCAGGGGGTAGGGTACTCTGGCTCTGTACCATTGACAGAGGGCTTTAAGGATAGGTCATGGGCTGCCATTTCATTGAATGGAACAACATGAGAAGATGGCCTTGTGAACAGACTTGGCAGCAGGGCTCATCTGAATGGTTGGCTCTTGGCTTCCACATTGGCACATCCTTGACCAGAATTTTGAATGGTCCCAAATGTGACAAATTGCTGGTACTTCAGAGGCAAGTCAGTTAGTCACCCTCAAGGTCAACTGTGTAACTGTCTTGTGTGCAGTTTTGTGGATCCCTGGAGGTTTTGTGTATAAGGTTTAATCATTTAATTATTTTAGTTTAGTCTGCTTGGCTTCTTTACATGGAGATTATAAACATGGAAGAGAAGTAGAACCAGGAGCCTGGTTCCCTTCATTCCCTACTTGGGTTTTGTGATTGGATCTATCTGCAGGTGAGTCGTGAAGAGTTAGGATCAGAGTGAAGTCATCCCAGATCTGGCTTTGCTCTGTGCTTCCTCCAGTCTGTCAGCCAGATTTACTTTGGATACAGAGCGATCACTCAGGACCGCACTAACTTGCACTTCATTATATCAAATGGTGGACCCAGTAATTTATAGCCTATCATTTTTGGAGTCTGGAGATAGCCTAGCATAAGCTCTGCTGAAACAGATTCTATTAGATTAGAAGAGAACCTAGCCGGCTGCATCCAAGATGCTAAGTAAGGAGGCCATGCAGAGGGAACGGGATGACCCTCAAGCTCAATCCACTACCTGAGAAAGAGAGTAATAACATTCTGGGTTGGCCTCTTTTCATTTCCCTTTGATTTTGAGTAATAAATTCGCTCCCTTTGTCCCAGCTGAATGATTTGGGAGTCTGCATTCCCTAGAAAGACTCTATTCTTACACCCATCAGACTGAATTAGGTGCAAACTCCTTGGCCTTAATGAATGTTGAAGGATTTCAAAGGACTAATGGAAATTCTTCTAGAAGTAACAATTTCCATTCTATTGGTAAGGCAGTTCTGCAGATATTACCTGAATGCCTTGGGTTATTTTAGACGGCAAAACAGCTAGCACGGAGTATTTTTTTGCTAATAGATGACAGAGACAATGTGGACATTTGGAATTCATGGAGAATCCCTAAGTTGCATCTTAGCCTGAGTTATGTCTTTTTTCCTAACCACTCACCAGAGCTGCTCACAGAAAAGGGCATCAAGAGATTTGCTTGACTTCCCTCCCTCCCACTTCCCACTTCTTTTAGAGAGTGGTGAGTGGCTGCTTGCTTGGGTAGAATTGGGGCAAAATCTAAAGCCAGATTCAGAATTATAAGCATAGCCCCTGCTCAGGTTGCTTACAAAGAAAAGAAAGAAAAGCCAAATTTTGCTTTATTGGCTTTAAATTTGGTATCTATCGAGTTATCAGTTCTAATTTAGCATTGGGCTAGTTGCTGTACCTCTGTTGATTACTTTCATCCAACATTTATGGAGCACCTACAATGTTTCTGACGTTATGCAGGGCACCTGAGGTCGAAAGATGAACAAGACGTCCTTGCTGCCTAGAGCCCACAGTCTAATGGGAGAGCATCAGAAGGTGTGATAAGAGCTAGAGTAGCCTTGCCACATAATTTGCATTTGTACCCTAAAACCGGTGGGAAGCCATGGATTATTGTAAGCAAAGGGGTGACATGGTCCAATTTGAATTTTAGAAAGATTGCTAGTGGCAGGGAGGACATCAGTGACTTAGAGGCAGTAGCAGGTCAGACAGGTTTAGTGAGCTCCTGATTAGTGCCAGGTACAGTTCTAGGTGCTGGGAACCCAGGGGTGAACAAGTCAGGCCGTTTCTGCCCTCAAGGAGGTTTCATTCTCGGGGTCATGTGAGGTTGGGTAGACAGAAAATATACATGCAACAAATGATGTTTTTCAGATGGTGACAAGTAGTTTCAAGAAAATAAGTAGAGCCATGGGAGTTAGAATGGGCACTGGGTGGGTGCTGACCTCTTGGGGTAGTTTTAGTGTGGGTCTTTGTGAGCAAATGCTGTTCATATGGAGGCAGCTCTGGGAAGATTTGGGGAAGAGTGGTCCCAACGGGAGAACAGCAAGCTCAGGGACCCTGAGATGGGGACATACTTGGCATAGCATTTGAGTGCCACAGAGGTCAGGGCGGCTGGAGGATAGAGGGCAAGTGGTACTGAGCTGAGGTTGGAGGGCCTGTGGGCCATGGAAGGAATTCGGATTAATTCCAAAAGAGTGAGAAGCACTGTAACTAATTAAATCAGAGGTTGGCAAACTATGGCCCATGGGTCAAATCTGGCCTGCTGCCTGTTTTTGTAAATAAAGCATATTGGAACACAATCACGCCCATTGGTTTACGTATTGCCTGTGGCTTTTTTTCCATTAGAAGAGCAGAGTTAAGTGGTTGTGACAGAGAACATATGGCCCGGAAGCCTTAAATATTTACTTGCCGGCCCTTTACAGAAAAAGTTTGCTGACCTCTGAATTAAATGATCTATTTAATTTTCAAGAAGACACTCTGGGTGCTATACGGAGAAGGGTAGGAGACAAGAGTATATCTGAATACTCCAGATAAGAACCAGATGCTCAACACCAGAAAGCTGGGATCACACCGTTTGTCTTCTGCTTAAAAGCACCTAGCTATGATCTATACACATTAAGTGTTGTTGAATGAATGACGAGACACTGAATAAGGCAGTGACAGTGAAAAGGAAGAGGAAGCCAGGCTTTGAGAGATACTAAGGAGGTAAAAAGCCAGTACACCTTATCAGTGACTAGGTGGATAGAAGTAGGGGCAAGCGGGAGTGTTAGATTTCTGGTTTAGGTATTTTGATGCCTGGCAATGCCGTTAACCGAGACAGAGCAAGTGGAGCTAGAAGGAGCATATGTTGCCAGGTAGAAGGATCTTTGGACATGGGACCTCCAGGTAGAGATGTCTAAAGGGTAGTTGAAACAGGTCTGGAGCTCCGTGGCATGAGGCTGGACTGATGGGGACAGGAATTTTGAAGATCAGCAGGGATAGATCTCATAGGGCATTTATTTCCTATACAGGTTTGTATCTAGGCAGGAGGCAAAGCTAAACTAGCTGTCTGGGCAGTTTGCATCAGTTAGCTAGTTAGCTCGTTGTTTCATTACTAGAGAATATTTATTCTGTGGAGACCAGTAGGCTCTGGGGAGGGCTTGCTTCACCCACTCTTCTGGATGCCATCCTCTTTCTCCCAGTGGGGTGACTGGGGCAGCTCTGGGGACTCTTCCTTACCAGACTCCCTGCTAACACTGGCCTTTTAAATCTGCAGCTGATTCACGCCTGCGTTTATCTACTTGAGGGTATGGATCGGCAGGAGAGTCTTAGTTGTCCTTGGATTTGCTGGCTCAAGAACTCTCCGATACGAGGGTCAGACACTTGCCTTAATGTTATTCAGTAGGTGCTCATCATCTTAACTCACAGAGCTAGATCAACTTCTGACGCGCCCGTCTTCTCTCTTCTTTGTTCTTGTCTGGGGAAGGGGGCCGCACAAATGATTTATAAAAAAGCACTTGTGTTGAAAGTGGCCTTAAGAGAGTTGTAATCCTAGTTGAATGTAAATCTTCCATTTTCACAAATGTCCTTTATGAAACCCCAAGAATAAAATCAAAATTGTAAAGGGAGAAGAGAAGGAGGGCCGCTCTCTACTTGTTCTCCCCTACCTCCACCTTTTTTAGCGTAGTGTCACATTTCTGCTGTTTGCAGATTTTTAGAAGGCCAGGTTAGCCCAGTCTTACATATAATGTTCAGATTTCATACGCTCTTATGTTGATCGGTTTCTCCTTCCCCTAAGGAAACAGTCAAGTAATAGTCTTGACACTTTTCTGACCTGATGTGCTACTGTCCTGAGGTTGGGGACTTCTAGCAGGCTGAAGTAAGAAAAGTGAAGCCTGATCACTTGGTCCCCAAAGTGAAGGTAATAGATTCCCCCCAAGCTCCACCACCAAATGAAGTAGTTTGTAAAGATCAATTAAAAACCTGAGAAAATTATTGAGAAGTATTAACTGCCATCTCAGTCTGACCCACCCCATAGACCCTCTGCCCCTTATTCTGTGCCTCTCAATAGGCTCTTATATAACTGTCTAGAGTTTCTTTATGTAAATACAAGCAACTATGAATATATATTCTTATTCCTCCCACTACTCTTTTATCCAAAAGACTACACATTATAAGACCCATTCTGTAACTTGCTTTTTGTCCTTAGCGGTAAATTCTGGAAATGGCTCCGTGTTGGCAAAGACACAGCATCCTCCTTTCATCAGAGCTACGTAGTATTCCATCATGTGGATGACTGCCCTTCTGGTTTATTGAACCAGTCCCTTCAAATGGACACTTGAGTTGCTTCGAGTATTTGCTGTTAACAAGCAATACCTCGGTGAACAAAGGAAGCTTTCTAAGGGGTTATACAGCATTGCATATGCCACTTAAAGTGAAATTATTATTCTTCATTCTTCGAATGCTGGTTGGTTTTATTGGTTGATAAATTCCCAATTACTGGTATTCATGAGTGGAGCATTGAGGATGGGACCGACATCCCTACATAACTCGAGAATCATTAGTATGACTGCCCCGTGGAGGCACACCGCTTCATCTCAGGTTTATTTTAATAATAGAACCTTTGGAAATCTTAATAATGAAATCTACTTAAGGCCCTTTGCTCAAGAAGTCTGAATCACTGATCACTGCAATTACTGCCATGGCAGCTGTAGAGCAATTTAACAGGATAATAGTGAATAAGATAAATTACACTTCAGATTCTTAATGGATTGATGTGCAGAAGTATGCAAGGGAAGATGGGGGTGGGGAGGAGTTCCTTTCAAATTTCATCACATGGCTTTATAAAATAGGGAACTGGGCCATTGTAGCCATTACTACTTGGAATGAGTCATTCCACGCCAGCCTCTGGGCTCTGTTTATTATAGACGACAAATTGAGTTAATTCTCTTGTTTGTGTGCCTCTGTGGAGTGGGTGGAAATTCTAGGTGACTTGCTAATTGTCTGATTTAGAATACTCCCCTTTCTACTAGAGAAATACTATCGTTGGTGTGAAAACAGGGAGGCCGACCAGTTTTACAAATAGCTTCTGGCCAGGGGAGTAACAGTTTCTGCCAGGTGAGTGGTTAAAATAAGGCCGACTGGAAAAATGGCTGTGGGATGCTAAGTGTTCTGCTCTTATTTACAAGGCTAACATAGTCTGCCTGTGTGTTGGGCGTGGGGGGAGGGATAGATCAGTTAAGAAGTAAGTACAGTGCTTGCTTTGTATGCCCCTCGATTTGTGTTTAGGGGAGAATAGTAAGGATGTCTGTCACGTGGCGGGGGAGGGGCTTTCAAAGGGACCAAAGGAAGCCAATCCAGGGAACTTGGCTGAAGTTCCACCCATACGGACCTGGTCACATTGTGGGTGCCTTAACATCAACTGGGTATTGATCTTGTCCCTTTATTCTGAGTACAAAACACTTAACACCCATTATCTTGTTCATCCCCACCAAAGCCCTAGGAGACAAGAGCAGAAAAATGAAGTCTTTGCTTTCTTAATGTTTAACCAGCATTAACACATCTTTTAAGTGCCACTGGATTTGGGGTAGTGTTGTGTAAATATGAAAGCAAACTAAATTGTCTTGAAAAGTAGAAAGTCCTTTTGGGAAAAAACAAAAACAAAAACAAATGAGCAGAGATAAGCTGAGATATCGAGACAGGAGACAGGTGCCAGCTGCAAGACGGCTTATGCCCGCAGAGGATGCTTCAGACAGTATGGTCAGAGAATTCTGTGTTCAAATCCTAGCTCTGCACCTTGCCTAGTTATATGTAGCATCTGATTTATAATTATTTTAATCTGTAAAATGAAGAGAATGATATCTACTGTACATAGTTGAAAAAAATGATTAAATGAGGTAAGAGATACAAAGTAGGCTCTAATAAGTGGGAGCTGGTACTATTATTGGCAGAGGGTCCTCTAAAGGGGCTCATTTATAGATTTGGCGAGAAAGAAGGTGCTTTCTCTTGCAAGAGGAGACTGGTACTTCTGGCAGTAGATCAAGAGGGCTGCCTTTAAGATTGGGAAACATATTGACAGTTTGGAGGAAGGTGTTAGTTACCATGGCAACTTGGGAATTCATTTGGAGGGAGAGTTGTAACTGGAGGTTATCTCACTGTAAGAGACTGACAGTGGAGATAAAAAAAAAAAAAAAAAAAAAGGCCCGTCTAGTAGGAATGAAATCACATTTATATCGGCAGGAAATACCAAGAGACACACTCTAGAGAAAGTTCTGTACATGGGTCAGGCCTTCCACGGTGGTGGGGGATGTGTCTTAGTGGACCTAAATGCTGCTGCCAGTTAATTGCTTTTGTTCACATGTAGTGGGTAGAAAAAAATAAATGTGTAAATGGGATTTCAATGATTTTTTTTTTGTCATTTGAAAACGTGACATCAAACTGTTACATATTTTCCTACAGTTGGTTATCAGTCCCTAAGAAGGTTTCAGTTCCAAAGATCATGACTACCCAAATGTACCTCAATCATTTAGTTTGTACCTAAGGTACGTGACATAATGAATACTGGTATTTCCTCTTGATTGGGCAATTAAGCCGTATTTTCTTTTTATAAAGGCTCTTTTAGTAATATCACTCGATGACTGATTTTGAAAAGCTTTCTGGCATGATATATGCAATGTCCGTTTTTAGTTTGATCTGCTGTTACCTGTTACCTTCTAGTGCATCCTTGCCCAGACATGGAGGAATGGACCAAATGAAACCCTTTATAACAGCATGATTCTAGATTTGCTATTTTCCATAGGCTTCCAATGCACATCATATCCACTTCCCTCCTTTCCTTTGAAGTTAGGTGTGGCTGTGTGAATCGCTGTGGCCAGCGAAATGCGGCCATACGTGGCACCTCTTGGCAGAAGCAATTGCCAGTATGAGACAACGCACTGTTCTCTTTTACTGCCTTGGTAATGTGAAAGTTTGTGACTAGGTAGAGCCTCTGTCAACCTATGATGGACATCTTCTCCCCTCTTAACTCCTATTGGATACATATAATAATCAAGAAATGAGCCTTTGTTGTGTTAAACCAGTGAGATCTGGGGGATGTTTGTTATTACAGCAGAACCCAGCTCATCCTCAATATTTCACCAGGCATTTAACACATATTTATTGAGTATTTACTGCGTGCTGGGCATTGTTAGGTTGGGACATAACAGTGAATGAGACAGATAAAACCTCTCTCCTTATAGAATGTAAAGATTCTATGAGAGGAACAGACAATAAATAAACAAATGAATAAAGATAATTACAAATTGAGATAAGTGCTCTGAAAGAAAATAAACAAGTTCATGTGATAGGCAAATCTCCAAAGAGCAAAGAGGTCATGAGAAGAAAATGGGAATCCCCTAGAGCTCCTGATATGTCTTAAGGCTCTGGGTGCTTCCAGAGTAGTTTCATTTGCCTTGGAAAAGAGATAGTACTAAAGGTAAGAGAGGAATGTGTTGTTTGACTTGACAGCATTGTGACAAAATTAAGTAGCTGGTATATTCCAAAATAAAATGACAGCCGAGAATGAGATTACTTTCCTTTTATCTTTGAAGACTCATTAGCGTCCCACTGGGTTTCCTGGAGATGTCATCTCACTCTTGTTTATGTGTTGCATTAAGTGTCTCCTGAGAGCACCCACTTTCAGTAGTCAGACTGTCCAGCCTGACATCTGGCTGCTCAGTGGACACTGGTCCAGTTCAGTAGTGTTGACCTGGCTCTTCAACTGGAGGGAAGCAGAACGGAAATGGATGCAAAATCCTTTTTATCTTATCTAATATGATTTCGGAAGCAAACAGAACGGTGAAATATTTCCTTCCATTTTCCATAAGTGTCCCAGTGAGAGTCTTGGGACTGGCTGTACTTTTATGAAAGGAGTGTAGGATTAGAGCTCAGGTTTGGTTGGTGAGAGACATTGATTCCACTGCCAGCTCGCAACGATTTGCCTTGTGGGAGCATAAGAGGTCTGTTGGTACGAGAGTGGGCAATACCTATTCTGCTTTGATGGGAAGGAGTGAGAAAAGTGGTGCTTGGGAGCTGTAATGGGGAAACGGGGAGCTTTATCTGCTTTTCTTGCCTCTCTTTCTTTGGGGCAAACCAGAGCAATGAGAAGGGGAGAAGGTCAGGAGAGGTGTCAGGTTTAAATGATAGTTAAGGAGAGAACTGACTCATCCAAAGACTGGACATTAGGACAGTGTGGATTGCCGAATTTTATGTGCAAATTTGGAAAAATGCTTTTTCAGTCACCCTGAAAAGGAAGCCGGAGGCTTGTGTATGCTGAAGTTTGCCCTTCCTCAGTCCAACCGGTCTTAGGATCATCATCCTCGGAGGCAGATGAAGAATCTGTAAGCTGGAGCCCAGACATTTTTTTCCTGTCTTAAGTATTTTAGTCATCTCATGTTGGCACATGCTCTGAAAATCCCATCTGGGTGAACCTTCAGGGAAGCAGGAAAATGGATAAAAGTAAGAATTATCCAGCATCGAAGATATATACATCCTTGCAAATATATGGGTATGTTGATGTAGTGTAAATTTTCGTGCCAGGACACATGCCAACAATTTAATGATGTGTATAGCAAAGTTCCTTGTTAGCCCCATTCAGAAACCCTAAAATGAGTTGCAACACTGAAAGTATTGAAGCTGAAGGCCAAAAACAACGATCATGTTACCTAGGGTCTCATGAATAATTCAGCTGAGTTTAATGCTTTTTCCATGGTGAAAATAAAGCTGAAATATTTGGCGTAATGCAGGCAAATTATAACCTCTGGGGGAGGGGATGGTTGGTTATGAGGAATGTGAGGAAGGGTGGAGAAAAATAAGGAATCTTTTCATATTTCTTTTGACCAAATTTATGGAATCTCTCAACATTCCACCTCTAAAGAGGTAAATATATAAAAATTCAAGTTGGGCGTTTAAAGGTGTTTCCTTTGAATGCTCATTAATAGCTGAAGATTTTGTTTGGGCTTAAGAAACACTCAGAAAATTGCTCCGAAAGTCATAGAAGGGTGGTCAGAGAAATACCAAGAGAGAAGGAATGTCTGATATACTTGGTGATATGCAAGCCAAAGAGTGTTGGTCTATTTCAGGAAAATAACAATAAAAAATATAATAAAGTAATAGTCCTTGGATATGAAGAAAAAGAGCTTACAGATGTTCATGAAAGTGTGTGCAAATTGGATTACTATAAATTGAATCATAATTTAATGAAACTTTTTAGGAAAACATTCTAACAAGACCTGCCCAAAGTTTAGAATTATTTTTCATAAAGTGAACATGTTTTCTTCTCTCCAACTTTAAATCTCCAAATTTTGTCTCCTGATTTTTAAATCTAGGTTTTAACTTAAATTGAGACTTTTGCTATCCAGGGGATAAAAGCGCTGGACATTCTGTATCTTCAGACTCTAGTTCTTGTCTCTTAAATAAGTACATGAATTCTCCTATTTCTTTCTACTCTTCTCCTAAAAATAACGAGAAGGCACGTGAGTGAATAGAATCTAACAATGTTCTAGCTGGAAGGAGATTAGAGGTTGTCTAGTGCAAGTCACCCAGTTGATACAGACTGAGGCCTGGACAGCTTATGTGACTTGTCCATAATCTCCCACTACCACAGAGGTGACTTATTATGAATAGAGCAAAAGAAAACAAAGAAAAAAATATTCTTATTAAAAAAATCATGTGGAAAAGGAAATAGACCTAGTTGACATGGTCCATTTCTTTCATCCTCCATGCTTTTAATTGCTTGAAATATGATGTGATGTCTGTAAGTTCAGTTGCCCTTTTGTGATATAAAGTACTGTGCTAATTCACTCAAGAAGAAGAGATGGGGCCCTGAACCCCTGATGAACCATCAAAGTGATTCATCAGCAGTGCACTTCCTGTCTCCAGGCTTCTTCATTGAAGTTTTTCTTCTGAATATCATGGACAGGATAATTCCACATAGAAAACCAATGAATAGGACACAATTTTAAACAGTCAGTTTTAAGTCATTGGAGAGCTAACAAAGCGAGAAGGCATTATGGAGTCAAGATTCTAGAGAGCAAGGAAACTTAGAGTGACACTGAGGCCTCTTCTCCCCCAGGGGCATCTGCTGATTCTAGAAGAGGCAGCTGAGGTGGCTGAGAGGCTAGAAACCTAGTAGAGTTTTCAAACACTCATGGACTGAGGGATGAAAAAATTGTATTCAGGACCTGCCAAGAAAAGTGGGCGCTAGTAAAAATCCTGAATTTTGCATTGATAACTCTCCAGGGCTGACCTTTCGGATTAAGCATAACTAGAAATTGACTTGCCTTCCTGAGGATTGAGGCCCAGTGTCCTATCTTCTCATTCCTTGATTGGAGCAAGGATTTTGAATGGTTAGTCAGTTTCCCTAGCCACATCTCAGAAGCAAAAGAAAGTCTTGTTTGGAAAAAATAATATCATCCTATATCTTACATTATTATATAATCTTTTCTTATAAAATGCTGAGTATGCAGTGAAAAATGACCAGACTCATGAGATGATAGGACAATAAGATTTGAAATCAAGAGAAATAACAGACAATAGAAACAGATCCACAGACGATCCAGATCATGGAGCTATCAGACATGGATTAAAAAATAGCTTTTGCACAATAGGCTTACAAGTAAGAAAAATCCAAATGATAATTCTGGCAGAGATCTGAAACTTAAGAAAACGATACAATGACAAGTATAAAACGAAAAATATATAATAAATGAATGTAAGAGGATATTGGATGGGTCTCATGCAGCTGGAGGAAAAAAAAGAATTAGTAAACTAATAGCAGTAGAAGAAAATATCCAGAAGGAAGCACAGAGACCAAAATTATTTTTTTTAATTTGAAAAAGGATACTAGTGATATAAGGAATCCCACATAGAAAAAAATCTAACATATTTAGTAATCGGAGGTCCAGAAGAAGAGAATGGAGATATCAGTATAAAAGCAATATTTAAACACATAATGTTTCATTCTTTTCCCAAACTACAAAATATATCAAACTACAGATTCAGGAAGTACTTTGAACTGTGCAGAATAAATCAAGAAAACCACACCATAGGCACATCATATTGAAATTGACCAAGAAACAAAGACAAAAAGAAAATCTTAAAAAAAAAAAAAAGAAAAGAAAGAAAAGAAAATCTTAAGAGCAACCAAAGAGAAAACAAAGATCTATTATCTTCAGTGGAGAATCCATAAGACCATAAGACAGCTGAATTTTCAGTTGGTGGGAGGGGTGTGTGGGGGGGGGCAGGGAGAAAGGAAGCCAGACAAATGGATTATTCCTGAACTATTTTAAGACAGATTTAAGACAAAAGCAAAGGTAGGGATAAGAGCAGAAAAGTAATGTGCGTAAATTGTCTATGTTCTGACAAATAAAAATAAATAAAAATGAGAGGAGAAGAGAGGAAGGCATATAGAAAAGAGAATAGAGTCAGATTGTCACAGAGTTGATGCACAGGTGTCAAAAGAGTCTTTGAAAGCTGACGAGACAAATAGTAGTAGACTAGGTAAGGAAAAAAGGGGGCTACAGATATTATAAAAGTATTAGTATCAAGATAACCTCTAGGACAAAAGTATATACTCTCAAATAGGGGGGAAAAAGCAAAAAGAAAACAAAGAACTATAGAATGAATATAGCGTACTAAAAACAGTAAAAATAATATAAAATCATGGGGTTGAGACTGAGTGTATCAGTGACATATAAATGTAAATGAGCTGAAATTCACCTAAATAAAAGAAAAATATTTTCAGGCTTGCTCTCAAGCAGAAATACAACTCTGGTGCATATATGAGACATACCTTAAACCAAAAGGATTCACAAAAGTTAAAATTATCAGGATGACTGAAAAACACATCCAAAGAAGTTCTCAGTAATGTTATATGTAAGTCTCAAACAACTACCAAAATGCCCATTAGAAGAAGAATGGGAAATACAGACTGTGGTATATTCCTATGGTGGACTACTACTGTAGATATTTCTAAGAATATATGAATTAAAGGTACATATAACAACACACATGAATCTCATGATCACAGTTTTGAGCAAAAGAGAAACAGAACAAGAGTACATAGTATATGATGTCATCTTAACGGTTTGTTTTTTTTTTTTTAAAGATGCGTTTCATCTTTATTGGGGTATAAATGGCATATAAAACTGCAAGATATCAAATCATGGTGACTTGATATACGTATACATTATGAAAGCTTTCCCCCTCATCTAGTTAAATTAACACACTCATCACCTCACATAATTTATCTTTTTGTGGGGAGAGGGTGAGAACATTTAAGTTCTGTTTTCTCAGTGAATTTTAGTTATACAATACAGTGCTATATACGATTACCGTGACCATAGATTCCTTCTGCTTGTTTTTAAAGTTGGTATTATGATTCCATCTGTATGAAGTTCATAAACAGGCAGGCAGAAGGACTCTATGGTGATAGTAGTCAGGATTGTGGTCCCCTTGAGGGAGGGTGACGGGAAAGGGGCCACGAAGGGGCTTCTCGCACATCAGAGCACTGTTTCTTGAGCTAGGTGCCAGTTGCGTGGTTTTGTCTGCTTTGTTGAAAAAATTTTAAGATGGATACGTTACCGAGTTGTGTCTTTTTGTATATATATGTTACATTTTAACAAAAGGCTTACATTTAAAAATAAATGTTCACAAGAATAAGAACAAAGCATAGGGTAAAGGCCCTATGGAATATTGTATTTAGAGTCACTGGAGAAAGTGATTTTAAATTCCAATTTATATCGGTACTGTCTCTAGGCTCTTAAAGGCCATTTCCTTTTCCTTATGATACCTCAGGGTTGCTCCCTCAATTTGTTTTTGCCACGACCACATTAAAAATAGAGTTCAAAAAAACAGGATAGAGAACCCAGAAGTCGATCTAAATTCACACAGGAATTTAACATCGAGTAAGAGCATGTTATTTCAAATTGGTGGGATAGGACAGAAGAATGGATTTTCTAATAACTAGTTTTGAGACAACTGGGTAGCCATTTGGAAAAATTTAAATTGGATCCTTATCTTCCTCTGTAAGTCAGAGTAAATTTTAGATGGGTTAAACTATACATGTAAAAAATGAAACCATAAAAATAGTAAGAGAAAACATGGGAGAATATTTTTTTATAAGACCAATGCTGTAACTCCTGAGTTTTGGAGCCACCCCATGTGAATATAATCTAAACATGACAGAAAATTCAGAAGCTATGTGAGTAAAGATCGACACATTCTTGGGCACCTGCGTTGCTCAGTCAGTTAAGTGACCGACTTCAGCTCAGGTCACGATTTCACGGGTTCGTGGGTTCGAGCCCCACGTGGGGCTCTGTGCTGACAGCTCAGAGCCTGGAGCCTGCTTCAGATTCTGTGTCACCCTCTCTCTCTGCCCCTCCCCCACTCGTGCTGTGTCTCTGTCTCTCAGAAATAAATGTTAAAATTTTTTTAAAAAAAGATTGATACATTCTGAATGTTCTGCCTGATTAAAAAATATAAAGTGAAAAGATGAACTGGGAAGCGTATTTGTAGCATATGATAGAGTGCTCATTTCTTTTATAAAGTGCTCACACAGTCAATAAAAAGTAAAAAAAAAAAAAAAAAAAATCAGTAACCCAAAAGAAACTATGAACAAAGCACATAAACTAAACAAATAAAATACCACAGACTTATTGCAACATACAAGCATACCAATGTAGGAAAAGATGCCTGGATCTCACTCACCAGAGAAAAAGGCAAATTCAGTCACAACTATAGCACTTATAATTTCACATATTACATAAAAAGTACTTGCTAATATATTAGCAATATATTAGCAACATATTATATACCGTTCTCACAGTACAGGGCAGCAGGAAGCAGTCTTATTCATTGTAGGTTGGGCAACATCTGAAAGGAATTTGAAATGTATATACCCTTTGACCTAGCAGTTCCCTTCCAGGACTTTATTCTATAGAAATACTTGTGTGTGCATTCAAAACAGCATTGTTTACGGTAGCAAAAAATTGGGAACAATGGCAGGGACCATGAAAAGGGGACTGGTTGGATAAATCAAAGCACAGCCATCCAGTGGAATGCTGTACAGCCAGTGGAAGAAGGTGCCGACAGATGTGTACTAATGTGAAAAGTTCTCCATGATACACTGTTAGATGAAAAGAAACATGGTAGAGAGACACATTTAAAAAAAAATTGTTTTATAAACGTTTATTTATTTTTGAGAGAGAGAGAGAGACAGAGCACGAGCCAGGGAGAAGCAGAAAGAAGGAGACACAGTTCTAAGCAGGCTCCAGGCTCTGAGCTGTCAGTATAGAGCCCAACTCGAGGCTCAAACTCACGAACTGCAAGATCATGACCTGAGCCAAAGTCAGATGCTCAACCAACTTAGCCACCCAGGCACCCCTAGAGAGCCACATTTTAAAGAGGGGGGAGGATGCATATACATGCTGCTTGTTTACAGACAGCAGATTTCTGGACAGATGTATGAGAAAATTAGTACCAGTGTTTCCTCAGAGGTATAGAACTTTGAGGCAAGGTCTGGGATAGGAGAGAAACTTCTCATTGTTTACTCTTTAAAAGTGGCCTGTGTGTGTCCCTGTCCCTCTCGCCACCCAGTGCCTGTTATACCCATTTTGGAAAACATAAGACAAAACCACTTCTGTCCAGAGTGATTCTTAGCAGAGATGCATTGCCATTTGGGGTGTGTCGTATCCTTGTCCCTTTGGACTAAATGCCAGTAGCACTTCCCCGATCATTGTGCGACCCCAAAATGCCCTGTCGGTTTCTCAACTCCCCCAGGCTATGGGGTGGGGCTGGGGGTGGTGCTGTTTAAGAACCTGCCCCTCTTCAGGGTTTCTCAGTTCCCAGGTTCTGTTGGCCTCGCAGGGGCTTCACATGGGCAGCTGTGGACCTTCACCTGGTGGAGAACCTAGTAAATGTCCTTTCCCTGACTCTGCGTTTTCAGCCAGTAACAGTAAAGCTGACTGACCTGGGCCGTGACTGGTTAGGGAGCTCTAACTATCCAGAACTGCACCTTTCCTGGGGAGAGGTGTAGCGCTCAGGCTTTGATAATGGTGGGCAAGAGTTTAGGAAGCAGGATTTGGTCCCTCTTCTTCTGGAGGGTTGGCTGCATCCTAAAAGGACTGGGTGTGCTATTCTTCCGCGGTGTGTGCTTTTTAGCTTTGTTGTAACAGTAACAACAAAAATCCTCCTGCACTGTTCTGTGCCAGCAGAGTTTCCTGAGCTGGAAGGAACAGATGTTTCAGTTGGAAACTGGCATCTGTCTCGCCCGCGCTGTGCTGTGCACTGCCTCCCAAGCCGAGGCCCGTGTAGCACTGAATGAGCATTGCTTCTCTCACGAGACTCGTGGTGAAGAACCTACCAGACCCCGATCTTGCTGGAGTCCATCAGGAGGGCAGACATGGAAGGCGAGCCGTGATCTCCCTGGACGGGGAGGGGAACGGTGCTCCTGCCTTGTCTGTTTCTCACAGTGGCCGAGAGATGACTCTGGTCCTCCTGAAACAGGAGGCAAGCTTCTGAGACAACAGAGAAACCCTAAGCCTTTAGGATCCTGTTGTCTCTCAGGGTCTTACAGCCCTGACACAGCCAGAACAAACCCAGAAATAGGGATTCTTTATTTTGAGTACTTTCTGGTGCAGTGCATTGAGTGGGTGCCTTCTGTTACAATTTTTTTTTTTTCCCCTAAGTGGCACACTAAATCAGGAAATTCCCACCTTTCCCCAACCTCCTAGATTTTCTCCTTTTTTTTAAACCTGGGTTGTCTTTCATTCTTTTTCTTTTAGCTTCCCTTCCCCTGCCTCCTCTCATGACCACCACCGCCCCTCACTCCTGCTTCATGGGTGGGGTGCCCCCAAAGCACTTCCTCCCAGCATTTGGGATAGTGCTTACTTATGCTGACTTTTAAAAACATTTTAAGTAACATGTATTGCTTTTTTCTAATTAAAAAAGCAACATGTTTATCATAAAACAATTTGGAAAATATAGGAAAGAAAAATGAAGAAAATAATAATTATCAAGAGATTCATTACTCCCCACCCCTTTTTTTTTGATTTGGGAGAGAGAGGGAGAACACGCGCGGGGGGAGTGGAGCAGAGCGGGGGACAGAGAGAGAATCCCAAGCAGGCTTCATGCTCATTGCAGGGCCCGACATGGAGCTCGATCCCACGACCCTGGAATCATGACCTGAGCTGAATTTGAGTTGGTGCTCAACTGACTGAGCCATTCAGGCGCCCCAATACCCTTTTTTTCCTTTTTTTTTTTGAGAGCACCATTTGCTCTCTCTCTTTGCTGCCTCAAACTCCTTCACTCCACTTTTTACATCTTTGAGAATTTGGGAATTGGCACACAGATGGTTGGAGGTCTCTGGTGCTCTGTGTTATAAGAGTACTGAAGTATCAGGGTGCCTGGGTGACTCAGTCGGTTAAACGACCGATTCTTGGTTTTGGCTCGGGTCATGGTCTCACGGTTCATGAGTTCAAGCCCCGTGTCTGGCTCTGTGCTGACAGTGCGGAGCCTGCCTGGAATTCTCTCTCTCCCTCTGTCTCTGCGCCTTTCCCGTTCTCTCTCTCTTTCTCAAAATAAATAAACCAAAAAAAAAAAAAAAAAAAAGAGTACCGAAGTATCACAGGCAGCCCTTGGCTTTGCTTTGAAGCCTGGAAGAATGGGAGGGGCTTTGCAGCTCTGGAGGACATTTGGCTCCAGTCCCCTTCCGAGGAGAGTGGTTTCTGGGAGGGAGGAACCAGCAGAAGTAGTGGCATGTACTGGATGGTGCAGGAATTTTCCTCCCTCATACCTGGTCAGCTTTTGCTCTTGGACAGAGGAAGAGGATGTCTAGGGATTTGTGTTTTCCACTAGAATTCAGAACTCTGTCACCCTGGCCCTTCCTCTGTGTCCTTGCATTTTTAGGGCAGAACCTCTTTGTTGTGAAATCCTGATTATTCACGATGTTGAGTTTTTCAGAGAAGAATTGGGATCCAGAGTGAGAACCCTTCTGCTGAAGCTCTGAACTATTGCTCTTGGCTAATTCCTGGCAGATTCTGACCGTAGGAATAAGTGGCAGAGAGGTCTGATGTCACTTCAGACTGGCACAGGCCTTAGGGCCCCTCTTGGGAACAGCAAACGAGATTGACCCTCAGCATTAAAGGCTTCTGGGAGAACTTTTCATTTTCTCAAAATCCCTTCTGTGGGTAGATATTATGTTGAGAGGTGAGAATTTACAAGCTTTTCCTCCGGGTGCCTGGGTAGCTCAGACAGTTAAGCATCTGACTCTTGATTTCAGCTCAGGTCATGATCTCACAGTTCGTGGGTTTGAGCCCTGCATCGGGCTCTGTGCTGACAGCTCAGAGCCCGGAGCCTGCTTCAGATTGTGTGTGTCCCTCTCTCTCTGCCCCCTCCTCTGCTCACATTCATTCTGTCTGTCTGTCTGTCTCTCTCTCTCTCTCTCTCTCTGAAGAATAAATGGTTACAGGCTTTTCCAGTTGATGCCATTGTTGTGATATCAGTTATATGTTTCTACAAAGACAGTTAGATGTTGGGCTTGGGAGTGTATTCATTGTGGGGCAGACAGCTTTGCAGTGCTCCTTTGTGCCCAAATGCTTTGATTATTTTTTTCCATTCTTTCTCCCGGTCGATTCTGATACCTTAGTATACCTAATACCTATACCAAATCAGGAGGTACTTTTAGTCCTTATTCTCTTTCTGAAAATTCTGTATCTTTCAGAACAGGAGAAAAGAGAAACAAGCAGGCTTATTAATAACTATGGCGGTTTTAAAAAAAATCTTGCAGATTATAATTTTTCAGAGAAGAATGTGATGTAAAGATTCTTTCTGCTACCCTTCCTGCCAGACGGCTCTTCAGGAAGCATATATTCCTGAGCATTGCTGGCAGTCGTCTCCTCTCTCTCTCTCTCTCTCTCTCTCTGCTTTTGTCTTACATTCTTTAACTTTCTTCTTTGTCCATTCTGGGCTGGGGGTGGCAAACGAATCCAAAGAAGCTGTTAAGAGTGACCTTTGGTTCAGCATAGCTTCTTTATTATGTATCTCTCTTTTTTTTTTTAATTAAAAACATGTCTTATTATTTATTTTTGAGAGAGAGAGAGAGAGAGACAGAGACAGAGACAGAGTCCCAGTGGCGGAGGGGCAGAGACAGAGGGAGACACAGAATCCAAATCAGCTCCAGGCTCTGAGCCATCAGCACAGAGCCTGACGTGGGGCTTGAACTCATGAACCGCGAGATCATGACCTGAGCCGGAGTCGGACGCTCAACCGACTGAGCCACCCAGGTTCCCCTATTCTGTATCTCTAATCAAAGAACCTTTGCTAGATTTTCCCAAAAGTTCCCTCTTGGCGTGTGGATAGGAGCCCACTGTGGTTTGGATGGATCAGGGCTCTGACCACTGGCTTTTTGTCTTTCTGCACCAGGCATATGGGTAGGTGCTCAATAAAGATTTGTTGGATTGAAGTGGTTAGAATTAAATATGATATTTATGTGATTTTATATTCAAATTAAGTCTGTTCCTAGTCTAAGTTACTTTTCAAATTCTATATTGCTGCTCCGACGATTGTCATTTCCTGAATTTTCCTTTCTTTTTTCCTTTGCACCCATTTGCTTCCACTGTTCCAAATTTAGGCATGTTGGAAGTGAGAAATAACTTTGTTGAATTAAATTGTTCAGTCAGGGAAAAATAGGGGAAATGGCTTAAACCATCAGAACCTTTTGTCTGGGTTTTAGAATCAGAAAGTGGAGACTGTGGTGGAGCACAAAGGACCGAAAGTGACAGGAATACCTTGCTGTGCTTTTAATCCCAATTTGCCTTAGAGCATCCATCTGCCTGGTGACTGCAGGCCTTCCAGACCCCTTGGGTTTAACCCCCACAGGCAATGGCTCCTGTGGGGTGGGTGGGGGAGTACTCTTCCCTTCCAGGAGGCCTTCCAGAGCCTTCTAGGCCTACCCAGCCCCTTTCTCCTCCTCCCCTTCAGCTCTTGGCCCTCCGCTTCCCACGTCCATTCCCCACACACCTAGCAGCGAAAGTGAGGCAAAAGAGCCATTAGCTTTCTGTCTGTCCTGCTTTCAGTCTGCTTCCCAAGGCGGCAGGAAGTACAATCGAGCCCCTTTCAGCCCCTTCTATGTGGGTGTTAGACTGAAGGTTTAACTTCTCCTTCTTCATGAAAATGCACATTAGCTATTCAGAGACTTAATCTCCTAATGATTTGTGTATGTTGGTAAAGAGGAAAAGCCATCATGCCTGCCCGGTATACTCAGATGTTCCCTTTGGTACACTGATGGCAGGATTTCAAACGCGAAGGACCATTTAATTTAATTTTGCAGATGGCAAGAGGAACTGCAGGAGGCTTGGTCACAATATGCCCCCTCCCTGGAGAGTAGCTTCAGTAAATTCAGGTTGCCTGAGGGGCTGGATGTGAGGAATCTAACCCTCTGCCTTCTTTCCCTTCCCCTCCATTATAAAATATATTTTGGGGGGAGGGCAGGGAGAGGAAAGACAATTGTGTGGGTTGAAAAGCCAGTGACTGATGCGAGATTGCCATTTGTAGTGATGCTCTCTGGACATATGGATTATGACCAACTACAGATTAACCCGTTCCCTCTTTAATTGTTTTATGGCCTCATCCTTCTGAAATTGCCCCCTCGTGGCCTGAAATCCTTTCTGGGGTTTTCCTTAGTCTGGGGACTGTGCTTGCCATTGAGAAATAAATCTCTCCGTCTCCTGGGCACTGGGTCCTCATTGACACTGAGGAGAGGACCAATGGGAAATCTCTTAACTTCTTATTTTATTTTTAGGGTGATATCCTTCCACAGAGAAGCATGTCCAGGATCCTGAATCATTACTGCATACAGTGGGAGGTTTGCTGCCCGGTCCTGTTAAGGTCTCACGATTGGAAGTCCAAGCTGTTGGCTTTTTAGGCTAGCCCCCAAAATGTGTTCATGTATCACCCTTGGGCCCTGTAGACACACCCCAGATCGTGGTGGTTTTCACAGTCTGGCCATTAGATAAATTTGATTTCAAATGTTGCCCGAATGAGGAGAAATCGTTTCTCTTCATGTTTCCGAGCCACGCGGCTCTATGAAGACATCTGTGTTAGATAGGTACAAACCTGTTTTTCCATAAATCATTCTAGATGTAGCTCTACGCATTCAGAGGCTTGACAAAAATATCTTCCTAAAATTTCTGTTTGTTTGTTCTCAGGTAAAGGAAACATAAATAGCTCACAGATAAGTTGTGAGCTTTTAAAAGTTTCTGTTTTTTTGCAAGCATCTTTCCTTTCTTTGCTCTTTTCTCTTCATTTGTACTGACTGCCGTTCCCAGCTGCAGAAAACTACTCTTCTATGAAAACAGAGGAGGAGCTGATGGTATTAATTTATGCTTTGGGCTTAACTGTTCCAGCTGAGTGTAAATGAGCATTTGTAGTTCAGTCATTCATCTCCATCTGTGCCTAGGAAGCCCTGTCCTTGTTTTAGCCATCACCAAGTAGGTGAGGAGATAGTTATAATCTATGCCTTAGATTTATTCATTTATTTATTCACTCACTCACCTGTCCATTCAACAGGTATTTACTGATCATCTGTCATACTCAGATGTGTTGGAAGGAGGTGAGAGGGTGTAAGTGGATATTGGGGAAGGAGCATTTCAGGCAGGGGTAACAGCCAGTGCAAAGGACCTGGGGTAGGGCCCTAAGACCCAAGTGTGCTTGCCGTATTTGAGAAGTAACAGGGAAGCCACTGTGGCTGAAGCAGAGTGGTCTGGTGGGGGAGTTGGGGAGTAGCAGGAGATGAGGTCAGAGAGGAGGGTATGTAGGGGAAAGACATGTTTGATCATGTTATGCCATGTAGGCCATTGGCTTGTACTCTCTAAATATCTCGTGTATATCTATATCTATCTACATATCTCCATCGACATCTGTATCTGTATGCGTATCATACTAGGGATCATCAGATCTCACAGCCTTCCATCTCTTCCATGTTCTTAACTCTGTACCATAAAGTCTCTCTTTAGGAGTTGGGGCAGAGGGGAGGGAGATTGATTATGAGGCAGGATATAGGAAGACTTTCATTAAGCTTTGCTGGAGGCCTGTGGGACCTGTGCTGTTTGAAACTCGGCAAACTGGGGAGATTCCTCCCCGACCCGTCCCTGGCACACAGAGCAGGAGGACTGCGTGGCTTTCTCCTAATCCAGCCTCTCCCCTCTCTGTGTTTCAAGAATCTCAAATATGATTTCTGGCATATTTGGCATAATTTTAGTCGCTTTCTCAAGGTGTTTCCCCACTGTTAGCCCTTCTCCCCCAGAGAGCATCCTGAAATACCATATGTTCTCATTCTCCTTTCCGACAGCATCCAAGTGAGGAAGTGGGAGAGAAAGCACCCTGCAGCTTCCCGTCCTGGAAGAGACGGGCTCCTGCGTCACTTTTCCTTACCCACGTGCACACCCACAAAAGCGTCATCAGAGGCTCCCTAGGGAGGCATTTCATTAGGGGAAGGAGTTCTCTCTTGGCCTCACTGGGTACTGGACATGTCTGGGTCCAGCTTAGCTCCAGTCTTTTGACAGAGTCCCTGTTTCTTTGTGCTAATCGTGGTGGTGTGGTTTTCCACGGGAGGATATGGGATGGTTTATTCTAGATGAGAATTCTTGTGTACCTGATTTGCTGTTTGCTTTCTTTAAACATTTTTAATGTTTATTTATTTTTGTTTAATTGTTTTGAATGTTTTTATTTATTTTTGAGACAGAGAGAGACAGAGCATGAGCAGGGGAGGGGCAGAGAGAGAGAGAGACACACACACAGAATCCAAAGCAGGCTCCGGGCTCCGGGCTGTCAGCACAGAGCCCGACGCGGGGCTCAAACTCACGGACTGTGAGATCATGACCTGAGCTGAAGTCGGACGCTTAACCGACAGAGCCCCCCAGGCGCCCCAGTGTTTGTTTATTTTTGAGTGAGAGATAGAGACAGAGAAGTGAGTGGGGGGCGGCAAAGAGAGAAGGAGATACAGAATATGAAGCAGGTTGCAGGCTCTGAGCCGTCAGCACAGAGCCCTGTGCGGGGCTTGAACTTGTGAACCGTGAGATTATGACCTGAGCCGAACGAGGTCAGACACCTAACCAACTGAGCCTTCCAGACACCCTTGTTCGCTGTCTTTTTAAGAGCTGCTGTGTTACTGTCTGAAGTCCCCAGATTGATGTTGAAAACACTGACCAGACCCCTGTCCACAGACCAGTGTTTTTCTGACCGCAAATTGTGACCCCTTTACTGGGTGGGTCATGAACCCAATTTAATCAACCACTCACCAGCTTTTTTGAAAACGTAAGTAGAATAGGATAAAGGAAAGATAGAAAATATCAGAGTGAATTGGATGTAGAATCAGTACATATTGTTGCATCAAACATTTCTTAGAGATGTGGGTGTGGGTGTGAGTGGGTGTGTGTATGTGGGTGTGGGGGGTGTGCATGCGTGAGTGCCCATGCATGTGCATACTGGATCACTATGTAATATGTATTGCTCATTATGGATCATAGTCAGAAAAAGTGAAACATGGTCTCAGACTGTCCACAAATTGTGTTTGCTTAGTATGTGACTGTTGAGGACAGATGAGAAGTGAGTGGCTCAGAAGGTTCTGTCTCCATGAGATGAAAGTAGAAATTCAAATGACGGTGTTTAGTTAGAAAAGCAACCGAGATTCGGTTCATTACTCCTCTATGAAGGAACATTATGCTGTTCAGGTCAACAGGAACTAAGCTTGTTGTTTCTCTCTGCACAAAGAATTATGCAATTTCCAGTGGGAACTCCCCTCTGGAGGTGGAGAGGGAAGGGGAAGGAAGAGCGGAGAAAGAGGCTGTTAGGCAGAAATCTTCATTGTGAGTCTAGTGGACCCAGGAGCTGCACGTAGTTAATTCTGAGGCTTTGTTGGAATCTGCCCGAGATTCATTGTTGAAGACAGGGAAAGCACAACTCATTTCCATTTATTTCAATTCAGCATTTATGCCAGCTCTGCGCTAGGTGCTGGGATGTAACAATGAATAAGACATGGTCTTGGACTTGTGGCACCCCTAGCCTGGCAGGGAAGACAGATGTAAATTGCTAATTACCGTACATTGTGCTGAGTGTCATAATAGAGAGTGTGTATAAAATGCTCCGGGATAGAGCTTATGAATTAGAGGAACTACGCTTTCAGGTTTCGTTCTGACAAATGTGCCATTTAATAATAGAGAACTGGAATTGGGGTTTCTTATCTGAAAGTTGGAGAAGTCACTCTATTGGAAAGGAAAATGAAATTTCTCAGAGAATCAGGTTCATCCATTCAGGCTACCGTGTTACTTTGTGTCTTCTACTCTAAACGTATTTTGCTATTTTTAAATAATTATTTTCCAATACATTTAGACATAACCCCTGCCCGGAAAGTCTGGAGACACATAAAATAATTAAAACAATTTTCTATAATGTCCTTAGAAAAACACTGACAAGCAGAACAGTGGGAACTTGAGTGCTTCCTCTGTTGCAACCCACAACACTTTGCTTTTGCTTTCTCATTGATCTGTAACATCAGTAGTAACTTTCTGGGACATGTAAAAATCATGACTAATTCTACGTGTGAAATATCAAGTCACAGAGTGTGTTCAAGGTCTAGAACCCCGGGGCTCCCAAATCCAGGCTAATTTACTTCTGTCCACTGCAAATGGCCCATGACTGGGGAACCAGACTGAATCAAGAGCTGAGTTTAATGTCTTTTGTTTAGTTTTTGTTTTATGAAGTTCAGTTTTTTTTTTTTATTGTCAGCTGACTTCCCTGTGAATTTTGTTCCTGCTGACAAATTCTGAATACGCCCATCTATGGATTTGAACAGCAGACTGTTTTTTTTTCCAGAGGTGTGAAATAATTGGGCAGCCTTATAACTGTAGACATACTGTATGTTATGAAGCATTTTCTTCTTGTGCCTTTCTGGGATTGAGGAAGAGCAGCTGGTCAAATCCTTTCCACTTATATCGTTTGAGACATGGCCTTCAAATGGTGTGAGGTGGGTAGGCAGAAGATAAATACTTAACCACAGATTCTCGGATGAGGAAAGTGAAACCCAGAGACCCAAATCTTCTGACTCATGCAAATATCCTGCCACCGCCTCTAAATGTCTTAAGTGATGGCACTGATCTATGTGTTGGATCAGAACTTGTGTTGCTTTTGTTGTTATTGTTGCTTTGTTTTGCTAATATTTGGAAGCACTGGGCTTTTTGTGTTTTGGGGAGGTATTTGCATTTTACTTTATTTGGAAAATTCAGCTTGAGGGAATCATTACAAGAAGAGTCTTGGAAATCTTGAACCCTCTGAAAATAAAAGTCTCACATTTCCCCTCTACTCTGGCTCTCTGTTGGAGGAGAACACTTATGTCATTAAAAACACTGTAGTTTGCTTATCTCATTTCTACTTCATGTTCGTATTAATGGATTCCTGTTGCTCTTAGGAAAAAAATGCGATTCTTCCTCAGACTGTTTGCAGTACTCTCCAGGCTTGACCCCTGCCTCTCTTTAACCAGTCTTGTATTCTTTCATTCTCCCACTTAAACTCTCTGTTCCAGCTACTCTGAATTTCTTAGATTATTTCGATTCTTTGCATGTATGTGGCTTTCTTCTCTTGCCTCTAGGCCTTCGAACATGCTATTCCCTCTGGGCTGGAACACTTTTCCTGCCCTCTTCCTCTGGCTCCCTCCAATCCTTCAGGTCTTCTGGGAGCTCCTTACTGAGTCCTAGAATGTCCATTCTGACAGCATCCTCTTTTCCCCTTTTAAACATTTATTTTTTAAACGTTTATTTATTATTGAGAGATAGGGAGAGGGACAGAGAGAGACAGAGCACGAGCATGGGAGGGGCAGAGAGAGGGGGAGACACAGAATCTGAAGCAGGCTCCAGGCTCTGAGTTGTCAGCACAGAGCCTGACACGGGGCTCGAACTCACAAACCGTGAGATCATGACCTGAGCCGAAGTCGGACGCTTAACTGACTGAGCCACCCAGGCGCCCCGTCTTTTCCCCTTTTAATGGGCTCATCACACTGCAGTTACTTTTTATAGTCTGTCTTTTCTGGTAGACTAGTTTCCTTGGGAAGGCAAGCCTAGAGTCCCGAGAAAGGATGCTAGTTAAAATGACTGGAGTCTGCTTAAAAAGACTGGCATTTCCCAACGTTTTACAATTTATGAAGTCCTTTCAGAGTAATATAATTTTGTGAGCCCCCTCAGGAGCTTAAAAAATAATGTTGCCATTTTTATAAACTACGATAAAGAAGTGAATTTAGGTAAAACATTTTCTTTTATATCAACATTATTAAAATTCTGTTATGCAGCTTATTTTAATATAGACTTAAATTTTTAATAGCCTCCATTATATAAAAGGTAGTTTTTTTCTTTCCTCATTTAACAAGTGATGTGCACCATTTAATTTATTTAAATAAATGATGTAACAAAGAATGTGATTTGTCAAAAATAAATTTAAAAATAAAATATTGTGCTTAGTTTGGGACCAAATATGCATTTAAGTGTAGTTGGAAATTTAATAATCTGTGAATACATGTTTTTAAAAATAAGAGAAGCCTATTTTCCTGACCAAATGTTTAGAAGTTTTGTATTTCACACTCTGAAAAAAATGACTTCTTCATATAATTTTTGAGTTTTCTTTCTAAATGGTGAGATACCACAGACGGTTCCAACTGCATATTTGTAAGGCAGCATAACACAAGGTTGGTGTGGAATGCCTTTCTTCTAACTGTTGGAAAGCCAGTTTGGAGAGGGTTATCCCTGTGTCTCACGTCTTTAACATTGGACCCGTAAGACTGGATCAGATGAACGCTAACATCCATAAGACTGGATCAGATGAAGGCTAACACAGGAAGGCTCTGGTGAAGATCATCTTGAGGGGAACTGAATGAGTGACTTGATCCCATATTTATGCTTGTAACTGACAACCGCATTTCATCATTAGTGTTCTTAGGCTTCTTATTTGTTTGTTTGTTTGTTTTTAATTTTAATGTTTATTTATTTTTGAAAGAGAGAGAGAGAGAGAGAGAGACAGAGTGTGAGCGGGGGAGGGGCAGAGAGAGAGGGAGACACAGGATCCGAAGCAGGCTCCAGGCTCTGAGCTGTCAGCACAGAGCCCGACACGGGGCTCGAACCCACCAACCGTGAGGTCATGACCTGAGCCGATGTCGGACGCTTATTGAGCCACCCAGGCTCCCCAGGCTTCTTGTTTTTAACCCATAGTTCAGTATGATTATATATTTTATGGTATGTGACAAAGAACTAAAACAATGAAAAAGTATAGAATGCTCAAAACCACCTTGGCCTAAACGGAGGTTGCAGGGACTGGTGGGGAAGGGAGAATGGGGAGTTAGTGTTTAATGGGGACAGAGTTTCAGTTGGGGAGAGAAAAACATTCTGGAGATGGGTTGTGGTGATGGTTGCACAGCAGTGTGAATCTACTTAGTGCCACAGAACTGCACACTGAAAATTGGTTAAAGTGGTAAATTTTATATTGTGTGTATTTGACCACAATAAAAAACCACCTTGTTCTAGTTAGTGATGTTTGACTCATCACTGCTAACCATTGTGCACACTCATGTGATATTCAGAGGCTCTAAACTGTCCCATTTTAAAAGGAAGATTAGGAAAACATTTCTATTGTTGATTTTTGAAAAAGACAACGAGGCAGCTGCCATGACCGCTGTTGGCTGTGAGAAGGCTTTAGAAGACGTGTATCAGCTGCTGGGGACTCACAGCCTGCTGCTTGGTCAACAGCCTTAGAAAACGTAGGTGGAAGTGTCAGGAGACCAGGTTTTGAGTTCTACCCAGGGATGGATAACCTCTACAGTAAGGCCCGTGGATGCCAGGCTACTCGACCACATTTCCAGAGTGAACAGGCTGTTGCTGCTTCCTTCCTGATCATAAAAAGAACAGAAGGTGGGGGTAATACCAGTGACAGGAATCTAAAGGAGAGACCCTGAAACCATGGCCTAGTTTTTGTGTGCCACTTATCCCTCATATTCTCCGTTGGGCCTCACTTATCAGTGACTGGGGGTGGTCCCGTGCCTTCCACTTTCCCCTGGGCCTCTTGGATGGGGAGGAAGCAGATCATGCCACTTGCTGATCGACACTGGTGGGTGTTGCCACGGGTTGGTTGAAGGGACAGGTCCATGAACGTTTCCTGGTGGTGTATGTGTCGCTAGGGCTCACAGGGGCCCTTCATAATCTTCTCACTGGCCTGTGTGAGCTCTGTGACTCTATAGTCCTGGTTATTACATGTTCAGAAAGCATGAGCATATTTGAAAGTGATACTCTTATTTTCTGTGTAAGTATTACCAAAGACCATCACACTTTTTCATTTGTAGTATGCTAACAGACTCTGGCATCTGGATTATGGCAGCAATATTGAAAAAAATATTGCAATGGGAAGTGATATTTAGGAAGACCTTGCCAATTTACATTCTCACTGGGGAGCCTTGGCTTCACACTCTTTGGTCAGCCCTGGGCAATTAAAACTTTTGTTCCAGTAAAGGTTCCTCCTAAAAAGGTTTCATTAATTATGAAAAATGCCCTGTGGGCATTACATGGTGAACTCTTTTGTGGCTATCATAAATAATGGGGCAAAAACACTTGTCAAAATATGGTAGAGCTGATTAGATAATGCATCCCTCCTTTGATTTTTGGTTGATTTTCTGTTTGAATTTTTAAAGGAATAGCTATTGCGTCCTCATAAAATGGGAATGCTCATTATAAAAAATCCAAGCAAAACTGAGAAGTACAAAAAGGTTAGCAATGAATCGTTGGTAACGCCCGTTACACCAAAAGCATTCTTCACTCATTCATTCATTCGTTCATTCAATGAGTGTTCCTTGAATGAGTGCTGACTATGTGTTAGGCAGCAGGGATCAGCAATGAATAAAGCAAAGCCCTTGCTATCCTGGGGCTTATGTTCCGGTGGAAGGATAAGATGATAAACAAATACCTAAATAGATTTATAAATGCCATGAAGAAAAATAAAATGGGGTAAGGAGATAGAGAGGATCTTCTAGGCGGAATGGACACAGAGACTTCTCTGAGAAGGTGACATCTGCAGAGAGCTGAGTGAAGTAAGGGAGCTAACCATGTGAATGTTGGGGAAGCATGCTCCAAACCAAGGGAAAGCATATGCAAGGGTCCTGAGGTGGGAGTGTACTTGGCATGTTCTATGAACAGAGAGGCCAGTGTGGCTGGAGACCAGTGAGTAAGAGAGACTGGGGAGACAGTCGTGGACTAGATTAGGGCTTTAGAAAGCCTTCAGCTTTTTTCTCCAATGGGAAGCTCTTGGAGGGTGATGAGCAGGGGATAGACTACAGGGGAGTGAAGGTGGTAGCAGCAGGATCCTTAGGAAGCTTCCACAGTAGTTCAGAACAAAATGGTGCTGATTTGGACTAAGTTAGGAATGGTGGAGGGGATAGGAAGTGGTTGGATGCTGGGCACATTTTGAAGATATAGCTAATTAAGGATTTGTTCATGAATTGGATTAGGAGTTTGAGAGAGAGAAAAGCATCAGTAATAGCTCCTAAGGGTTTTGGCCTGATGGATGAGTAGAGGTGCTTTAACAGAGATAGGGAACGTGGAAATCAGGGTGAGTATCAAGAACTCAGGTTTGGGCTTGTTAAGTTCTAAGTACCTATTAGCCATCCAAGAGGAAATGTTAAGTCATTTATAGTAGGCACGAGTTCAGGGAGCTGTCTAGACTGGAAATTCAAATCTGGGAATCACCAGGCACAGAACTGGAAGAGGTCTACTGAGAAGCAACTAGAGATGGAAAGAGGTGCTAGAACTGACCCGAGGAGTATTAGCAATTAGAGGTTAGGAGAGAGGAGGAAGGTCTGCTAAAGAAGTTGAGAATGTGTATCCAGGGGCATATGGGCATATCAGGGAGGAAGGTATCCTGGGGCTGGGCAGTGATCCCCTCTGGTGGCGTGGAGTAAGCCATGTCCTGAGAATCGGCCGTGGTTGGCACTGTGGAGGACATTCCTGCCATCACTGAGTGAAAAAAGCTCTGACTAGTGAGCTAAAGAGAAAAAGGGAAGAGAGAAAGTGGAGGGAGGGAGTGTGGACAGCCATTTTGAGTTTCCTTGTAAGGAGAAGGCAAGATGGAAAAAGTAGCTCCAGAGGAAGGGGGAGATCAAGGGAAATGTGTGTGTGTGTGTGTGTGTGTGTGTGTGTGTGTGTGTGTGTGTGTAATAAGATGGGGGAAAATATAAAATGCTTGTTTCCTTATGGGAATGATCTGGTAGAGCAGAAATGATGATATAAAACATAAGTGTATGATTTTAGTGAGCAAGAAGTGATTTTATAAGAATGGCATTATGCCATATGTACTTTAAAAAATAAAAAACAATTGAGTTTAATTTTGCTTGAATTTAGCCGCAGGAAAAAAAAAAAACAACTCAGATGTGAAGGCAAAGGAACCGCTGACCGTCTGGTAAACGTTTCTTTGCCATGAAAGATCATAGCTCTTCTTACCAGCTCTCTCAAAGGCTAAGAAAATGATTAGAAAAATCTTGAGGGGGCTGAATTCATTATTAATATTTTAAACTACATTTTTAGCTAAATCTTCACTTCGAGACAAATTGGCTGATTCCTTGCCTGGCAGGATTAAGTGATTCACGTTCTTACACCTTCTTGTACCTCTCTTCCCCATCTCCCAATTTTTGTAGCTTGTCTGGATTTTTGTTTGTTTGTTTGTTTGGCAGGGTTTCTAACATTTACATGCTGACCTGCACGCTCTCATGTGTTTGTTCTTGGTGTTGTGTCTACTGGGTGTTCTTTTACCACGGCGTCTGTGTTCCTGTGGTTTTGTTTTGATTTATCTGCTGGGTACAGGATTTCTGCTTCTCAGGAGGGGTTCATGGGTCTATATAGGCTGAGGTCTTCTGAGTCTGCCAATGTTGGTGTCTTTTTCACACTTGAACGGTGACTCAGCTAGCTGTAATATTCCTGGATCACAGTTACTCTGCCTCAGAATTTTTTTTAGAACATGGCTCCATCATCTTCAGGCCTCAATCGTTGTTGCTATGGAGAAATCTGACCCCTATTTTTTTAGAAGTGTTGCTTTTTCTCCACTACTTAAATGATTCTTAAATGGTTCTTTCTTTATAGTTGAAGTTCAAGATTTTAGACATCATATGTCTTGATATTGATCGTTTCATGTACATTTCCTGGCATATGGTATGCTTTTTCTACCTGCAGATTTAGTTCTTTCATTTTAAGGAAATTGATCTGTATTATATTTTTTTGGTTATTTTTTTCTGTCCTGTGTGTCTTCTTTTGTGTTTACCATGAGGACCTTCAGCCTTTTTTTTTTTTTTAACATGCCATTAATTAGATTTTTAAAGACCTTTAATTTTGAAAAATTTCAAACTTCTAGAAAAGTAGGGAGAATAGTGTTATCAACCCACATGTATCCATCGCCTTGCTTCGATAACCCTCAGCTCACGGCCGATCTTGTTTTATCTATATCCTGCAGCCCCCTGCACCTCCCTCCTCACTCTGAAGCAAATACCAGAACGTATTCACCTTGAATATTTTAGTACTTATCTTTGAGAGATAAGAACTCTTTTTTTTTAACTTAACCACTAATAAAGTTCATCTATTCTGTTTTTAATCCATTTATTATATATATAATGGCATTGCTTCATTGTGTTAGATCAGCAGTTTTTTTGCTCCAAAGATCCAGTGGGTGACTGCAGTTGCTGGGCGTCAAAATCAGGAAGGCGAAACCAAGGGGACGACCGGGGAGCTCTCTCTGGTGTGAATGGTGATATGTTGGGTTGGGCGGTCACAGAAGCTGCATAGACAGGAAGTGCCCACTGTCTCCTTGGCATTCTCGGATTTCGAGTGTCCACGTGAACTGTGGAGGGAATGGGAGGAGGACCCAGAATGTCCAGTTTTTTTTTTTTTTCCAGCAAGAAGTGAAACTTATGCCCTTTCTGACTTAATAATAACCATGAAGAAGGAGCTGAGAGGTTTGAAGACTCTGTGTTCTAGTTCTGTTTTTGGTGGTCATGTGGTTTATTGCCGAGCTTTTTAAATCTGTAGGTCAAGAAATCAGTAGGTCATGAAATGAAATTAGTGGGCTGCAACCAGCATTTAAAAAGACACAGAAAATGTGAGTTTGTGGCATGTACTAAGGATATGTATTGTTTCAGGAAACTTCTGTTTTGTGTATGTGTGTGTGGAGGCGGGGGGGTTGGCTTGTGAAAGTTTGGAAGCCACTAATTCAACTCCTATTTCTATACTTTCTTGTCCAGAAAGTTCTAGGATCAAAGAGCCCATGAGACAGATTTGATTTAGGTGTTGAACAAAAACACACATAGTACGATGTACTTGGAACTGTTCAAATTAGTTTACAAATATTCACTTATAAAATCTCTAAGAGGGTACTATTATCATGGAACTTTTACACAAGGCAACATTGAGGCACAGAGCAGTTGAGTAAGTTGCCCAGAACACACAGCTAGTAAGTGGTGGAGCTGGCGTTTTGAGCCCAGCCAGACGGGTTTCCAAGCAGATTTTGCCCTGCTGCTTCTCCAGGTGAAAGCCTCTCTAGGTGGGGGTATGGATTTCTTCCTGCTCTTGCCTTCAAGAAGAAATGAAATAAATAAAGTGTTTTTAATTAATTAATTAATTAATTTATTTATTATTAAGAATAAATAAAGGTGTTTTCCGACTCCACCCCCCCCATATATACTTAAACATTTAGAGCTAAGATAGTGAGAATGAAGACTTTTATTTGTTAAATTGAAGAAATTCAGGGATCCCTTTTATTTACCAATATTGCCAACCTAGAACTGTAGGATTCCAATGTGAAAGATAACCAAACGAGTCCATATATCAGCCTTATGATATATCAGCCTGTCATGATCTGTGACTATCTGGGTGACCTCAGGCAATTAACTAACCTCTGAAGTCAGTAGTCAGTAGTCAGTCCTTCGTCTGTAAAGTGGGAGGGATCGTGGTTGACTTTGGAGGAGGCTTACCGGGCACCAGGCATACAGTAAGTCCTTTATCTCTTCTACCTTTCATAACAACTCACTGGTGTGGCTGCTGTTACAAGCTCCATTTTATAGTTAGTGAAACAGACTTACAGAGATTACGTATCTTATCCAGGGACACACAATTAGCTTGTGGCAGAGCTAGAGTTGAAGCTCAGGTCTTTCCGAATGCAGAGTCCTCACTCTTAACCACTCTGCTTTACTGCAAGCTTCCCCCATAGGGATGTTTTGAGGATTCAATGAGATCATGTGCCTTTACACTTGAATAGTGACTCGACTTTCTATGAGCTTGCTTGGCTCATAGTAAGTACTGAATAAATGGTTTCCGTGCTCACTATTGAATGTGTAAGACGTGCCTATGTGTAGCTTTTGTGGAGACAGTTTACCTTTCCAGAGAAAATAAACTGTAGTCAACTAAATCAGTTCTTACAACCAACCAATCGCTTCACATCTATATTGAGTTCTTGAAAAATAATTGGTTAGCTATTCTCAGGGATCTCCTAAGCAGATACTTTCACTGGAATACATTTCATCAGGGAAGGGACTGTCTACACAGCATCTAGAACAGTGCCTGGCACATGGTGAGTATCTTAGTCTGGATTTCTTGGAAAATAGAGCTGGAGGCACAAGCTTACGCTTTATTTGGGAGAGCCATTCCAGGGAAGCCGGAATGAGGAGGCGAGGGAAGTGAAAAATGGCAGGGAAGGAGAGCAAATATAAGGGACTGCTTGTAAACTGGCTACAGGTTCGTGAGAGACTGATGGTTTGTCTTGTGGGACATCTTCAGAGAAATTACGCGAAGCTACTGCACCTCTGAACAGTTCACTGGGGAAAGGATAGAGGAGATGCCATGTGTCCGCTCCATCTCCTATTGGTTGAAGGTTGACTACACGGAGCTTCGGCTCTCCTGTGCTTCTTGGTCACATGGCTGGTGGCTGAGGAGGTCCCTGTGAACCTGTGCCTCAGTGGCAACGAGGAAACCCTGGGCTGGGACTTGAGAGGCACACTGCACGGGTACAGGGCAAGGCGCCGTCAGGCTGGCCCACTAACAACTTGAAGGACCGGTGGTTCCAGCTGGTCAGCCAGGCAGTTGTGTTCACCTTGGGCGATGTATAAACTGGGTCTGGCATAGTAGGCTCTTGATAGTGATAGACTCCCAACTGCCAAAGGGAACAAACTCTGCCCTGCTTTCTTATTTAAGTGATTTGCAGTTACTGACACTTGCAGATCTCTCTTTCACTCTTGCTCTACTTTCCCATCTCCTCTTCCTATGCTTTCCACCTAAATGGGGGTGTCGCCAGGCCTAGGTTTACTTCTCGTTCATTCTGCGTGATTTCTATGGGCCACTGTGTTCACTTTTATAATTAATTTCATACTTCCGTCTACTTGCTGATGGCTCCCAAATGTCTGTCTCCAGACTTGGCCTCTCCTGGGAGCTCCAGACTGGAGAATAAAACTGTCTTTTCCAACAGGAAGTTCCACAGGTACTTCAAAGGCCAAGTGAATATCCTGGTCCTCCACAGTCATCTTTGTTTATGCCTCTTCCCAGCAACGAACAGGTGCTCTGTCCATGCTTGTGGAACTAAAACTGGGATAATGTGCTGATACTACGTGCCAAGCTGGATCCTGCACAGAATGAAATAAACCTTCCAGAGCCAGCTCTCTAGGAATTTAGGGTCTGGATTTTAATATTGATCCAGTTTGTTTTCAGTTCGATTGTGTTGGAGGCTTGAGCAACATACAGTTTACCGTTGTCCATTACTGTCATGAACGTTTGGTCTTTTGAGGATTTGATTGGTAGGAGATTGCTTGGGTTTTGACTCCCTTGTGCTACCCTTTTGCAAGACTCTCCTTACCTTGCTTTGTTCACGTTTATAGAGCTTTTTTGAACCTTGGTTGTATCTGATCTGCATCTTTTTGAACCTTGGTTGTATCTGATCTGCATCTTGCTCCCCTCTCTGCTCCTGACCCCCATCTCACCCCATACCCTTTTGACTGCAGTGTGGCACTCAGAGCCTGCTGACCGGATCTGCCCATTCCTACCTCCTTCCCTTTGCTTCCCATCCTCTGTCACCGTTATATCTCCATAAATCCTTCTCAGCTCAAGGCCCCAAGATGGGCTCAAGTCCACACTGGCTTATACTGATCTCCTCCTCTCTGAGCATCTCAGCCATTAGTTTGCACGTAGCATGCACGGACTTATCCTGTTGAATACTTTTGCATTTAGTTCCCTTATTTTCCAATCCCTTTTGGATTGTAAACTGCTTGAGAGTAAGACAATGTCTTATATTTTCTTTTGTGGTCCAGTGATTCATCACTAAGATCTTTGCACAGAGGCAAAGATTTGCTGGATTTCTTGGTTGATTGCTGTGGTCCTTGAGAACCAACATCTAGTTAGCCTTCAGCAATAAATCAGGGCCATCAGGTGACATTTCCCAGAGGAACTGTTGGTCATCTCATCACATTAATACAAGTTAATTCTGGACTTTGGACTGCAGGGATTTTGTTACTTAAACATCTCAGGCAAGGCCTGTGAGCTAAAATTACTACTTTGGCGTTCGATGTGGCAGCTTGTTCATTTGGGAGCCTTTTGTCTTTGACTTTCTATTGAGTCACTTGAGAGAGCCAAGGTGGCTTGCCAGAGCAGTCGCCATGATTAAAGTTCATTGAGACATTCCCCTTCACATCCTCCTGCCCCATTGGCTTTACGAGGTTCCTTTCTATATCTTCACTGGAGGGCTTGCAAGTTAATGGATGACTGAGTGTCCTTTGGAAACTCTTAGGGCCGTTTTTCTCCTCTTCCCACTGGCTGGTTTCTCTTGGTCTCCAGGGCTGTATGCATTGGTTTTCCGTAGTGTGAATGTAATACAAGGGGAGGGGAGGTTCTTTCTTTAATAACTTTGGGATATTCTACAGCACGGGGCAGACAGTTTTGAAGATGAGCAAACTTAAAAGTTCAATAGAGAGAACTGTAGTCAAAACGAAAGCCAGGGAAACCAGGACTTCACTCCCACCTTCCTCTTCCTGCCAAGATAACTGTCTTACCTTTGAATCCAAAGGTCTCTCATCTGTCCCCTTTGCTCACCACTGCCTAGGGAGCGATAGTATAGAATCACTAGCTTTGGGACCACTGGCTCTAAAGTGTGCATTATTTCTAATGGTTAGAGTAGGTACGGACAAGGATTTTTCCACTCATGGAATTCTCCTGCTCATGTTGACTTCTGTACCGTTCAGCCTGGATTGCTCATTAATGCTCACTCCATCTCTTAATTTAGAAGGTATAGGAATCCATCCAGCAGACCTCCTCTGATCTTCCTTCAGCTCTGTTTTCATCATGACACACACTTTCACTAGCTCCATTTCTGGCTGCTGGAAATCTGAACTCCTCTGTTTGCTTTTGAAGCTACTGCTGTGTACCCTTATCTCTGACCGGGCCTCAAGGTACCCTTTGTTCTAGCTAAGCCATCCTCCTCACTCCCTTACAAAGAGGTCATGCTCGAACATTCCCATCTCTTGGCTTATATGTTCCTCTGGAATATTGTCTCTTCACCCTTCCATTTCATGGGTAGATGAAACTCTACCCACCCTAAGGATATGAGTTCAGACTTTGACTTGCTCCCTTCTTCCCCTTCACTCTCTCCTCTCCCTTCTTCCGTCCACAAATTTGAAGGCCTGCCAGATCTTGTTCTGGGTCCCAGGAGTATGCTGGTGAACTGAACAAATTCTTCAAGGATTTTAGTCTTCCTCAAGAAGACTTGTTTTAGTCATTTTAGTCCTCACTGCACTTTCTGAGTCCTCAGAACTTATACTTGTAGTATTTATTCTTAGTTCCAGGTATACAACATACAATATACAATATACAGCAACATAAAAATTTATGTAGTATGACATCTAGCAGAAATATCTATTAAATAAATATCTAGCATAATTTATGTAATATAATATACTTTATGCAATATATTAATATATAATTTTTGAAAATGTATATTTAAATCCTATCTTCACAATCAGATTATAAGTTTCTTGAGTGTAGGGAACTTCATGCTTCTGAGAGCTTCAGAATCCCTCACTTTATTCATTCGGACTTCATTGTTTCCAAGGAACCAAAAATGCAAAGCAAACTATTTTAAGCAAAAAGTGAATGCGTTGGCTTATGAGACTAAAAGGGCCAGGGATAGGGCTGGCATCTGGCCATGACTTGATTCAGGGGCTTGAGTTTCCTTTTCCCATTTCTCAGTTCTGTTTTCTCCGGGTCACCTCCATTCTCAAAGATGCTTTCCAGTCATGGTGACAAGATGGCACCAGCAGTCTCAGATTCTCATTGTCTTCAGGTCTTAAAGCTCCCAAACAAGGCCTGCAAGTAACGTCCGCCATCTTTGGAGAGGGCAGAGGTGGAATCAGCTTTACCAAAAGCACACGGACTGAGGGTCAGGGAGATTATATAGATGCAAGGAAGGAGAAACAATAAGTATCTGTCACATCCACATATTCTGGAAGCTTAAGCTATTGTCGGTTGGTTGCTTGGATTAACTCATGTCTAGCTCTTTGTTGTATTTAATAGGGTAAAGTAATGATGAAAAAGTCTACCAGTCACTCTTTGAGGAAGAATACTTGCTGTTTTCTGCTTCACCGAAAATAGCTTGCTTGTCTTTTCTTGCAACAGCGACTGCTCATATATAAGTGATAGTGGCGATCATTGAAAGAAATGGTAGAGCAGGTAGACTGGAGCTGATATAGGTCTCTTTTTTCTCTGCTCTCATATCGCTATGTGCATACCTCGTAGTTCACCTTGTTTGCTACAGGTGTTTCACTTGTTTCTTCTCTACGACCAGGCTAATTTTGAGGAAGAACTTCTGTCTATTCTCAGAGGACCTGGAAGGTGCACAAATAAATTTTTATGATAAGAGTAAGTAAGAAAGGACATGGCTTCAGGCCTATATCTGCAGCTAAAATAGCTATGTGATCCCCGGCAATTCCTTTCCCTTCTCTGGTCTTTGATTCCATCATCTGCCCACCAAGGATTTTTAAGGGCCCTCCCGTTACTGAGTTTGTAGAAAAGCAAAGCAGTAGGGTGAAGAGCAGGACTTGGCACGGCATCTCAGCATTTTGTTTCCTTGGGAACAGTTTTGATAGGGGCTGATTACCCTTGCGATAAGAGGTCTTGGTAAGAGATATGGAGGGTAGAGCCCAATGAAAGCCTCGATTGTCTTCTTATATAACACAGTCTGGAAAGGTACTAGGAATTAATATTCCTGAGGTGGCTGAGGTGACATCATGTGTTTGTGAAAGGACTAAAAGCAGGTGAGGCAGATTTTGTGGAAAAAGACTGGCAGTCGATCTGAGCTCCCAGTGGGGAACATGGGCTGATCTCATGCTCTGTGTTCTGAACAGAACCTGTGGGAGTCATAGCTCCCGTCCCTTAGCTGCCAGCCCATCAAGGAGAAGGGGAGGACCTGTGTTACTCTCCTGAAAGATTACATGTTTCTCTCTGCCTGCCCTCCTATCCTCATTTTCTCCTCAGAAACGTGGTACTCATAAGGAGGGGGTTTTGTGTGACTTAATCGGAGAAGACTCCTGAAGAAAGAGATGAATTTTGAAAGAGGGGAAGAAAGGGACTAATATCTCTGGATCGAAAGCAGCAGACTGAACAAAATTCCCCTACACCCTGCTGACTGGTGAATTCCCTGGGTGTTCTCTGAAGTGAGGACATTTTTCAGAGGACTGCATCGCCTGTGTTGGCAGATGTTATATAATTTAGAGTCTACACGATTGTAAGTGTGGGAGGGCCCTGACTGTTTTTGTTAAATGATTGGTATCCTATTAGGGCTAGTTTTTCTTCCAATTTTATCCTTCTTGTGACCCTTGATCCTCTTTCTAAAACGGAAATGAGCTTCCTTTTCACTCCCAGGACAGGTATAGTTAGGATCTCAGCTGTGGCCAAGCATGGACAAGGAGTCCGCACTTTCCAAGGGAAGCTTTGTTGGATGTGTCTGCTGATCCCGTATCTGAACTCATGCATAAAAACATTCCTTGCTTGGTTTTGACTTGACACCCTCCAGAAATGATGGAACGGTGATCTGCCAGTAGAGTTCAGTGTCATGGCCAAGCTTGCGATCCAGAGGGGCAGTTTCCAGGATTTGCTTTAAGAATATTCAGTGCAGAACTGAGACCCAGCGCATGCAAATGGAGAAATGGAGACCAAGGGTTCCTTTCTCTTTCTGGTGCCTGTCCGTTGGGGCCATTTTCCCCTTTGCTGGCAGGATGGTGCTCAAAAAACATGCTATTTGGTGGAGTTAAATTTTTTAAATGAGATGTAATTGATAAACCATAAAATTCACCCTTTTTAAAGGTATACAAATTCAGTGCTTTTTAAAAGTACATACACCAAGTTGTGCAACCGTCACCACTATCTAATTCCAGAACAGTGGGGTTAAATTTTGACTTGGATCTTTGAATGAGATATCAACCAAAGGTCAATTCTGGTTTTCAGGAAACTAGTTCTAAGGCTTTGGTTCTTTTTGCAAGGGAAGCTACAGAAGTGTCATTTAAAAAAAAAATTGTAATAGAAAAAAGAGTCAGAGGACGTGAAGTTTTCTTCGGCTTGTTGTTTGGCTCCTTTCGTCTGACTGTCTTTTTCAGTCTTTGGTCTTTGGGTTGGGACTTATCCCCATGGCTATGTTATAATAAAGAATATCCAAGGCAAAAGCAGTAAGACTGGCTTTGCCTTCTTTTCCTGTCTCCTCTTTGTCAAGCCACGTCTCATTAGGGCAGCGCGTGGGCCTGTTCTGTTCTTTGGTACCATCACCCACCATCACCGAGCTCAGGGTCTGACACACAGTAGGAGCTCAGTAAAGATTTGATGAATAAAAGGCTGTGTTAGGTGCCCAGGGGAGGTCGTTTTGGCATTATCAGTCAAAGCTCATGGTGACCTTTGTACTTTGGCTTTGTGGATGGCCATGGAATCCATTCGCACCCTGAGATACAGCTGCTTCTAGAAAATGAGAGCTTGATTTCTTCCTGTGTAGTGCTAGCGGCAGAACCGACAAGGACGCCCTCATCCCCAGTTCCCAGGAATGCTCATCCAACTGTAGACTGGATTTCTAAAGCCTTCTCGAGTTGGTATGGCCAAGCACAGTGTGGGTGGTGTGAGTGTGTGTCTTTGAGTGTGCACCCGCATGCACGTGCGTACTCGCCTAAGCACACGATGGAATTGTGAAGAATTCCTCCGTGTTTTTATAAATCGTCCCTTTCTTCTTTCTGCCCCTGTAGTTTATTGGTAGGCCAGGGTGCAGAGGGGCCTCCAGCCTGGGCACAGGGCCCAGGCAAGCCGGCCTTCAGTGGCCTATTGTTTTCGGCCCCTTATTGCATGGACAGAGGGCTGGGGCTGGCACAGCTGCCTTCTTGGGGACCATTGTTTGTCTTTTTGCAGCAGCAGCAGCAAAAGTCTGAAGCAGCACATTTTGCGCTGGACAGAGCAGCCATTCTGTTTTAGAGCTGCAAGCCTAGAGATGGCGGTGGTTGGAGTCTCCCTTCTGTGTCTGCGTGGATACCCTGAGGATGGAGATCAGGGAGGCTTCTCCTTCTAGGCAGGTTGCAGGAGAGGGGAGATGCTCAGTGGAGGGTTTCACAAACCAACCACAGTGGCAGGTGGTATCTGTTAGCAGAGACTCTTCTGTTCCTGGATCGGGGGTGGAATATCATTGCGTTCTCACTTTCTCTGGCCTCTGGGCATATTGGCAGGCCTCAGCGTGTGCTCCCAGGACAAGGAAAGCACTTCCTCCAAAGTTGTTCTGTAGAGTAGATCCAGGAAGCAGGGAAGGGACCCAGCCCAGTTGTGGACTAGTTGAAACATGGGCTAGTTACCGAGTCAGTGGTCTAGTCCAAACTTGATTCTGAATCACCCCCCGCCCAGCTGGAAGGTCGAGAAGGGGATGTTCCGGGGGTGGGAGCCATGGACACTGTAATTTACCCAGAAGTACTTTCAGAGACTCCAGACTTGTGTTCTGTTTCTTTTGTTTCCCTGACCGACCCACAGTCAGCCTCTTTGACAAGTTAGACAAGCCTTAATTTAGCTTCAACCCCACTTGCACCTAATTGTATGACCCTTTGGTAAATGACTTAACAGGTCTTATTTCATTTTTCTTACCTGTGTTATCAGGATAATTGGGGAGACCTAATGGGATACTTGTGGAGATTAAATGAGATGATGTATGTAAAGCCCCGTAAAAGGTGTTCGGTAAACACATGCTCCCCTTCTCTCAGGATCCCTGAGGGGATGCCTAAGGGCGGGGTGCACTTTGTATTGTGCTGCCCACTAGAGGCACCTGAGAAAGTCAGGGTGGAATTCTGTGTTGGTTGGATGTGCTTGGGGGCTTCTTAGATTAATGCACATATTTCAGAGGCCTCCTATAAAGTGCTAATTCCTGGACAGGACAACCCTGGGGTGGCCTATCTCTGGAACTTCATAGGTATCGTGGGAATTTGCCCAGCCCCCTCTTGTTTTGGTGGAGGGTGGGCATCATCCATTCTATGGGGTTCCTTTCCGCTCTCCTGGTTAGTGAGATTATTGAGGGGAAGTCTTGGGTGAATTATAGGGGACTCAAAGGGGGCTGACAGCCCCTTACCCATCCACATCCTCTTGCAAATCTGGGACTGACTGGGTGGGCTCTTTGTCCTAAGATGCCCTGATTCCTCCTTAATGAACAAGTTGTAAGTAATATCATTGAGCATTGTGAACGTGGTCTCCACCCATAGTTTGCCCATCCAGTGGCTACTACTGCCAGCTTCTACTTCTGCCTGTCGATAGCAGAAGGGGTACAGATGCCTCTAGGAATAGTTTTGACAAGGGCTGTTGCCTTTAAGAGGCCCCGAAACCCCTGGCAAAAACTAGATGCCTGATATGCCCTCTGCAGCTCTTCCTCCCAACACCCTTGTAATCAGACTCCCCAAAAACACAGAACAAGAGAGCTTTGATGAGTGATGAGGTAGGCGGCTTTTCTGCTCAGCCTTCTGTCTGCTTGAAACAATCCTCCGGTGCTCAGTTTCAGTTCAGGTAAGGTTACTGTAAGGTTTGATTGGCATTGGCGGTTGGCGAGGGGGAGGCATGGGGATGCAGAGGGTGAGAACCGCACTTAGAGATCACCCGAGATCACCCATGAAGTACCAGATACTTATGCTACATTCTGATATGAGTAAAAACAGAGACAAAAATGAAGATAAGGATAGATTACGGACCCCTAGCCACTTCAAGGCAAAGCTAAATGTGCCATTTGCCTATCCATCATTGTTTCATAAGCGTGGTGGGCAGAACTTTCAACATCAGAGCTGTGATCCTGGCTTTGCCTCTGGTTTATCCACAGCTCAGGTGAAAACTCTAGATCCCCCCATCACCCCTGCTCCCATGCATTACATAGCATAGGCAGAAAGCATTGTTATAACCCTGCTATTATGGAAATGAATTTGGAGCGTGCATAAGGAAAGGCATAATAATATAGGTGCTCTTTTTTCCTGGGACTGGAGTCATTGCCACAAGCGAATGCACTGGAGCTGAGCAGGCTTGCAGGGAAAGGGATAAAAGAAATGGCTCCATTGTGGCTCAAACGGGGATTGGGATATAACTTCAGCAGGATATGCACTGCAGGCCTTCTCTGAGCTGAAAAACAGTCTGGTTTTGGCATGCTGCTTCTTGCGGGTGCCAGGGCTCTTGTCAGTAACAAATACTGTATTGCGTTTGAGGCAGATCTGGTTGCATCTGGAGCTACCATTGCTGCGGTCCCAGAGAGGGTGTTTGCTAGCCCTGTGTGAGGACTCTTGGCTAGGCAGAAATCTGTCAAGCTAGAACTCCACCTGAAACATGTCTAACTTTGACACAGCAGGGGCTCTGAGCATCACTGAGGATGAGGCAACCGCTGTATGAGTGATATTTGTTGAGAACAAATGAACTTCTTGAAGATTGATTGACATTCTGTGATTGGAAACTATGGAATCTGATTGACAGTGAAAGAGTTGCTTGCCTAGAAGTCTGGTGCTTGTTTCATTCTTGATTGCCACTAGTTGACCTTGGGCAGGACCCTGTCTCCATTAAAATATCCTGACCCTCGCCCTCCCTCTTGGAGATGTGGAAAAACTTGTGTTTATGTATTTAGTTTTTAAGTTTATTTATTTACGTTTGAGAGAGAGAGAGAGCACGAGCTGGGGAGGGACAGAGAGAGGGAGACATAGAATCCGAAGCAGGCTGCAGACTCTGAGTTGTCAGCACAGAGCCCGACGCAGGACTTGAACTCACGAACTGTGAGATCATGACCTGAGCCAAAGCTGGATGCTCAACCGACTGAGCCACCCAGGCTACTTGTGGAAAAACATTTTGAAATGATGGGAGAAAGTATAAAAAGTAGGAGCTTGGGCTCTAGAGTCAGTCTCTCTGGTTGAATCCCAGTTACATTACTTTAATAGCTTGACTTCCTTAAGAGTCAGTTTTCTCATCTTTAAAACGGGGACGAAAGTAGTACCTTCCTAATAGGATGGAGATAAATCATTAGGCTCTCAGCCAAACAGAACCCAAATTCTGGCACTGTGCCAGAAACACAGTAAATTGCTCAATAAATGGTAACTGAATATTAAGTGTCTAATAAGCAGTTTCTCTTAAATGATTCAGCAGACTCCTGGTTCCAGGTTCTTCAGGGGTCCAAAAAGAGTTGGTGGAATTTTTGGAGGTGCTTCCTATCATATGGCCATTTTAAGCTTTCGGCTTGTTATTTTATTTTTTTCAGTTAAAGGCATTAAGTTCCCACCTGAATAGAAGGGGTCAATGTTAGTGTGTATGTATTTGGTTTTGTTTAGTTTTCTTTTGAGGGATTCCACCTGACTGGCCGGCCTGGTTTCTGTTGCAGAGATCCGCACTCAGCTCACAGAGCAGATGAAATGCCTGGACCAGCAGTGTGAGCTCCGGGTACAGCTGCTGCAGGACCTCCAGGACTTCTTCCGGAAGAAGGCTGAGATCGAGATGGACTACTCTCGCAACCTGGAGAAGCTGGCCGAGCGCTTCCTGGCCAAGACGCGCAGCACCAAGGACCAGCAGTTCAAGTAGGGGCTCTGGTTGTTTCGTGCGGAGACCTGAGACGGGGCTTGGGGCGGGAGGGAGGCAGGGTGTGCCGCCTACACCCTCCTGCATTCACGACGGTGCCCCGGGGACTTCAGGTTGGCTGAGGGCTGAGAGCCCTCTGGGACTTCTTTTCCAGATTGGTCTTTCGTGCAGGTCAGGATCCTGGAGAGCTCAGAAGAGATGATGAACTGTGCTGATAATAACAGCATTTTCATAGTTCTTCCTATGTGCTAAATGTGGTTCTAAGGGTTTTTATATGTATGTTAACTCATTTAATCTCCACGGCAAGTTCGTATGTTGGTTGTTGTAGTCTCCCCAACTTACAGATGAGGAAACTGAGTCATAGGGAAGTTAAAGAACTTGCCTCAGGTCTCTCTCTGTCTCTCTGTCTCTCTGTCTCTCTCTCTCTCTCTCACACACACACACACACACACCCCTTGTACATCAATATCAATCAATATCAGAGCTGGGATTCAAACCAAGGCAGTCTGAAGTCTGACTCCAGAGTCTCTCTCTCTCTCTCTGAATCTCTGAGTCTCTCTGAATCTCTCTGTCTCTGTCTCTCTCTCTCTGTCTCTCTCTCACACACACACACACACACACACACACACACACACACACATTCACACACTCCTAGTACATCAGTAGCAGAGCTGGGATTCAAACCAAGGCAGTCTGGCTCCAGAGTCTGTGTTCTTAACCATTTCGCCAAACTGTCTTTAACTGGAAGAAATGAATGATGCTCTAGCATACATCTGACTCATTGCCCAGACAGTTGCAAAGGTCTATCCCTTGCATAGTATTTTATGCAAGTGACCCATTCACTCTGTTCTCACTGCTATTGCTGTAGTTTAGATCATCATTATTGCTGTCTGAATGATTGCTTTACTTACTGTATCATCTGCAGCAGAGGTTCTCAACTCTGGCTTCATATTAGAATTCCCTGGAGAGCTTTTTGAAAATGCTGAAATCTGGGCCCCCTTCCAGAGCAATGAAGTCAGAATCTCTGGGAGCAGGGCCTGGGTAACAGTATGGTGTAAAAGCTTCCCAGATGATTCTAACGAACAACTAGTGTTGAGGACCACGGTGTACAGCTTCTCCCCGTTCCAACCTGCCTGACCCACTGTTATCACATTTAGTTTTCCTGGAACACACTGGGGATCCCGCGGTTTCTCTGTGCAGTGGCTTCCCACTGTCTGTGTTCTTGACACTCAGCGTGTGGTCTCCCAATATTGGCACCACCTAGGATGCTGGGAATGCAGAATCTCAGGTCCTGCTCCCAGATCTACAGCGACAGGATACTCAGGTGATTTGTGTGCACATTGAAGTTTGAGAAGTGCTGCTCTGTTTACAAGGGTATACACTCTCTGGCTTGTTCTTTGAGCCCCTGTACATCTGACCTGGACTAGCTTTCCAACCTTACTTCCTGTTGTTTTTTTCCCCTACTATACCATAGCCAAACAAAGCATTAACTCCAGTGGACCTTTGCCCATCCTGTCATTTGAACTTAGGTACCCATTGTTCACATCTATGCATGTCAGGGACATACCTGTTTTAAGAATCATGTTCCAAGAAGCTTTCTTGATTCTCCCAGAAGAATGTTCTCCCTTTTCTGAATTCTTACAGCATTTTATTTGTTCTTTTATTAGGGCAGTCAGCACTGTCTGCCTGATATTGTCTTCTCTTAGTGGACTATATAAGCCTTTCTGATTCGTTTTCCAGTCTCCCATAGTGCCTAGTGTAATATGTGGTATATAATAAATGCTTACTAAACATTATTGGATGAGTAAATGAATGAATGAAGTTACAAGTGAATGCCAAGTGTGTCTCATTTTCCTCCATTTTCTATTTTTGTTTATCATATCACCCTAATAATTTGGGACACAAATTATCCTTAACAAACCAGCTCTGGGCAATGACTATGGAGAGGCTAAGTTTGAGGACAACACGTGACACTCTCAAAATAAGCCAGCATGCGAATTTCCTCCACATGTTTTGTCCTCAGAGCTCCTTAGCTTTCCCAAGTTCTGTTCTCTTTACATAAGCAATCCTAAGGGAATAAAATGTTATTTTAGTATATGATGAACGAAGATTTTGGAGAGAAATCATTTGCTTTAGAAAGAGGGGACTCAAAGTTGGATTTATTCTGTTGGTAAGCTACTCCTTAAAATCGCATTTGATTTTTAGGACTATATCATATTTTCAGCTCAAGGACATATTTGCTACAAATTAAGGTACAGATGTGTTCATCTGTAAGTCAGCTGAATTGCTCTGATTAAGATCACATGCAAGGAATAGGGTGTTTTCTCCAAAGCTGGAAGAATTGAATTCCCTTCTCACAGAGCCTGGTACCTGGCTTCATTTTCCCCCAAACAACTAGTGGATATTTATTAAGAGCCATCTGTGTACTCTGTATTGTACAGGCATTGGAAAATACAAGGGAAGTTTATTGTGTGTCTCCATAGGGGGCCATATCTGGCTGGGGAGGAAAGATTTTTAATACAAGAAGCAACTAGAGAGTAAAGCAGTAATGATCTCATTAAGAAATCATAGAAATCACTGGTTATGTGTAGAATATAGACGTGATGAGAGGTCAGAGATAAATCATCAGAGAGACACATAAAGGTAATGGAATAGTCGGGAGAGTTTCCATGAAGCAAGTGGGACTTAGGCTAGGCTTTAAAGGTAGATTTGTGTAGGAGAGAACCACAGCACGTGCAGATGAGAGGAAGCAGGAGCGTTTGCTGGTGAGGGGGTACAGGGACCAGTGAGGGACCCAGCTTCATTAAAAGGAAGTTCCTTTCCCATTCATTCAACAAATGTCCATCACACATTCCTCGAACTCCTTCAGTCCAGACACTGGGCCTTGGGACATAGTGGTGAGCTAGCGCTGTCTCTTGCATGCGGCACTTACAACAGGATGAGGAAACGGGCATTGAACAAATCGCACAGTTGGATCAGTTGAGGTAAGTGTTGAGGAACAGAAGTACAAGGCGCTAGAAGAACTTGTAAGGGGGACTTCACTCCTTTTGCTGTCACTGTATGGCTAGTTTACTTTAATAACTTCCTGTCTGATCTCCTGAGTAGCAAGCTATTTACCCAACAAACCCCTTTTAAGTACCTACTGGGTGCTGCCCTCTGCGCTCATTCCGGTGGAGACTCAGGTGAACTCTGGATTCCTGGCTAACCGAGAAGAGAGACACGTGGCAATGTCACGAGCAAAGGGCTTCAGTAGAGGTCGGAGCGAAATATTATGAGAACAGAGATATTTACAAAAGCAGTGGAAAACAAGTTTAGGTAAGTGGAGTAGACACCAAATAACAGCTCCGTGATAGACAGGCAGAGGAGTTCAGGTTCGACGCGACAGCATGGTAATGAGGGCTCTCGGTTCTTGAGTGGGGAGAGCAGGAGGTAGAGTTTCTGTTCCTGTAGGAGAAGAGGAAACAGCGCGGGACTATTGGCAGCCTTGCCGTGTTCGTTTATGATGTGTAACGGGGTGGGTGTGTAAAAGATCATGTCCACCCACCATACAAAGTGCCCCAAGTGCAGGGGGAAGAGACATTTCTTCAGGTTGGGGACTGGGCGGGGCTTCATGGAGGTGAAGTTCGTGGATGGGAAATGGGAAAATACAAGTGTGAGTGCTGGGTGCTGGTCCAATGGCTTGAATTCAATCGAGACAGTGTAGAAGTTGTAGAAAGAGGATAGAAAGATGGGGGAGGAGGCATTTCAGGCAGAGAGAACGGGGATGGTAAAGGCACAGAGCTGGAAAAACGAGGCCGGTGGGTAACTCATCCGTTTTGCTGAAGAGCAGAAATAACAAATGCAATCGTGAAATAAGCTTGGAAAAATTGGTAGGGGCTTGATCACAGTGGTCTGGGAACACCAGGTGATAGGGTTTATTCTGTAAGCATGGGGAGCCATTGATAGTTTTTGAGCAAGGAACATAATTATGGCTGTGCTTTGGGAAGGTAACTATGGCAACACTGCATAAGATCAATCGGAGGGGAGAGACAGGGTAGCAGGAGGCCTGTTGAGGAGTTATGGCCGTGAGCCTAAGGTTAACATGGGCCTAACCTGAAGTCGTGCCCTCGGAAATAGAAATGTGAGGGCAAGAAGCGATCAAACTCAGAGAAACTAGGACAGAAGAAGGGCTGTGGGTGTCCTGGGTCTCTGGAGTGGTAATTGTACTGTATTTTCATTCAGCTGGTGCAGTGTAGCCTCGATTTTGCTGACTCTAGGGCTGATCCCTAGAATAGTTCATTCTCTGCCCAGAGCGTCTCAGCGGGCACTCGTCACCTCCCCCGGAGCTGTAGCAGCTGTTGGCCCAGCAATGCCATGGATTTGTCTCTCTGTGCTGCCAGGAGAACAGCTGCCAGCGGCAGCTCTGGACAGACGCGTCTTAGGGACCTGGAAACTATTCAAGTCGGCCTGGGGTAGGGTGGCCAGGGCCAGAGTCCGTCTATATGGACCCGCCGTGCCCTTTTCCAGACCAGTGTCTCAGCCTGGCTGGATCTCAGCCTCTCATGCTCAGTTTGGTTGGTTATTCAGTTACAGTTTTAAGTGACTACATTTAGGGACACACATTGCTGGACTGCTTTTTTTCTTTTTCTTTTGGACAACTTCTTACCCTGGAAGCCATTAGCCTGTCACTCTTTGGCTTTGCTTCCTATTCTGCTTTGCTCCTGCTCACCTTTTGTCCTCTCCCACACTGTGCTCTGTGCAAACACCCTCATTAAAGCCCACACAGCTCTGACTCCATTGCAGAGTCTGACCCTGTGGTCCCATCATGCTCCTTCTCTTCCCCCTCCCCCACAGAAAGAGTGAGAGATGCTGCAGATAGAACTACATAGTGTTTATTTGAGTCCACCGTATTCTGCTTTGTTTAAGATAGGGAACATGGCTTCCTCCATCCGTTTGAATTGTGGGTGAACCCTCTTCATGTCTGAAATTCTATCCGCCTGGTTTGATTAAGAGCAGAGATAAAATACTATGTGAGGGTAGGAAGTCTTCCTAGGGAAGATGTTCTTGCATTTTCTTTGGCTCTTTGAAGAGTATAAATGTATTCCTATTTGTTGCTGAGCCTTTGATTGTCTCTTTTAAGTGGAATCTGTGTTAATATTGCTCAGCAGGACTCTAATTGATAATGCCTTGGCTGGTTTTTTGCTGGTTTTTTTTTTTTTTTTTTTAACATGGACTTGCTGTAAATTACCTTTCAGTCTTAGCTCACTTGGTTTTGATCTCCTACTTTTAATGGCTCAGTTCTTCTTCTTCTTCTTTTTTTTTTCCTGTTGAGTCTTTAGAGGAATACTCCTACATTGCTATCCTGCTGTGTTCTTTCCAGAGACCTTATGCTACTTTAAAACCCACTGCCAACATTTTTTCTGTCTTTCTTCCAGCTTTTTATTTTTCTCAATAACAAATATTTGTTGAATATTTTTAAGGTATTGTTCTAGACTCTAAAAGGAGGGAGATCCAAAGAAATAGAAGTCGTGGTTCTTTCCCACATGACTTTATAGTCTAGTCAGGGATAAGTTGTACCTAAATACAATAGCAGAACTTCACTATAAGGCAACATGTGGTAAGTACCAAGTGTGTGCTATAGAAGGGATGGTGCACAGTTCGAAGGGTCAGGAAACTTCCAGGGAGGAAGTGGAATCTGAACCAGACATTGAAGAAAATGGACAGGATTTTGATAGACGGAGACAGAGGCAGGGGGAGGATGTTGTAGGCCGGGAGGGGCACAGCAGGAGGAAAATACAAAGCACCAGTGAGTAGACTGGTTTGGCTGGTTAACAAGAGTATATGGAAGAATTGGACAAAGGTAGACAGGACCATATTGTGGAGGGCCTTGACTTTTGACTAAGGTTTGGTGCTATGCAATAGACACTGGAAACCACTGAAGGTTTGAATAGCTAGTTGTCCAAGCCGAGGCATGAACTCTGCTTACAGAAGATTGACCTTAACCTTAATGGTGGTGAATTGCTAAATGACTGGAAACTTGAGACGGTGACACCAGTTGCCACAGTATATAATAAAGATCTAAATTAGGGTGGGATGGTAGGAATGAAAAGAATAGAAATTGATCCTTTGGACCATTTAGCAAATATGTGTTGTGTTCTTACCATGTAACAGACACATGCCAGGCAGGACAGATACTGCCCCCTGCACTCCTGGAGCTTACAGTCTAGAGACAGATGGAAAACACCTGATGCAGGAAGAATCTATAGGAATTGCTGACAGATGGGATTCAGGTTTCAAGTGAGCTCAGAAGCACAAAAGAAAGAGGGCTGTGAAGTTTCTTTTGGACTTGGGTGACTGGTAGATTAATGGTGCCTTTAATAGAAATACCGAAGTTAGGAGGAGTTGTTTTTTGAAGGGCATATGAGAGATTTGGTTTTTGGATGTGAAGTTTAAGACACTGGAAGGATATCGAACATGAAATTTTCAATAATTGATAGAAAATGAATAGATGTATTCAGGGCTGAAGTCTGGGTTGTTGGTAGATATTTGGGCATGTTCATAGAGAGGTGATGGTCGAGGCTGTGGCACGTTCTGATTTCCCAGGGTTTAGGGGGAGAAAGGGGAAAACATCTTTCATACTGTCTGTAGTACTCAGATTGCAGAGAATGAAAAGTGATTTAAAAGATGTATTTGTGCGTTCATTCAATTCGCATTTTGGGGACCAGGCATTGCTTTAGGTTAGGGATATATCCAAGACAGTATCCTATTCTCACTAACATGAAATTAGCAGGACATTAAAGGGACACATGGAGAGTAAACCTGCTTATTTGGCTGCTTATGAGTTGTGCAACTACGGGAAGGGAGGTGAGGGAGCAGGACCCAGGTATCTCAGGAATCTGGTAGACATCAACCTGCAATACGCCTTTCAGTGGGAGGTTAGGTACACAATTAATTAGAGAGAAATTCTTGTAGAGTCCATGTTCTTGGCCCTGGGCCCAGTATTTGACTGTGCACCGTCTCTGTGGTTACGTCACCTATTGCTGATGGATTTTTCCTCTGGAGTTAAGTTCAGAGTTGTTCATCAGCCTCACAGGATAGCATTGGGTTGAAAAGCAGAGTCAGTTGGCCATGGAGATTGCTACAGCTGTGATTTCAAGTCAGAAAAGGGTGGAGGACCAGAAAGTTCCTCCTTGAGTATGGGGTGACTTTGAGAGGGAAGTAGGAGGAAGCATGAAGTTGCCAGAAGGGAGAACCCCTCACTTCCTGGGACCAGTGTGTCACTCATTCATTTTGGACATATTTGGGAGCTGTTTGTTCCCTCAGGGGAGGTTTTGCCCAGATGTAGCATCTGGTGTTGAGCAAGGATTGGCTTCTCTCTGTCATGGCTCAAGCTGCCTTTATTTAGAAACGAACAAAAGGTCCCCTGGTGACTTTCTTGCTGGCCTGCTCCATACAGAACTTAGGTGGTGGTTGGGTCCTTTTTGGAAGACTTGGGAGCTCTCCTTACACATGAACAGAGCAGGATAGAAGAGACACAAGAAGGCAGTTTGGGGGGGTGGGCGGTCAGCAAGACAGAGTGCTGGCCAGTCTTTGGAACAGAGAAAGAATTCATTTGCAAGCTCTTCGGGAGGCTTTATAACTTAGCAGGAAAAGCCGAGCGTTTAATCCAGACACATTTAGGTCTGAATCCTGACTCTCCCGCTTACAGCCATGTGACCTTGAGCAAATCACTTACACCCTTCTAGCTTCAGTTTACTCGTCTATGAAATGCAGAGAGTAATACTTACCTCGAAGAGGTTGTTTAAGGATTGGATATAATATATGTGAAGCACTAGCCTCATGCCTATAACTTACCAAATGCTCAAAAAATGGTAGCTGATGTAATTATCATCGCCACAGAAGGAGTATAGTGTGGTACTCAAGATCACAGGTTCCGGAACCAGATTTCCTGGATTTGCAATCTTAGATTTCCCACTTACTAGCTGTGTGATTTTAGATGAAGGTTCTTAGTTGCCTCAGTTTCCTCATCTGTAAATTGAGGATAATAATAGTGCTCATGGAGTCATTCTGCTGAGTAAGAGAATTAATACATGTGAAGCCCTTAGGACAGCACTTAGTACATAGTAAGTATAAATAGCAATGACTGCTTTGGTACTCAGGAGATGGGACTGAACATAGTTACACTGGGTAAAACCCTGATAGATTAGATTTACCATTCATTTCCTGTGCTGAGTTAAACATTTTTAAAAAAATTTTTTTTTTTAACGTTTATTTATTTTTGAGACAGAGAGAGAGCATGAACAGGGGAGGGTCAGAGAGAGGGAGACACAGAATCCGAAACAGGCTCCGGGCTCTGAGCTGTCAGCACAGAGCCGGACGCGGATCTCACAGACTGCGAGATCATGACCTGAGCCGAAGTCGGACGCTTCACCGACTGAGCCACCCAGGAGCCCCGAGTTAAACATTTTTTTAAAGTTTATTTATTTTGAGAGAGAGAGAGAGCATGCACACGTGCAGGGGAGGGGCAGAGAGAGAGAGAGAGAGGGAGAGAGAGAGAATCCGAAGCAGGGGCTTGATCCCACAGACTGTGAGATCATGACCTGAGCTGAAATCAAGAGTCGGATGCTTACAACTGAGCCACCCAGGCACCCCCAGAGTTCAGCATTCTTAAACGTGGCCCCAGATGATATCATGTCAGTCTCCCTTTTCTTCAATGACCCCTGTGAGTGGGCCCTTGTGAATGACAAACTCATCCTCCTTCCTGATTTTTATGATGTGGCTGTATTGGCAGGAAATATGCAATTATGTCACATAATTATATGCCCAGTTCCTATAAAAACTCAGCAATTGTACATTTTGTCCTATAAGCTGTCATGTTCACAAAGTGTCATGAGCTACATTAAACCAGGTAGTTAATCCTGGCATGTTACCTTTAGATCCAGACTCATAATCCTCAAGAGGAGGAAATTTGTCTTACGCTCACCCTCTGATTCCCTTGTCCTCACAGAGTCGCTAGTTAGCACTAATTGCCAAATCATTGGGTTTCCATAAAGGTATAGTGCTGAGGTCCCAATTGCAACCTGGGTGGATGAAAAGCACGCTGGTCCTGTTCAGCCTCCTGCCGCGGCCACCAACCATACCAGCCGGCCAGCTCTGTCCCAGCCTCGGTCCTGAGCATCACAGATTGTGGTTTACTGGGTTGCCTCCTGAGGCCAAACAGAAGCTCCTACGCTTCTGCATAGATGGCTTTGTATTATCCTTTTAGGGTAGGGAATGATAGAGGGCAGTTGGGAGCAAACATGCTTTAATGAGCAGTTGGGGGATGCTGGAGACACTGAGGGCTTCCTATGTCTCCCAGTCTCCGCCATTGGAATGCTAGCAGGACACGCCTCAGGCTTTCGGCTTTGCTGGAGCACAGACGCTGCTGATCATGTCCCTTAACAACAGGGCTGGGGTGCAGGGAACTTCCAGTATTTGTTTTCTCATCTCTTGTAAGTCCCATAATAATTCCATAGTAGACACAGGAAGCGATGTGCATCTGGTTCGAGGGATCTTTAATTTTCAGGAATTCACAGCCAATTAAATGAATTGACTTTGATCCAGTTCCCTTTTAAAGGCAAAAGCCATGTCATCTTTATTGGAAGCTGACTGCGTTAAGTGGGAGGGTTTACAAGATAAGAAGAAAAGACAGTCTCTGCCGTAAGGACTTTCATAATTAAAACGGGGGGTGGGGGGTGGGGGATCAGATAGCAGGCTGAGAGAGAATAATAAGAATACATATGCGCATGGGCACATGAATCTAAAAATAGGACTCCATCTAAGGCAGGTTCTAGTAGTCACCGGGAAGGGAGGGAGGGTAGATTACTCGGGAGGGCCTCGTGCTTGGCTTAGGCAGGGAAGGGTAAAAGATAGCAGTTATGTTCTCAATTAGATTTGGTCCCAAGTTAATTGGAGTAAAGACTTTAATATCTAATTCCTGCACTGTGCTGAAGTCTCATGCTGTGAAGAGAAACAGAGTCATATGGGAAGAGCTCAGTGTTAATGAAGGATTTAGGGAGAATGAGAAAAAAGGAGGGTTTGGATTTCTCAGAGTTGAAAAAGGATCATTCTTTCTGCTACCTCCTGCCCTTTTACACCGCCACCAATCATTGGATCACTGCCCCCTCGGGTTTTAAACTCAAGGAAGATCAATGAGCACAGCTCTGCTTCTTAACATATTTTGGGTACAGCTGGTTAAAGAACCAGGATTAGAAAATGAATCGAACAAAGTAGGATTATCTTCAACAGTAGGATGCTGAGCTGTGTTTGCTGATGCCTACTTAAGCAGTTGGGACAGGGCATCCTTGCATGAAGTTCAGACATCCCTCCCTAGCAGCCTCTGTGTTAAAGGAGAGGTTGTGGAACAAGTCTGGCAGCTCTCAGCCTGAACCCTTGTAAACAACAGATGTTCCGAACTACTAAGTTCTGAGGGTAGGGGTGGGGGTTTCTGTTGGTGCTTAAAATTCTTTGAATTTACAGGCAGCATCTCAAAGATTTAGCAAAAGGAGGAAGTTGGACGGCATTGATTCTGCAGCATACAGGTGGAAATGATGCCTGAGACAGTTCCTTTGGAAGACAAAGCACATGCTATTGAGTGGACTCTGACAGAGAGACACTGAAACCCTGGAAGGCAGGCCCAGTTTAGAAGGATTCGGCTTCCTACGTATATTGACTTTCTGCCCTCCTCCCTGCCCCTCTTCTTGTGCATGGACCAGATTTGTCAACCACTTCCTTGCTTCTGTTTTGTCTGGTCATGGGTGGAAACGTATGCCCTTTCCTGCCACAGAGTCCCATGTACACATGCCTGCAGACAATCAGGGGCATGCCGTGTGGACTTTTGCATTAGCCGTTCGGGTTCTTATAACCTGGGGATTAATGGTATTGTTAGGGACTTTGTGTTGGCTGCTAACCTTATTCTTGTACGTTCTCAATGTTAGTTTTGCCAGGTCTCCATTGCACCATTAATTGGAGGTGATTGAAGATAATGTTCCTTGTAGAGAATTCAGTTAGGCCTCTTTTCTCCCCACTCCACTCCCAGCCCCCAAACACACATACTGAGTTTCAAACTGGATGATAAATGCTTGGGGCACCTACTTTACAGTGCAGTTCAGGGAAGCCATATGGAAAAAAGATACATAATACATATTTTTTTCTTTCTTTCTTTCTTTCTTTCTTTCTTTCTTTCTTTCTTTCTTT
>NC_064813.1:43042645-43097327 GCF_023721935.1 Panthera uncia
TTTCTTTCTTTCTTTCTTTCTTTCTTTCTTTCTTTCTTTCTTTCTTTCTTTTTTTAAGTAAGCTCTAGGCAGGGCTTGAACTCATGACCCTGAGATCAAGAGTCACATGCTCCACCTGCTGAGCCAGCCCGACACCCCTATAATACATCTTTAGTGGGCTTTCTTGGTACCAAATTAAAGAAGACTTTAGAAAAGTTCTCCCCTTTAATCAAATGAAAAAAGCAATTTATCAGGTCTGGGACAGTTTTCAAGACACGCTGGTCAGGAAGTATTGCTTGAAAATCTCTCCTAGAACATCCTTGTACCTTGATTTCTTTTGAAAAACAAGTCCACTCCTGGCCCTTTTGTTCATTAACATAGAAAGTTTTGGTGAACACCAATGCTGGGATGTGCGGCTCACCTATGCTTTTCAGCCAACATTTTTCAGCACTTTTTCTACACCAAGAGCTATGCTAGGAATTAAATACACACAGGATAAGCCACTAATCTAACGCACGGAAGTTAGCATTTAATGTGAAATATTTTAAGGTTGTGCATGTGTGTGCGCGTGTGCACACGTACATGTGTGTGCTCCGACAAGGTGCAGAGTTCAAGGTTGAGGAGCCAGAGCTGTTTGTTGAGTGACCCTGTAAATCACCTGTAGTATATGTGATCCAGTCATCAACACGTGGCTTCATCTTCATTATCAGTATTGACCAACAGGTTCTGGCAGGTCCTGGGATCACAGAGACATTTAGGACCCAGCTTCTGCCCTTAGGAGGCTCATTGTGTCACGAGGAAGACAGGAGATTTATATGGGAGAAAAAAAAAAAGATAACACAAAGTAGCATACATTTAGTGCCAAAGCCAAGATGGGAGAAACGATTTCTTTTCATTTTTCTCCAAAATGGGATCTTTAAAAATTGTTTTTGGTATCATTTTAGACTTACAGAAAAGTTGCAAGAATAGTCAGAGAATTTCTGTCACTTACCCAGATTGCCCAAAATGTTAACATATTACTGCATTTGCTTTATGCTTCTTTCTCCCTCTCTCTCTCTGTACACAACTCATGCACATACATATTTTTTCTGAAACACTGAACATAAGTTGTAGACATGATGTCCCTTCACTCTCACATACTTCAATATGGATTTACTAAAAATAAGATGATTCTATGACACAATGACTAGTACAGGGGATCAATATTGATACAGTAACATTATATAATCCACAGATATTCCGATTTACCATTTATTCCAAAAACATTTTTTTGGCCAAAGAAAGTCCAAGATTATACATTTCATTCAGTTGCCCTGTCTCTTTAGTTTCCTTTGATGTGGAATGGTTCCCAAGTCTTTCACTGTATTTTAGGACATTGATATTTTGGGGGAGCATTCAGCTCAGTTATTTGTAGAATGCCCCTTAGTTGGGTATTTCTGCTAATGTTTGATATTTCTTTCTTTTTAAATTTTTTCATGTTTGTTTATTTTTGAGAGAGAGAGAGAGAGAGAGACAGTGCGAGCAGGGAAGGAGCAGAGAGGGAGGGAGACACAGAATCCGAAGCAGGCTCCTGGCTCTGAGCTGTCAGCACAGATCCCGACGCAAGGCTCGAACTAACCAGCCGTGAGATCATGACCTGAGCTGAAGTCGGCCTCTTAACCTATTGAGCCACCCAGGCGCCTTGTAATGGCTGATATTTCTTTATGATTACATTTATGTGCCTTGGGCACGAATACCGTAGAAGTGATGTTATATTCTTAGTGCCTAATATTAGGACTCACTTGCTGATGATTCCCCGTTACTGGTGATGTTAACTTTGATCATTTGGTTAGAGTGGTATCTGCCAGATTTCTCTACCATAAAGTTGTTCTAGTTTATGCTTTGTAATTAATGCGTGTATTTTGGACAGATACTTGGAGACCATGTAAATATCATGTTATTCTTCAAAACTTACACCTATCCGTTTCAGCATGTATTGATGATTCTTGTTTGAATCAATTATTATTATCGTTACCAAATGGTAATTTTCCCAATTTCCATCATTTTTTCTACATTTGTCGGTTGGGATTCTAATGTAAGGAAGAATTTTCCATCTCCCCTGTACATTTGTCCGGTTATTTGTTTATATCAGTTTGGACTCATGGATTCTGATTTTACTCAATGGGTTATAATCCTTTACTATCTTTATTTATTTTAATGTTCATTCCAGATTTGATTAGTGGAGTCCCTTCAAGCTGGTTCCTGTGTCCTTTTAACATGTCCCCACCGTTCAACTTTCTGGCACAAAAAGATATTCTAGGCTCATCTTATACTTTCTTTTCTTCAGCTCCGGAGTAAAGAGTTCTCTTCAAAGAGTCCTGGATCCTATTAATGGTGAATGGTATTTAGAAATGATGGATGCTAGGGGCGCCTGGGTGGCTGAGTCGGTTAAGCTTCTGATGTCGGCTCAGGTCAGGATCTCATGGTTCGTGGGTTCCAGCCCCACATCGGGATCTCTCCTGTCGGCATGAGATATTGTCTCCCTGTCTCTCCCCTCCCCTGCTCACGCTCTGTCTCTCTCTCTCTCTCTCCCTCAAAATTAAATAAATGTTAAAAAATTTTTTGAAAAAAGAAACGATGGATGCTAGATGTGCTCTTTGTTACTATAGTACCACAGTTTATAGTTCCTCTTAGCAGAGATAGTACACACAACACGTGCGTGTATGCGCACAGGCATATACCCGCATACTTCTCTGCGTCTCTATCTATATGCTTATCTATATTAAAGTCTATGAGTCCCATTAATATCTTCAATTCCAGTCCAGCAGCACATGTTCTATTCAATTTTCTCCATTCTCTACATTTATAACCCTGTTATCTCAACAGTGAGAAACCTGGTACCCATTTCCCATAATATATTTATTTAATTGCTATCGTCCTAGACTGTACACAAAATAGTTCCAGAGTTGCTAACTCATGCCTCTGAAAAAGAAGACTACTAACTAGGTTTTAGTACTGGTTCGGAGGCTTTGTTTGTTTTCAACCTTCAGGACCAAAACGCAGTGTTCAGAAGTTGGTTGCTAGTTCCTTCTCTTCCAGCCTCCAGACCTTTCACATGGTTGTATTACTTATTAGAAGTACCATTTGGTTTATTTATCTCTGTCTGCATTTAATTTTTTCCCTTTCAGAATGAGGTCTTGATTGACCTTTCTCACTGCCAGATCTTTTCTCTGGGCTAGAGATTGAGTGGCCTCAGGAGAGGCGAGGGACCTGCGTGTCCTTAGGCGCAATCAGGGCTTTATCAGAAGTCAGTGTGGGGGCCACAGGCCAGACACAGGGCAGACACCGAGGATCATCCTGGGGCCACTCCGCCCTCATTGCCGGGCCCACCGTGACTCCACCTTATGGGTTGTGCCCGTTGCTTTCTCCTGAGATGACTCCTCTCACGTTCTGCCTGCTGTTCTCCATGACCACCTCTCTTGCACTTAGGAAACCAAGATTCCAGCTCTCATTTCAGTTCTAGGCTGTGACTGTGAAGACTGTTCACCAGTAACTCATGTCATATGCTCCATGTTGTACCTTGGACGGTCTTGATCCGGTCTCTCAGACGTGAAGCTCTAAGACACTGCTCGCCGACACCCATACTTACAGAATTTCCGGCCCTGTTGCTAGACCGTTTGTCAGCTCCCTGTTCTGATGCCCCAAGTGTTTCTTGTCCTTGGCTTTCTTCCTCAGATACTCCAGCCTCTCTAACAGCTCTTTTGCACCAATTCTGACCTGGCCGTTTTCTCCTTCCTGTGTGAGGATGGCTTCCAGATTCCCCTTCCTTTGCCCCATTTAAGTCTCTTCCTCCATCTCCTGCACACTCATTCTGTTTCTCTCCTTCCTCCAGACACATATAACATGTCGGTGCTGCTGATTCCAGCTCTTCTGAATCTTGCCTTCAGCTTAAGTTCAAAAACAGATGGACCCAAAGCATCCTAGATGCTGTGCCAGTTTCCACCACATGAAAACAAATTACTGAAAAGCATCAGGAAATTTTAGAATAGTTTTGAAGTCTGCTCTTCTGTCTTCTTCCCAGTCCTCCCTGCCTGACTTCTCTCTCTCTCCTGACCCCTTTCCACATCATACCTGCCATTTTCCATCTCTTCCTTGTGTGCCTTATTGGACCAAGGCTGGTTTCTAAAACCTTTGCCCCCCATTTCACCCTCTCTTTGTGCAGGTAGGTTTAACCATTGGGATGAAGCCATGGGGATGTTGAGGATCCAGCTGGGTCGTTGCTCTTTTTCTAATTGTCTGTGCCTTTTTTGAATCCCCCATCAAGGACTAAGGAATTTCTATCTCTTTGACTATCAGATGAGGCTGGGTTCTCTGTGTTTATAAATGTGTGTACCTTCACTGGCCAAAGAATTCACTGACTTGGGAATAAAGGTTATGTTCTTCTAGTGACTTTGTCAGTAGGGGTGCAGAAAGGCTCCGTCCAGTACCACAGCTTACCCTTGTGTGCTATATATAAATAGGGAGCACATCCCTTGGGAAACACTGACATTGTACCCACACCACTGCTCTCTTCATTCTTGCAGTTTGCTACCAGCTTTCTTCCCATGTTCTGTAGAACATTGTTGAACTGCAACGTTTCTAGTCACCATGAATACGAGAGAAAGACAATCATCATGGTGGGGACAATTACCTTACAGGTACATCTTGCAGACATTGGCAGTCATTTACAGAGCATCGCGAGAAAGTTGTTGGCACAGTCTAGTAATTAGCAGGTGCCCACTGTGACCAGAGTACTAGACACTGTAGGAACTGTCCTCAAGAGAATGTCCTCAGGGAATGGGCTTCTCAAAGTTCAGGGACCCATGACTCATATGCAAATTATGGTATGTATATACACAACACCTCCCTCCCTCCCTTCTTTTCTCTTTTCTTCAGAGAACTCTTGGAAGAGAATCCTTAGCTTCTCAAAAGGGCCTGGGGTGTGTAATCACCCCTAAAAATATTTTATAAACACATTTTATGGTACAAGCTGGAATACACACATGTACAGACATTTCATGGTGTATTTTTAAATAACTAAGAACAGCATTTTTGTAAAACAATCCCTATAAGTCTTGCTCTATGTGTTGTACTCTGATATCTTCCACTTCGTTCTGTGTTATTATGTCCCACTGTTTTCTGTTTCAATTTTTGAGAACTGCTAGGTGGTAACCTGCTAAATTGATATATTAACCCCACTAGTAGGCTGTATCCCCATTTGAAAACCATTGCTTTAAGAGCATTGGTTCTTAAAATTCTGGTGTGCGTGACATTACCTAGGACGTGTATTTATAGTGCACATTCCTGAGCGTCACTCCACCCCTAACAAGTCAGAATCTCTGGCAGAGGAGCACAAAATCCACATCTTAAACAAGCACCCAGGTGATTCTGATGCAAGGTGATTTGGGGTCCTGAAGACTCGCACTTAGAGAAGCTGCTGTCTCTCAGACTTAGGAGCCCGGCCGCTCAAGGCTTCAGGTCACACACTCACTTGGAGATGGTAGATACTAGTGGGCATTATCTGCACCCACACTGAGAATCTCCCCATGGATTCTCACTCTTGGATCTTGATTTCCCTTGAGAGTCTTCTTTTTCTAAGAACTGCGGTGGCCCTTGTGAAAGCAGAGAAGGAGTTAACTGAGGCCACAGAGCAGAGAGTGAAGGAACCCAAGGGTCATTTTATAGAGTGGCCGGGGTGTGGCCCAGCGCTTCAGTCGTGCCCAGAGCCAGGCCCAAATTAGAATGGGGTGGGATTCAAAACTGTCTTTCCTGGCCACTCGCCTTTCATGTGTAACCACATGCAGTGTGTCAACATACTTTCCGGCGCCGTCAGGCACCAGCAGTTTTGCTCCCTCTGAGTTCACGGACCCTCGGTATTCCTGTTATGTGTTGTCTTGGAATGGCCTAGTGCTCTGGGGCTCGGGCAGCTGAGCGGCGTCCATTAACTCTTTTGGCGCCAGGGCTTCACAGATGCTAAGGGCCTTTTAGTTGAAATAGAGCAACAACCGCCGTGAAACAAGAACGTGATCGCCACTCAGGAGACCTGCATCCTTGCCCTGTGCCACCCCTCTCTGTGACCTCTGTTTCCTCACTTGGAAAATGACAAGTTTGGTCTCGACTCTGGACCATCTAGAAAGTCTCTTCTAGACCTGAAGTTTCCATGATTCTACTTTTTGTACCCTCTGGCTTTTCCCTCTGTGTCTTACAAGTCGTCCTTCGAAATCCACTTCTAGGTGGGGCACAGGAGATTCACTGAGTGTGGGAGTTCCCAGAGAACCAGATGATAGGTTCATGGCAACAGAACGTGTTCCTCTTTAGTGCACTGATGCAGTACGAAACTTAAAAAGCAAGTTCATTGCAAATTTAGGTAATAAGGCTTGGGACTTTTGAGATGTGTTTATCTGTTCAGACGTGACTCTAGCCAGTTTGTTTTGTGAGTGTGAGCCCATTGTATGGCCTGTCAAGTAATAATAATGGTTATAACAATAATTACAGAAGATGACAATACTGATTTGTAGATGTGGAGCACCTTAGCGTTGATGAACTTTTTTTATGGCTGTCACCTTGTTTGACTTGATCTTCGTAATAGCCAAGTGAGTTAGGCAGGGTGGGTCTGCTGTCCCCATTTACTTTTTTAAGCAGATAAGGAAATTTTGAGGTCCAGAGTGCATCTGTGACTGATTCAAGATTACCTGGCTTTAGGAAGTGGCAGAACTAAGACTGGGCTCTAGGTCATGAGCATGGTTCGGGGTGCTTTGCAGAGGACCACCTCGCTGGGAGGGGGTACCATCATTCATCCAGATAACTCACAGACCTGTAGAACTCAATAACTTACCAACTTGGAAATTGACCGGGGCATCTCTTACTCCATCCAACCCTTTAAAATTTTGCCAGCAGAGTATCAGCATGGTTAATAATATGCTGTTGTTCAGAGCACATAAGCCGGTGGGCGCACAAACTCAGCCACTCAGTAGCCACCCAGATACATGCTGCAGCAGTTGATTAGGCAGGATTGATGGAGGCTGGAGATACTAACTATTCATTAAATGAATCATTTCACTGTGCACAACACTTAAAAGATTTCTGTGGCTGTGGCATCTGTCATTAGTCAGTGCTGGTTAAGTACCGGCCCATTTCTTGGTGATAGGTGTTCACTGACTATTCCAAAATATACCCTGTCCTCAAAGGACTTCCAATAAGGTCAGATAAATATCAAAGTAACACATGAGAACTGATAACAATGCGTGGGGTTGATCTGATGACTGTTTAGACTTCATTCCACTTAGCTCTGTAGTTTCACAGAATCAAGTCATATTTGTTTATTCCTCATTCCTCATTGTTATCGTGAGCCATGTAAGGAACTCATTATTCCATTAGGAGGTATTCAGGAAGGGGAGGTCTGAAACTTAGGGATACCCTTTCTTCCCAAGTGGCTTGTCGGTACTTGGCATGGTTAAGCGCCATTTGCTAGGCAGGAGTTTCTGGCTATAGATCAAGCTTCCCTGCTCGTGCCTGGTGCCAGGGAGATGCCTGCTCCCAAGGTAGTGGTTACTGCTTTGAAAATAAGTGTGTGGATTTTTGAGTGACGTCATTCCAGTTTGGCACAGACAGGTATTTATTTCTCTGGAATGAACTACCAGGGGTGAGCCAGGCTGTCTGTCTCAGTCATCTCCCAAGATTTCATTTCATTCAAAAAAATCTGCTAACACATCTGCGTGTATTTTTTTTTTCCCTCTGTATGTTTGTCATGTGCTGTAATTACTTATGGGGTTTCTGGTGACATCTTAATTAACTAGAGAAGAAAAAAACTGAAGATATAATTGTAGAGTTATTCACGGATTATTCTATAGAATTATTATATGAGTTATTATGTGGAATTATGAGGAATATGTGTTAACTGTTAATGTAGATGGTTAAAGAATCCTTTTAAACTGAGAAACGTGTATTACTTGTTTGTTCCTCGGTCAGCAATATGATGTTTTATTTTAAGGGAATTAGTCAGCTCATACCTTTTGGTATGATCACAGCGTATTTGGGGAGGGAAATGTCCTATATAAATGAATTTCTAGGCCTTTGGTTCTATGGACTGTATTGGGGTGGAGTGCATAGTGTTTGTTCTCTAGCATTTAGATTGTACCCAGAGTACACAGGGAAGAGTTTAGTGTAGCCTCTTTGTTTTTACCTCCCTACAGTTCTGACAATGCTAGTGGCAAGACAGGTATAAACAAAGGGAAGGTCCCAGGTCTACACAGAGAAGGCTGCTGGGGATCTTCTACATCAGCTAGATCAGGGTTTCACAATGGTCGGTGTACACACGGGCATCAAGACCAGGATAAGATGTGGGTTGTGGCTGGTGGACAGTCTAGGGGCAAGAAGACCAGGTGTTGGATCCAGAAGGTTCTGCAAACATGGGAGAAGCCGGTCAGAAACAAGAGTGTTGCTCCCTTTATCTCTAGTGCCCAGAACAGGACCTGGCACATAGTAGGTACTCAGTCAGGATTTGTTGCATGAATGAAATAAGAAGACTTCAGAGCTCAAGGACTCAGAGAAGGGGTCTGGACAATAAGATGTCAGAAATCTAGGCAAGAAAGCTAGGCAGATTTAAATCTTGTGTAGATGCCCTCCACTGCTATGTCTGGTCTCATGGGGTCCACAAAGCTGTCTTGAGTGATTAAAACAATCTCCAACCTCCTCTCCCTGCCATGAACACGGGGTGGGGTGGGATGGTTGCAAGGAAAGCAAAATCCCTTGCCTGTCATCAATTGATGGGGAGACATCTCCAGTTAGGGTCTACAACGGCTCAGATTTGAGAATGTCTCCCAGTTCTCTGACCTAACCCAGGGGAACCTTGGTCCTGTAATCACTCAGGAAATAATTATTAAGATGTCAGACTCGGTGTTAGTCCAGTTCTCAACTTCAAAGCAGATTCTTCAGCTCTCAGCTCTTGGACAAGCCATGATCCCAGGGGTGTGGCTGGGCTCCCTGGAACGAATCCAGAGCCACAAGAATTCCATTTCCATACAGCGCTTCCCCCAAACCTGATTATAGAGGACAATTTAGACTATTTTGAGTAAGGTGGGTACACCACTGCTTGAATCCTTTCTAATCATCTGTCTAGGCTACCGAGGACAATTTGTGGGATTAACTTGTCCCTGAAAATGTGAAATCTCATTTCTCTATACATAGAATATACATTTTTGCCTTTGGCCCTTTCTCTGTCTCTGAGCTCTGCTACCCTGATCTCACTGCTGGCAGAGCTGAAGCGGAGCTGTGATAAGCCCCAAGAAGTGTGCCTGCCCCCTCCCTTCCTGCCTGCTGTCTTTGAAAGATGCCTCCAGGCCGCCACTGCACTCCTGGGCCGAAGAACCAGCAGCCAGCGTTACAGGCAGAATCTTTTTCAAGTCACTTCCCACCTTGGTGATTTTTCCCCCTCCTTTTTTTAACACCTTCCCCAGCAAATCCCATCCATCCTCTGGCTTATCTGGGTCAGCAAGGGCCTGATTTTATGCATGGCGCGTCAAACCATAAATCTGCTGCGGCTTTGCCTCTCCATCCAGCCCGTCTGCTTCTGTCAGCATCAGCAAAATGCATAATAGAGAAAATAAGCCAGAAAGGCTAATAACGTTCATCTGAATAAAATAATCTCTTTGGCTGCCTCAGTTCATTTCATTTTAATCAAGGTGCCGGGAGGGAATTTAGGCTTAAAAATGTGACTCCCCACTTGTCACTAGTTCCCTGTCCAACTGTCGCGAAATGATCCCTTTTATTAAGCAGGTGCCTTTTTAAAAATATATATCCTCTTCATAGGTGTATGCTCAATAACATATATTGAATGTATTTAACTCATTTTGGGTCTTGTCTGTCATCACATCTATGTCTATTTTCAAAGGTGAGCAATGGTATTTTTCTTAGATGTATTGATATTTGCCATCCCTACATACACACTGGCGGGTCTGATAGGAATTCTGCAAAAGAGAGGCTCGGAGGAAGTTGCCGAAGCACCTAGGGTTCTGGTGATCGGAGTTCCCTGTGGCTTCCTTCCTGTCCCCTTCAGCGCACAGTTCCCTGTGTGGAATGCAGGACTGACTGTTCCACCCTGGTCCTTAGGGGGAGGGCAGTGGAAGATTAAATTCTGCTTTCCCGTTGGTACCTCCCTCACGTCTTCCCAGAGACTTACAGCTGCTTGGTTAATTGCCTGTTGCTGCTGTCCTATCCCCACCATTATTTGCCAAGGGCTGTGCATTTTCAGCAGGCTGCGCTCTTGGCCCTGGCCCAGGGCCGGGTGAGGAGCCTGTTGGAAATTGATGAAAGCCGATCCTTAGTTTGTTTGGAAATAAAAATGATAATATTTCTTCACATTTGTATAGTGCTTTACAGTTGATGTAATTCTCTTGCATTCAGCATCTCATTCCAGCCGCGCAACAGCCCCGTAGGTGGACAGGTCAGAGACTGTTGGCCCGACAGGAAACGCACCTCGGTAGACAAGCTCAGAAGCTCAAGCCATCCGGTCATGCCAAGCTTGTGTCACGCGCCCCATCTGCAGAGCTGGGAGCCTAGCAATTCTTCATCAAATGGCACCTTAGGCCAGGAGGGCTTCCGGGATTTTACAGCCCTGCTTTGAAGATCTTTAGGGGGCTAGACGTACACCAACAGGGCATGCGTCCATTTTATAGGTGAGACAGCTGCAGTGGAGCAGAGGAGGGAATATGGCAAAAAAAAAAAAAAAGGAAGTGTAACATCGAGGCCAGCGTGGACCTTTATAGAGTTCTCTCTTTACCCTAGATATTGTAGAGAAATCCCTTTGAGCACTTGCTGCTAAGTTTGTTGAACGTCCATAAATAGTCTTAAGTTGAAGGAGAAAAACTGGGCTGATGTATTTGAGGCTAACGATTCAGCTGTGCACGTTTAGCTCCACGCATTTCTAACGAGAATCTCTTCGGTGGATGCATAGCCAGCTTGTGACTTTCTGGGCCTCCTTTTTTCTTCTTTTTTTTTTTGACTCCAGAGTCATTGCCTCTCCGGTGTAGTATTATGTTTTCTTGATCTGCCTCCTGAAAAAAATGTTAAGTAAGAAAAATACTTCTGGATATTTTGTCTGCTTTTTAGGGATTAGTGCTTGAGGAGGTTTGCAGCTGTTCAGTACATTCCTAAGGGATGCAGACCCTTTTCTTTAAATGCCCGAGTATTACACAACCTGACTCCAGGGGCGGGGAAAGTAAAGACACTGTCCAAACAAATGATAGATGGAAAAGATAGAAAGACAAATTTCAGTCTCCTAACCAAACGAAGTTCCCTTGGCTCGAGCAGCCCCAAATAAAAAAAGGCTGCGGAGCTGCTGAAGCAGGAAACCACTCTAGCAGAACCTTAATATGCTCCCCATGAAATCACGTCTCGTTGACTTGCTTATTTTCCAGCCTGAAGTGTGTTTCATCTTTGTTCGTGTTGGCCAGGCAAATTGTCTCTGTGGTGTTCCCCTCTTGCTACATGCCTTTTACCTCCCCTGCTCCACCGCCACCCCAAAATAAATAAATGAATTAATTAAAACACCTAAGTTGAAAGGAGGAATATGTCCAAGAAAGCATACAAACTCAAAGAACTAAAAATATGGCCTGAAAAGCGGCAGTCATAGTAAAAGAGACTAGGAACCCATACAAGAAACAGACAGCAGAGTTTAAGACTATCTTGAAAGGCTTTAAAAATAAAGATCTTGCATAAAATCACCATACATGCAGCAGATCAAAGCAGTGTCTTATTGGTGTAAATCCACTTTTAAAGTGCAAATTTATGAAGAGTACTCATTACAGGGTCAGTCTGTGAGAACAGGGAGGCTGTGTTCGTGGCCCCCAATAATGAAATCGGAATTATGAATCAGAGTTGCAGTTTTATATCCGTTTCAGCATCTAGGTTTTTTCTGGTTCTGGTGTGGGCTGCCCAGTATCAGGAAAATCCTGATTCACACAGATGAGTTACAATCTTGAGAGAGTTTGAAATTGGCCTGGGCTCTTGAAAAAGGGTAATTTTGTTTTGAAGTTGAATCGCTAACATCACCTAGCAGCTCTTCCAGTTCCCCTTCATAACTATTACTGGGTAAGCCCGGAAGTGTATACTAAGCATTAAGACAGTTGATGATGATGCGCTGACATTGAGCAGGTACATGCTCACTACCCGACCACGGTGTCCTGCGAACCCAGCACCGGCCCCTGAGCCCTTCTGTGGCATGTAGTTTAAACTTGGCCTCTGTGGGTCGAGTCTTGTGCTCACCCTGAACAGCTTCGCCTAAGGAGGCACACAGGCTTGAATTAAAAGCGAAACCTGTGCAGAGCAACATCGATTCTAACCAATAGGTCATTTTTCAGAAGTTCGGATACATGCATTGATTCTTTATTCCAAAGTTTGCATACCATGAAACTCACATAGCAGCCCGTGAGACATCGTGATAGTGTCTACCCCAGGGAATCTGGGTCCCTTGCACATTTAACTGGAGGTTGCTCATTGAATGGATGTGTGACAGTTGTTGGAAATTGAAATGTGATTTTCTGTAATTCCAGACTTTCTCAGAACACACTTTAAAAACTCCTGCTCACCAACACCAATAATAGCCATCCCACTACATGCTGTCAGGATGGAAATATATGTGCTGAAAGTACTTTACCACCTTAAAACTTCTTAATAAATATAAATACATTAGTTTTAAGGCATACGGCTTTTTATTTTAAAAGATTCCCACTCTGCCCATCCTTTTTATTAATTCCTCTTTGTTTACTCATCCTTCTTCTGAGGGGCCCCTGGGGATTTATGCTCTGTATCCTCTTCCATGGCATTAGGTTGGTTTTGCCTCTCCTGCCTTCACTTGTGATCTGCGTTGTACATTTGTGAGCTAGCGGACCCTTTGTTCATACCTACCTCTAGTGTTCTGCTATCTTATAGCTCTTTTTCTCTCTCTCCCACGCAGCACTGTGATATCAGCACTTTCATAACTAAAAGCCCCTAATACTGTGTTTTGTTCACGTAAGATACAAATGTTTATGTCTGTGAAATTGAATTGTAGTACCATTTTTGTGCGTGAAGCACTCCAAGGAAAGGCCCGATAGAGACCACCAACCCATGTCCACCTATAAGAAGCAAATTGAGACCAGTTGTAAAGTTTAGATCTTGTGAGATCTGCCCTTTTGAAAATGCAAGTGTAATTGCGTGATACATTCCATGCTTGATGAAGACATGGATGCTTTGCCACCCGACAAAAAAGTAAATTCCATTACTTAGGGTTTTGTAACTGAAGCTGATTTGGAATGCATTTGAAAGTTTTCTTGCAGTGAAAACAAGCAAAGGTCAGTGAATGCCCATGCTCAGCTTTGTGTAAGGATTGTTTCCTATTTGCTTTTTCCGGTTTGTTTCTCAGGTGCTAAACATTTTGAAAGGAGTGGATTAATTACGTGTGTATATCTCTCTCAGCTAGTATATGTATTTTTATTTCCATAGAAATCTTTTGATTTTTTTTTTCCTAGGAAGATAAGTGGACGTAATGTTGCCGAAGTGGTCAGCACATAAGTATTAGGTATTTTGTTGTTTTTTTTTTTTTTTTAATGTTTATTTATTTTGAAAGAGGGCAGAGAGGGAGCTCGCACACACACCAGCGGGGGAGGAGCAGAGATAGAGGGAGAGAGAGAATCCCACCAGGCTCCGCACTGTCAGCACCAAGCCCGATGCAGACTCCATCGCACAAACTGTGAGACCGTGACCTGAGCCGAAATCACGAGTTGAATGCTTAACCAACTGAGCCACCCAGGAGCCCTAGTATTAGGTATTTTGGCTGTAGATGTGTGATGCGTAGGGCAGAGGTGGGGGCAGATAGAGGACAGTTTCAGTTTGGACTCAGTTTCAGTTTGGACTCCAGTATTCATTGGTTTGAAGTAGCTTCTTGGTGCTGGTTAGACAGATAATTGACTTAACGGTCTGGTACGTTCTAAAGCCAGAGTAGCTGTGGTGTGATTATTTGCTAATAGTTACCTTACTACAGAATTGGAAAAGCCCCTTCTAAAGTTGCTCTGCAGATCACAGCTGCCCGAGAGCCTCCAGCTCTGAATGGAGGCAGTGCTGACTCAGGAACCAAGCCACTGTCAACTCACTTTCTTTTCATTAAGAGTCTGACTATAGGGAGGAAAGAGGGGAAAGAGAAATGAACAGGATAAACAGGTTGTGATTGTTTGCAGTGATTAAGAGCATTCTTTACAATCACAAGGCTTGGTTTTGAATCTGAGTGTTGCCACTTTTTAACTCTGTGACCTTGAACAAGATATCTAACCTTTCTCAGTCCGGTTTCCCAGATCTGCTGAATGTGCTTAATAACACCCCCTTCATCAGGCTGTTGTAAGGTTCAAGTTAAACAACGTGAGTACAGGGCCCAGCCACGTGCCAAGTACACAGTAAGCCCTTGATAAATAATACAACAAACAACCCCTACTTTCTGTTTCTCTTTTTAAAGAAACCCAACTTGCAAATGCAGAACTTTCTGTTGCTTTAATAGTGTTGTGAACTGAGTAGATGATCAGTAAATTCTTTTGGATCACAGTGTTTTCGTTAAAAAATGAGCACCTAGGTTTGGCACTTTACTGCCCCACTCGGACTGTAGAAGCTGTAGGAATACAAATGTTCAGATATGGTCTGTGCTCTTGGCTGTATGGGACATGACAAAAGGGCTCAACCGGGGGAAGTCAAAACCTCCTTAGATGCATTCTGTGGGACTGGCGTGTTTTTGGTGACTTTTTTCACGGCAAATGCCTCCAAGGTTGTCTTCACTGAATCCAAATATAGATAAATGTGGGGGGGGGGGGGGGGGGGCCTGTGTCCTCTCATGATTTTTGTCTCTAGACCTCTAAGTGTTGTCTTCAACCCTAGACACAAACCAAATGACTTAATGGCTAAGGTTATGGACTTTGGAGTCAAACAGCCTAGACCGGTTCTAGTCAGACAACACAGAGCTGTGGTTCTAGTCCCTGACCCCTTCTGACTGTCTCTGTGACTCCTTCTCACTAGCCATGGGCAAGTGGCAATCTCTCTGAGTTTCAGTCTTCTAATTAGTAAAGTGGGGATAATGGTAGTTCTTTCCTTACAAGGAAATGATAAAACTTAGGGAATAATGCACGTCAAACATTTTCCAAGTTCCTAGAACATAATAGGTGCTCAACAGATAATCCTGCTTCTCTTCTTCTCCTCTTTCCTCCCTCTCCTTCTCAGTCTTCTTATTTTCTGCACTGAGTTTTTACAAAAAGAGAAAACTAGAGGTGCAAGCTTTAGGAAAGATATCTGTTTCTGGCTTGGCTTTGATCACTGTGATTTTGTGACATGGACTGTAAAGTCATAGCTGTTGGCTCTGGCTACTCACCAACACTGATTTTTCTTTCTTGTTGTTTCTCCGCAGGAAGGATCAGAATGTTCTCTCCCCAGTCAACTGCTGGAATCTCCTATTAAACCAGGTGAAGCGGGAGAGCAGGGACCACACCACCCTGAGTGACATCTACCTGAATAATATCATTCCTCGATTTGTCCAAGTCAGCGAGGACTCAGGAAGACTCTTTAAAAAGGTATATAGCTATTTCTAGACGTGGAGCTACCCGGGTGGGTTGATGACACCACCTTGTAAATAAGAGAAACACCTTCGTATTGGCCCACTTAAAAGGCTTTCTCTTGGTCATTCCTTACCATGGTCTCGTGGTGAGAAAATACTGAATAGCCCTTCTTTTCTTCCTTCCTGAGTTGAATTAATAGTAGCCTTGGGAGAGTAACCGTTTGCAAGATAGACAACCCCAAGACTGGCAACAGAGTTCATAATCTGCCTATATCAGTGATAATGATGTTTGCTTGGTTTCCTTGAGTGAGCTGTAAGGCTGTTGAGATTCAGGGACCTTCAGAGTCATTTTAAGTTTTCCTCTTCTAGTTCACGTATGTTTGTGATTCGGTTTAGTTTTCTTTCCAAGTGCTGATCTTAGCCAAGATGAACTTATGAATTTGGTTATTCTTATCATGTCATATCTTGGTCTTTGGGTCCCTGAATGCTTTTGGAACTCAGCTGTTTGTCATAATTCCTTGGGTGTAAGTTGAAAAATCTGACCAAGGGAAAACTCAAAATTAATTGTGGTAAACTTAAGAAACTCATGCCAAATTGACCTTATCTGTCGGTAGTGGAAATAGTCTCTTGGAAACTAAGGAGTTCTCTCAACCTGAGCTCTCAGTGGAGTCACTGATTCATGACTTTTGGTTACACATGGTGGTAAAAGCCCCAACCATTGTACATGATGTACCATGTCTAACATTCAAGCTCTGACATCCCCAGCAGATCTTAAAGAAGGCGAATAATCTGCCCACAGTTTTGGGTGTAAAGAGGGTATATAGAGCTATTTCTTTGGTTTCTTTTTTTTTTTTTTTTTAATTTTTTTTTTCAACGTTTTTTATTTATTTTTGGGACAGAGAGAGACAGAGCATGAATGGGGGAGGGGCAGAGAGAGAGGGAGACACACAGAATCGGAAACAGGCTCCAGGCTCCGAGCCATCAGCCCAGAGCCTGACGCGGGGCTCGAACTCACAGACCGCGAGATCGTGACCTGGCTGAAGTCGGACGCCCAACCGACTGCGCCACCCAGGCGCCCCTCTTTGGTTTCATATAGGGGAAATTCATTGGTTATCATTTGACAAAATCCACTGTTAAAATTTGAGGCTGGGAGACAAAGGACTTCAGTAAACAGGGCTGTGGCCAATAGTAGTCAGTTTTCCAATTCTTAACATTTGGAAGTTTTCCAGATCTTAGTAGGTCTGGAATTAGAGCCCAATTTCTTTTGTTTACACCAACATGAAAAAGAACATGATTTAGAATCTTCCATTTACATAATTGCATCTGTGTTGGGGCTTTTCCTGTGTCTTGGAGACAGGATATGAAGAGTAAAAAGCATCTGACAATGAAAAGAAGGAAGAGAAAGATAACTCCTCCCGGAGTTCACCAGCTATTTTTAGTGACCTGGCTATGCTGTGGTTGAGGCCATACTTCATTTAGGGGTGAAGGTACTTTTCACCATTTCCTCATGGTTTCCAGCGTCTGTTCTAGCTTCCTTGTCATTCTTTTGAATTATTCTGCAATGTTTGGTGGTGTGTGGGTGTGGCTAAAATTAACAACTGTAGTTAATATTGTATTGAATACTGGAAGTATGCTAGAGAGTAGATTTCAGGTGCTTTTTTCACACACTCACACCAAGGTAACTGGGTGAGATGTTATGTTAATTGGCTTGACTATAATCATTTCACTGTGCATATGTATCAAATCATAATGTCATACTCCTTAAATATATACAGTTTTATGAGAAAAAAAATTTTAAGCCTATTTAGGTAGAACCTTGACAGTAATCAGATGCCACTTCAGCTCTTCACTGTGACCTTGACGGCCTCTTAGACTATCTGTAGAAGGACAGGGTAGAGGGAAGGGTAGAAGGAAGGGTAGAGAAGAACCAGGCTGAAGAAGTATTATGGCCCCTCCAGATCTCACAGGTGTTTAGGCTGAAGGCAGCAGTTATTAAAGCCACAAATGTTTCCGGTTCTTTGGGTGCCATTCACATTTCACCAAGAGTCTAAGTGCACGAATTGTATATAAGACATGGGGACTTTGCCCTCCAGAAGGAAAATCTGCCTGTGGATGATACTCCTAGCCACAGTCTCAGAGTTGACCTCCATCAACTGTGCATTTCTTTGCTGGGGGTATAAGGAAGAATTTCTAATTACTCATAGGACTGTGTATATATTACATTCCATTGAAGATAGTTGCACATACCACGGTCTTACAGCTGAATGCATTTTTACAAACTGAACACTCCTGATAACCAGCTCCCAGATCAAGAAACAGATTAGTTCAGTACCCTAGAGGCCTCGCTCATGCTTCCTCCTAGTCCTTGGGGGGTTGGGAAGGGTATTCCAAGGATAACAACTGTCCTGACTTTTAACAGCAGAGATTAGTTTTACTTGGTTTCTTAGTTTTTATAAGTAGACTCATACAGTGTGTACTCTTTTCCGTCTGGTTTTTCCCATTCAACATATGTGTGTGAGATTTATTCATGTTGTTGTGTATGGTTGCAGCTCATAGGACTTTCTCTTGATCTTTATAACTTTTCATCAGTTAAATTACGGTTGATTAGAGATATGCATAAGACTGTTAAATAGCCAATGTTTACTATCCCACTGGGTGAATAATCTCTTTTCTCTCTCCCCTGGGGTCCAATGTAGGCAGAGGGTTCTAAGGTAGATGCTGGTTTGGCAGATCACAAGTGTAAATCAATTCTGTTTTGGCCAGATGAGAGCCTCTCTCCTTTCTAGTAATGGACACAGAAGCATTCTCTTTCCATACCTCAATTTTTGTATTCTCTTTTGCTTAAAGTGTGTCGCACATAAAGAATTAGAATCCCAGTGGTTAAGATATAGTAATCAGATAAGAGGACTAAGGAATGAGCCTGGCCACGCTGTCAGTTATGTGAAGCTTCCCAGGGCTTGCTTTGCTCTATCAGAGCAGAGGTCTCTCCCAAGTGACTCTTTCTCTTGGGCTTAGCTGTGCTAGTAGCTCTGAAACCTTAGACAATTACTTCTTTCTGTGCCTTAGTTCCCTAAAGTTTAAAAAAAAAAAAAAAGTGTTTGGCCTGTATGATCTTCATGCTGCCTTCAAAACCTAATACACTGTAGTTCTATGATGAACTACATCCAAGTAAATTGGAGTCCCCAGGATGTGGGCAAACAAAAGTGGATGTGGGTATGGAGAGGGGGCTAGCTTAGGCAATTAAAGATCGACTTTCTTGAGGAATGAAGCATGTTTCAGATTCTTCTATCTATAATAACCAGCAACCAAGAGAGGCCAAACTGGAATCCAAATGTGTGAAGTAGATATACCTTTTTTTTTTTCCCTATAAATTCAGTGCCAGCAATAAAGGAAATCCACATTTCTCAGGAGACACAGACTTTAGAGAAGATACCTTTGTTTCTGGTTCAGCTATGGATACCTGAGAAGATTCACCTGAGTTTTATGTGATTTGGCTCTATTTCTCACTGGCAAAAGGCATAGGTTTTCTTCCTTTTATAATTCTTTTTTTTTAATATATAAAACTTATTGATTCACTAGCAAAGGTTATGATAATCAAAACTGACATTTTTTGAACGTTTATGTGCCAGGTACAGTAGTAAGCACTTTATACACTTGATCTTTACAATAATTCCATAAAGTAGTTGCTATTATTATCCCTAATTTATGAAGGAGGAAACTGAAACTGAGTGAGTTTAATCAAAAAATGAGGTGAGGCTACTATTTAAATCCAGTCATCTGGCCCTAGAACTTGAGGTTCTTTCTACTTATTCTGTTAGGATTCTGGGTATGGTGTGCAGAGAAGAGGGTAGTTTGGATTTTCTTACTCTTTCCTATTGAATCCAGATATTTCACTTAGTTATGGAATAAACCCGACCTTTTCTCTTGCACACAAGCCTTCAAAAGGTTTGGAGGTGTTAGACATCAACACTGGGTTGTTTCTTTCACCTGCATTGGGTTGTTTCTTTTACCTGGCGTCTGGGCAAGCAGCTGGAAGTTGACAGTGAAATAGGACAATGTGTTTTTCTCTCCAGGGGCAGGATCTCTAGTAAGAGGGAAACAAAGATTCATTAAATGTGAGAACTGGCCAAAAATCCGGCTCACAGCTAACTCAGCTAATTTGGGGATGTCAGGGCGGCTGTACAATTGGCCCCTCTGTACTACTGAACCCCCTTAAGGGATGCTCCTCGCTGGCACTCTGGTTTGTGGTTATGTCTGCTGGGACATATTTTACATTTTGCACGAAGCCATGGTAGAGATTCCTTTAGCTAAATATAACATCTAGAGAAAGTAGCCTCCTGTCCACAGCTTAGAAACAGACCCACTTTGTCTAGGACTCCAGGGGAAATTGAGCCCATTTGGTGCTCCTGACATCTCTTTTTGTGTAATGAAAGCTCAGTCTGTCTAACCCTTGTTGGAACCAAGGTTTAGGCAAATATTATTGCTGCCACCTTCATTTGTTTAATGCGGTGGCTTCAAAACCAGGGGCCAAACACTGCCAAGTTCGACTTCCAGCTCTACATCGTCTCTGTGAGAGACGTGTTCTAAAGAATCCCACCAAGAAGAGAAATCAGTTTTCCCACTTTCTCTTTTTAAACTGAAGTAAACTTGGGTGTGCTTTTTCCCACAGGGGAGAGGACAATTCTGTTCTCTCTTCTTTCACTTAGCTGGAACACACCAAAAGTACCTCTCACTTTGCTTTTTAGCTCACTGTTTCTAGCCCTTAGCTGCTCATACTCAGTCTTGGAAGCCAGTCAATTCAGACAGTCCAAGACTCTGAATTGCAGCTTTCTTTCTTTCTTTTTTTTTTTTTTTCCTCTCCAGGATTCCAGCTAGCTATACTTTTGTTTTGCCTTTATTAGCCTATGTTTCTATGGTAGGAAGGTTACATTGAGCAAGTTATGTTAAATTCCCTATAGATCAGTAGTTTGGTAGTTCTCAATGCTGCCTGTGTGTGAGACTCACTGGGGGAGTTTTTAAAAAAAATCTTTGTGACCTTGAAGAAACAAATTTCTTAGGATGTAAAAAGCATGAACAATAAAAGAAAAAAAGGTAAATTGGACACCATCAACTCTTGGACTTTTGTTCTTGGAAAGACATTGTTAAGAAAACGAGACAAATCACAGACTGCGAGAATATATTTGCAATGCATAGAACTCAATAATAAGAAGACACACTGCCCAAATCTTTAAAAATAGGCAAAAGAGTTTAATAGACACTTCAGTAAAAACATATATAAATGGCCATTAAGCCTATTACATACTCACCAGAATGGCTAAAATTAAAAAGACTGACACTAACAAGTGGTAGTCAGGATGGATGGCATTCTCTTATGATGCTGGTGAGAGCGTAGAATGGTGCTACCGCTTTGGAAAATAGTTTGGCTGTTTCTTATAAAGTTGAGTGTGTACTTACCATATCTAGCAATTCCAAGGCTAGGTATTTACGCAAAAGATAATAAAAATAATACCTGCACCAAGACTTGTACCTAATTATTCATAATAGCTTTTGTTGTTGGCTGAATAATTGTCCCTTCCAAAGATGTCCATGTCCTAATTCCCGAAATCTGTGAATTTACCTTATCCACACAGGACTTTGCACATATGATGAGTCTGAGGGTCTTGTGATGAGGATATTATGCTTGAGTATCTAAGTAGGCTCTAATGCAGTCACAAGTGTCCTTATTGGAGGGAGGTGGAGGGAGATTACAGACAAAAGAGAAGGCCGTGCAATAGAAGCAGAGGAAGCAAGAGTCACAGGGAGAAGATGCTAGGCCACTGGCTTTGAGGATGGAGGAGGAGGCCATGCGCCAAGGAATGCAGCTCTAGAAGCTGGAAAAGACAAGGAAACAGATTCTCCCTAAAAACCCCCAGGGGAAGAGCAGCCCTGTTGATACTTGGTTTTGGCCCAGTGGAATGGGTTTTAGACTTCTGACCTCCAGAACTGTAAGAGAATAGAAATTAAAAACAGAACTATCATATGACCCAGCAATTCCACTTCTGAATATTGATCTGAAGAAAATGAAAACACTAATTCCAAAAGATAGATGCACCTGTGTGTTTATTGCAGCATTATTTACAGTAGCCCAGGTATGGAAGCAACAGAAGTGTCTGTCACTGGATGAGCGCATAAAGAAGTTGTAGTGTATATACCCAATGGAATATTATTCAGGCATTAAAAAAAAGCTTGAGGTCTTGCCATTTGCAGCAACATGGATGGACCTGAAGGCCATTGTGCTAATAACTGAAATAAGACAGAGAAAGACAAATACCATGTGGTCTTTCTTACGTGCGCAATCAACAAAAGCAAAAAAACCCTAGGTTTATAGATAAAGAGAACAACCTGGTGGTTGCAAGAGGCAGGGGGGTGGGGGGGGTGGGAGAAATGGCGTTTTCTTGGGTGTTTGTTTAGTTTACATAAACTGAATACAAATTTTAAAAACTGACAATAAATGCATGTTGCTTTGAGCCACCAAGTTTACAGTAATTTGTTATAAGTGCCTTAGGAGACTCATATTATATTCATAATAGTCAAAACTGGAAATGACCCAAATATCCATCAACAGATGAATGGAAAAACATATTGTGGTATATCCATATATGAATACGACTCAGCAATAAAAAGAAATGCAATGCTGATGGGTACAATGATGTAGATGAACTCAAGAAACATTATACTGATTAAAAGAAGCCAGACACAATGAGAACATTCTGTATGATTCCATTTATATGAAATTTTAGAAAAGATAGTTCTAATCTGTTGTGACAGAAACGAAATCAGTGATTGCCTTGGGGCCAGGGTAGGGTGAGGGGTTGACCGCAGAGGGACACAAGGAAACTTAGGGATTATGGAAATGTCCTACAATCTTAATTCTAATGGTGGTTACATGAGTGTGTGGATTTGTCAAAACTGGTACTATACACTTAAAATGTATGCGTTTTATTTTATGTGAATTATGCCTCATTAAAGTTGATTAAAAAAAGTAATTTTAGGGGCACCTGGGTGGCTCAGTCGGTTGAGCGTCCGACTTCGGCTCAGGTCACGATCTCGCGGTCCGTGAGTTCAAGCCCCGCGTCGGGCTCTGGGCTGATGGCTCAGAGCCTGGAGCCTGCTTCTGATTCTGTGTCTCCCTCTCTCTCTGCCCCTCCCCTGTTCATGCTTTGTCTCTCTCTGTCTCAAAAATAAATAAACATTAAAAAATTTAAAAAATAATAATAATAATTTTAGGGGCGCCTGGGTGGCTCAGTTGGTTGAGCATCCAGCTTCGGCTCAGGTCATGATGATCTCACGGTTTGTGAGTTCAAGCCCCGCGTCAGGCTCTGTGCTGACAGTTTGGAGCCTGGAACCTGCTTTGGATTCTGTCTCTCTCTCTCTCTCTCTCTCTCTCTGCCCCTCCCCTGCTCATGCTTTGTCTCTCTCTCTCAAAAATGAATAAGCTTAAAAAAAATTTTTTTTAAATAATAATAATTTTAAAAATAACATGCCAAGGCCCCATCCCAGGGCAATTGAATCAGTCTCTGGGATGAGCCTAGGTGATTCTTGCATACAGCCAGGGTTGAGAACCACTATTGTAGGTATTCTGGTTTCCATCTTGGGGAAACCTAAGAGCACAAAGGACATTTGAAGTCATAAGATCCTGTCTATATGTATCTATCTTGTAGGTGAGCCACATTTGCCCCTGCAATAATGGTGAAGCATTTAGACTGGTTTGTCTGGGCAACCCATTGTGGTTCTCTACTTTATTCTTGGAGGGTGACAAAGGGTAAATCTGGATTCAGATAAATAAGTCACACTGCAGAAAGTGGGAGATATAAGAAGGGTGCTGGGGAAGAAATGTAGGAGGGCACAATTAATTCTTTTCTCTAGGGTCTCCAGGTATCCTTTCCCATTGGTTGATCGGTCACAAGAGACTTGCCACAACTAATCAGATTTCATTCGGCACCAAGGAAATGGGTCTGGCAGTATAAAAGGATAAAGGAGATTTGAAACCGAAAGCGGTGCATGTTACCTACCTACCTGTTTGTCCCCTTTAGATGAGGGCAGGATTTTCTACAGTTTTGGAGTCCAGCTACTTTGCTTATGTGAGGAGACTGGATACTATAAGGAGGCATGTTCTGTGGTAGTGTTGTCATAAATAAGTAAAGGAGAAGTGATCCACAATGCTGGTATAGTCAAATGTTCCTGGTAGGTAGTGCAGATTCAATAAATGGAGAAAGAACGGACTTCCAGAGGTTGTGTTCTGCCCTTCTGAGAAAGAGTTTAACCTGGAGACATGTTTGGGAAAAGGAGTAGCTGACTGATTTACCCCTCCCTCTCTTCCCTAGTCCATCCTACACCTCGTTTCGATGGAACACAGTATCTGCAATTGATTGGGCTTCCTCCACATTATAACATGATCACGGATGGCGTGGCGTGGCGCGGTGCTTTACAGACAGCTGTTCCTGTTACCCAGTTTGTCTTGATGGTAGCGAAAATCTGTTGTGATTAATTGAGCTTTATTCTCTCATATCTGATGAAGAGATCCTCTTTGGAGAAAAGAATAGGATGGCAAGCTGAACTTATTTGCGTAGAGGGTGGAAGGCTGCCAGCTACTTCAAAGGTATCTCTGCTGATAAGGGGCGTCAGGTTTGCTGCCAAAGCCAACACTGAGGGGAGCTTTGCAGCTAGTGCTGTTGGTGGTGTTTTAGCTTTGGTTTCTGTGACACTAGGTCAGCAGCATCTGTATCCTCTCCCTTGGGGCTTCTCTCTGGGTGGTCTAGGCTTTTTTGGACTTAGGAAGATTCAGCTCAGAGGGAGCGTGTGCATCAAAGATGCCTGTAGTCTTTTGCTTGGGTTAGTTTATATGCTTGGCTTTTTTGGTGTCTTAGTTGTTAGGCACCTATCAGCCTTTCCTGAAAGAGCAAGGTATTTGTTGCATGTGTAACATTCAAAGGTATAAGGATAAGTCAACAGATAGGAGAATCTGAAGAACAACTACAAAGTATGAAGTGAGATGCAGTGGGCAGAAACAAAACTGTCCAAGTGCAACCTTGTGTCTGAATATTATCCTAAACTGGAAACGCACTAGTCAGTGAGAATTTTAGTGAATACTGTAAACACAGCACTGTGCAGGCTAAAAGAGCTTAAGATGAAATTGACAAGTTAGGTTTGCCCCCAGGGAGCTTAGGGCCTCTCCCGTCTGCTCTTCAGACCACTTAGATCTCCCAAAACTTTCTGTAGGATGGTGATAAGACCAATAATAACAAGCTTTCATAAAATGCCTGCTATCACTGTGATACACTGTAGTAGGTCCTAAATGTATATTTTCTCTAATCCTTTCATGTATTTTACAAGGGTTTTTTTTTTTTCCCTTGTCTTCTCATGGAAGTTTAAAATACTTAGAGAAATGCACATATCTTAAAGTGTACAGCTCAGTGAATTTTTACAAACGGAAAGCAGCTATGTAATTAGCACCCAGATAAAGAAAAGAGTGTTTCCAGTGTCCCATGAGCCCCCACTCTTGCCCCCTTCCATTCATTTCCCCTTGAAAAGTAGTCACTATCCTGACTTCTAACACAACGTAAGCATTTGCCTGCTTGTTAAAAAAAAAAAAAATTTTTTTTTTTTTGTATAAATGGAATCATAAAATATGCTCTCAACAATTTAAATATGTCATTCTTTTGTTTTCTGGCTTCCACTGTTTCTGATGAAAAGTCAACTGTGAGGTTCATTGTTGTTCCCTGTAGGTAATGTTTTGGGGGTTGCTTTTTTTTTAATTGAAGTATAGTTGACATACAATATTATATTAGTTTCAGGTGTACAACATAGTGATTTGACAATCATATACATTATGAAATGCTCACTACAATAAGTGTCGTTTACTCTACAAAATTATTACATTAAAAAATTATTATAATATTGTTGACTATATTCCTGATGCTGTACTTTTCCTTCCCATGACTTATTTATTTTACAGCTGTAAGTTTGTTTCTCTTCATCGTGAGAGCTGCTTTGAATATCTTTTCTTTATCTTTGGTTTTCAGCAGTTTGGGATGAGTCTAAGTGTGGTTGCCATTGTATTTCTTTGACTTGGATAAGGGCAAGATCTAACTATTCTGGAACTGTGGGTAGTGTTTTTTCCTCAATTTGGGAAAATATCTGGCAAATACTTTTTTCCATCCCATTTTTACTTCTTACCTTGACTCCTCTCATGTTTGTTAGACTGTTTGATACAGTCCCACACGTCATTGAAACAGGCCTTTTTTCCCCCCGAGTGCTTCAGTTGAGATGATTTCTAAAGTTCACTGATCCTTTCTTTTGTGTGTACAATCTGCTATTAACACTATCCCATTCATTTTTTTTAATTTTAGATATTATATTTTTTTAGCTTCGTGATTTTCACTTTGGTTCTTTTTTTCAGTGTCCAATATAATTTCTGAAATTTCCTTTCTCTTGTTATTTTTAAAACACATGTAGCAATATTTAAAAATCGTTATCTGCTATTTTCAACACCTACATCATCTGTGGTTCTGTTTCTATTTCTTGGGTTTTCTTTTGACCATGGATCTCATTATTTTCTCATGTTTACTAATTTTTAGGACATATTGGACATCTTAGCTGATATATTATAGAGACTGTAGGTGTCCTTATCATCCCTCTGAAAACTGTTAAGTTTTGTTCTAGTAGGCAGTTAAATTACTGGTTGGTCACCTTGAACCTATGGAGAATTCATTCTGTGCTTTGTTAAAGTGAGTCTGGTTTGGTTTTGTCCTTAGTTCTGGAACATAGTCTGTATACTTAAGACATGACCTTTCTGAGGTTTCCATGGAAAGCAGACCTTGAACTCCAAACTCCCATCTCCTCTGCAGTGGGCAGCAGCTAGGATGACCAGTGGTCCCAGTCTGTCTGGGACTGACGGGGTTCCTGGGTTCCTGACATGAAACTTTAAGATTTATCTGTTCTACTATTGATGACATTTGGGCAGTTTCCTTTTGAGGCTATTAGGGATAATGTTGCTATTATACATTATATAGGAAGGTTATTTTTCTTCCCATTGTATAGTTGAAATCATTAAAGCTCACACTGGTAAAATACTTTTAGTAAGACCACAAAGAGATGACAGTGGAATTTGAACTCCCTTGTTTGTTCTACTGTATCTCACTACCATCCACATTTCAGGACTTACAGGTAGTCTTTTCAGAAGATAGTTGTTGCCAGATCACACTGCTGAGCCTGGTCACAATCTGAGCTTTAAGAATAGTGAATTCAAAACCTGCTTCTCTCTTCCCCCTACCCTCTTCCTCTCCCCTTCTCCTTCTCTTCCCTTCCCTGTCCCTCTCCTTTTTTCTTTCTCGTTTTTCCTCTCCCTCTTCCTCTTGCTCTCTGTTCTTTTGGATAATCTTTTCAAACCGTATAGTACATGTACATGGTAGAAAATACAAGAAGCAGAGGTATTCTAATGACAAGCCAGGTTGTATTACATACTGTTTTGTAGTCGAGATCTTCACTTTTCCATTTCATCTCTAAATTTTCATCTCATCTAATACCCAGGCCATGTAAACGTTTCCCTAATTATCTTAAAAATGTCCTTGAAAGTGATTTGTCCAAGCTAATATCTAATGCACATTGGTTCTTAGGTCCGTTAAAGTCTCTTTTAACCTAGTACTTTCCTTTTCCAGGACACCGATTTGCTGAGTAGACCAGGCTGCTTGTCCTGCAGATTGTCTCACTTCTAGATGTGTCTGGTTGCTTCCTTGTGGTGTTGCTTAACTTCTTCCTGTATCCTGTATTTCCTATAAATTGGAAGTTGGTTCCAATGGCCAAATCTATTCAAGTTACACATTTTTGACTACAGTGAGTAATAGGTGAGGTTGGGTACTTCATGTGGTATAACATTAGGAAATATTTAATATCTGGTTAACCTGCTGATAGTGATGCAAACATAGGCCCCTCAGTTCAAACCCTCCGTTTTGCAGTTAGATTTTTCTTCTCACATGATAAAAGGGCCATTATCTGGTGTTAAATGTGATGCTGTCTTACAAATGTTGGGTGTTAATTCAGTCATTCATCTGAGGGTTTTAACATCAACGATGATTCTAGCCAAATTTTTACCATCTCCATACCTCTTTCACTTGACTGCAAGATGCCTCCCTGAGAGAAGGGGAGGATTTTTAATACAACTCAGCAGGCACCATGCAAAAAGACAGTAGTGTATACCAACTGACTACTCTCAGGAGAAATTCCACTAATGGTGTGAAAGCTGACTAGGTCCCAATTTTTTTGTTGTTGTTGTAAGATTCACAGCAATAATACAAATAATAGTCATTATAACTAATACTTAATGAGTGCTAGCCATGCCCAGGGACCATGCTAAGTATTTTGCAGGTATTAACCCATTTAATCATCACAACAAGCCTTCAAGATGGTTTTATCATCTCCACTTCTACGTAAGCACATGGACGGAGAGGGTAAACAATTGACTCAAAGTTATAGAACCGGTTGGGGGCAAAATTGGGATTGATGGCTTAGGCAGCGTGCTTCCCCTGCATCATCTCTTTCACATCCTGTGCTCTGTGGCCTCACATGGAGCAGGGTGGCAGTCATTATACTGGTCAGCTAAAGGGCCACGGCTTGTGCAGGGAATTAAGGGCCCGTGCATTCTGCAGTCACGCATTTAGATGCTTCTGCCGGGCCAGACTGTCCACTGTGCTCTTCTGATTCTGCATCTTGCCTGGCTTGTCCAGACAGAGACGGGGCGGGGCGGGGGGGGGGGGGGGCATCTTTGATTTCAGCCTCCCTTCTTGAAGGACTGGCTTCTTTTGATTCTCCTATTTATCTCTGTCAAGAGTTTTCCTTTGAATTTCTCCCTGCTTGTCTAAGCATGATTTTTTGTGTAAAATGGCGGCAGAGTGGTGGTGGGGGGTGGGGAGAATAAATTCTCCTCCTTTTGAGATAGCAGCTTTAGTTTTTCCATTTTCATTTTCTTCTTTCCACATGATAGTGGACTTTTTCTGATCTCTTTTCTTGGATTTTCTACTCGATCTTACCTTTCTTTGCTTTTAAGCCCAGCTCTCAGGGGTTTTTTAATTTTTTTCTTTTTTCTCTCCCCCTTCCTTTACTCTGTGCTCCAGAAGTCATTTGGGTCTATATCTAGCTTTTCCTGATATTTAGTCAACATGAAACTTCCAGTTATAGGTTGATTTTAATTGTTGGGACTAATTCTTGTCTTCAAGAGATGATAGGAACCTAGGAGCATCCCCCCCTTATGGTTTCAAGAGTTCTCTGAATCATCCACTTGCTGAGCTAAGAAGTTATTGCCGAGGCCGGGCAACGGGGCGGAGAAGTAACAAAAATAACAATTTTTATTTTATGTTTCCTTTGAGTTTTGAAGCAGTCCAAAAAACCCTTTAGCTTATGCTTTTTTCAATTGAAAAAATAATGTGTTTTTTGAAGACATCTGGAAAACAAAAATAATGAAAAGAAAATGATTACTGGGAATCAGTTATTCCCTTCTAATATTTTTTCTATGTGCATTTTTCTTTAGAAAATTAGAAATATATTGTATATTAAATTCTGTGTAATTTTTTTCATGTGACATTTTAAGTGAGTATTTTGACCCTGTCTTTGCAACTTCTTAAAAAGCCTTGTTTCTGATGACTGTCCAGCATTCTATCTTGTGGCTGTCCCATTGCTTATTCATAAGGTCCTTATGGTTCTTTGGCTGGGTGGTTTTGACTCTACTGGATCACGTTCTTCTACATCCAGAAGCAATCTAGAATCTCATTGGCATCTTCTTGGAAGTTAGTTGTTTTTAGAGTGACTAGTTTCGTCTGTGTTCTCATTTGGAAATACCCTACTTCTGATGTGAGGCAAGGAAGAGGGTTTCCCCCCTATTTTTTCTTCCTTTTATATCTTCCTCATTGTCTCTAAGCTCAGCTGGGAATCTAAACCTCAGAGCTGTGCCTGAGCAGTGGAGTACTTTCGCTGTGCAGGGTTACAGTTTCCTCATCTCCACAGTGCAGGAAATTGCTCATAGCCTCACTCTGGCTTCCTGGCATGTCATAAGAGTCAGTAGAACCTGGGAAGAAAGTGCTCTGCCATGGTCAAAAAGACGAGAGATAACGAATTTTGGTGAGGATGTGGACAGAAGGGAATCCTCATATGCTGTTTGTTTGCATGTAAATTGGTACAACCACACTACGGAAAACAGTATGGCGGTTGCTCAGAAAATTATAAATTGAGCTACCGTACGATCCAGCACTTCCATTCCTGGGTCTATATTTGAAGAAATTGAAATCAGTATCCAAAAAGATATCTGCACCCCATGTTCACTGCAGCGTTATTCCCAATGGCCAAGATATGGAGACAATCGAAATGTCCTTCAACAGATGAATGCGTAAAGCAAACACGATATATGTGTGTGTGTGTGTGTGTGCGCGCGCGCGCGCGCGCGCCCAGTGGAATATTATTCAGTCATAAAAAAGCAGGAAATCCTGCCATTTGTGACAACATGGAGGAATCTGAAGGGCAGTATCCTAACTGAAAGACAAACACTGCATGGTAATACTTACATGTAAAAAAATTTTTTTTTAATCCAATTTCATAGAAACAGAATATAATGGTGGTTGCCAGGGGTTCAGGGAGGGTGAAATGGAGTGATACAGGTCAAAGGGCACAAATTTTTAGCTGTAAGAATAAGTGCTGGGGATCTAATGTATGGCATACAGTTAATGACACGGTATAATGCACTTGAAAGTTGCTGAGAGTAGATCTTGAGTATTCTCACCACCCATACACACATAGCCAAAGAGCTAACTATGGGAGGTGATGAATGTGTTAATTATTTTGATCTCGGCCATCATTCCACGTGTATATGTGCATCAGATCATCATGTTGTACACTTTAAATGTGTATAATTTTATTTGCCAATTATTCCTCAGTTAAAGTTAAGGAAAAGAAGAAAAGAAAAGAAAAGAAGAGAAAAAAGAAAAAAAAAAAGAAAAGGAAAGGAAAGGAAAGAAAAGTGCTTTGTGGAGCTTGGTTATGCTCACGAGGAAAGTGTGCCCCTGTGCCTTCTCCCCACCCGGGTGGTCTTTGTCTCTCAGCTAATCTTTTTCAGCAGTGTGTTCTCATATAGGGTAGGGAGGAAATAAAGAGGGCAAACTGGGAGACCCATTCTCTAGCTTTAATCATCTTCTTGCCAAAGCCAAGATAATCCAGTCCTTCTGCCCACATAAGCATCGCATCCTTTCCTGCCTTGCCTCTTCCCATGACCTTGTTTTCTTTTTGATGTTCATTTTGAGGGTGGAGAGTAGAAAAAAAGTCTTCTCTTTTCACAGCCCTCTGAGTCAGTGGCCTTTCTGGGCCTTTGAATTCTCAGGCAGGAAAACTACATAGCCCACCTGACTCTTCTTTCAGGACCCTTAAAAGAAAAGGGCAGTGCTTTATTCAAATTCAGGAGCACAAGTACCACTACCCGTTTATTCAGTTCAATTTAATAACTACTATTTGATTGTGTATAATCGCTCAGTATTCAACTTGCCACTATAAAAGTACTGCAGAGCAAGCTTAAGACATGCTTCAAATTCTTGGATTTTTTTATATTTCAGTTGGATGGACAGGCAAAGACTCTTGAAGCAGGTTGCAACTTAAGACACCAATTTAATGAGGGATGCAGATAATGAGTTGTCTATAGAAGCTTGGAAAAGGAACAGATTCATGAGAGGTGATCAGGCAAGCTTCACAGAAGGGAAAGAGTTGGGCTGATGTTCTTTTAATTACATGGTTCCAGAATTCTTCATTATCTATTTCTTAAACTATGGAAATATCTTTTGAATATTTCCATATTATCTGGTGCCAACTTCCTCTCCTACCTCTTTGTCCCCATTAGAGACGTTCCCCATAAGACAGCAACAGAAGCTTCCTGTTGGCCAGTGATGGGAGAGGTAGGTGGGATGAGCTTGGACCCTGAGTGCTTTGAAAGCCCGCTCAAGGTGGTCCAGCTACAGGACAAAGAGAGCCGTTGTTCATTTTAGGTAGGACAATGAAATATTGAAAATCATGATCAACGGTGACATTGGCAGTGGTGTTCAGTGTGGTTTAGGGTGGAAGAAACTATCTGGAGGCCTACTACAGTAGTTCGGAGGGATAATGGAAACCAATTCTTGGCTCATGGCAGTGGGAACTCAAAGAATGGGACCTACTAAAAGACACAACAAAGACATTCTAGATAGGGGAAAGTAACCTGACATGAGGTAGGAGGAGGTAAATGTTAGAGAGGACTCAAAGTTCATTTAGTCATTCCATAAATATTGACAGTGTGCCTCCCATGTTTCTGGCACAGTGGTAAGCCCTGTGATACAGCAGATAACAGAACAGAAAAAGTCTCGATTGCCTGTGCTCTAGTAGGAGAAACACACAATATACAAATGAAGCAGTAAATGTATAATATGCTGGATGGTGATAAAATAAAACAGGGGAAGGAGGATAGAGGTGGTGGGAGTATTGCTATTTTATATGGCGGGGGGTGGGGGGTGTCAGGGAAGATCTCACTGACAAGTTGGCATTTGAACTGATTCTTAAAGGAAATTAGGGATTTTACTCCCCCAGGAAGGTCTTTCAGGCAGAGGAACCAGCATGTCTAAGGCCATGAGATGGGAGTGTGCTTATTTGGTCAGAGAAGCATCAGGGCCTTGTGCACAGGAGGGAAGAGGAAGAGTGGCAGATGTGGTTGGGGGTTGGGGGCAGGCTGCATCCGGAATGGCCTTGGAGGCCACGAGCCATGAGAGGATTTGGAACAAAGGAATGATACAATCTGATTCTTGCTTCAGTAGGATTTTTCTGGCTTCTGTGTTAAGACTGAAGGAGGAGCAAGGTGGGAACAGAATAGGAAGGGTTGCTGAGAAGACTTCTGTAAACTCAGGCAGGAGATGATGGCAGATTGGAACGGGGTGGTGGATGTGGAGATTGTGAGAAGTGGTCACACTCTGGGATGTGTTTTGAAGATGGAGCCATTAGTATTTGTTGCTGAATTGAATGTGCATGTGATAAAAAGAGACATCTAAGATGAGCACCTGGGTGGCTCAGTTGATTAAGTGTCCAACTCTTGATTTCAGCTCAGGTCATGATCATGGTTCGCGGGATCGAGCCCCGAGTGGGGCTCTGCTCTGACAGCATGGAGCCTTTTGGGGATTCTTTCTCTGCCCCTCCCCCACTCTGCCCCCTCTCCCTTCTCTGTCTCTCTCAAAATAAATAAATAATTTTTTCAAAAAAAGGTGACTGTAAGCATTTTGATCTGAGCTATCAGAAGTTGGAGTTGCCATTTATTGGGGAAACTATGTGAAAGAGCCACTGGCTCTCATCCTGCTCTGTGATTAGTGAAGAATCGAAGAGCCAGCAAGTCGTGACTTGTGTTAGGTCACCCAGGTTGGCAGTAGGAGAGCTGGGGCCAAACCTACCAGGTCTTCTAACCTCCAGTCAGTGCTCTTTCCAGGACATGACCCCAGCCCTCCTTGGTTCAGCGCCACACACGGCACAGAGATGTAGTGAAGATGAGGGCTGGAAGGGGGATCTGAACACGGACCACGTACAAAGCCGATAGTTGAAGCCATGAAAGTGAGTATTCAGAGAAGAGGGCAGTTGAAGCCTAGAGAAAAGACGGAGAACCAGCAAAGAGGACGTAAGAGCAAATTAAAATGGGCAACAGGAAAATGAGTCGCATGGCTGAGAAGAAGCTGGCTCCCCGAAAGGCACTCCGGAGAGGTCAGGAAGAACAGGAGCTGAGCAGATGCCATTAGACTTGGGATTTGGAACCTTGGGGGACTCTGTTGTCCTCAGTAGAACCTCCATTGAGGTTCTGAGCATTTTTCTTATCCTTTCAGCTAATGGTGAGAAGGAATATAATAAATAGTATAAGCCTAAGACAGGGAGTTTAAAAAAAAATCTCTGCCAACTCTAGCATTACCATCTTGTGAGCCTTATACAAGAAACTGACCCTCCCAGACCTCTGTGGGCCCATCTGTAAATGGAATGAGAAAACATCCTTCATGCTCACTTGGCCTTCTAGAAATGGTGTGAGGGTAACAGTGACAAAGGATATGAAACTGCTTTGGAAGAGAAATGTCACATAAGTCTAGGTAGCCTTTTCTAGTTGATTTTAGCAAGTTTTTAGTTAAAAAAAAAAAAACTTTTGATAGGGTCATGAAAAAACTTTGCATTAGGGATATATTAAATGCAGAACACAAGGACCAATAAAATAGGTATTCCTTTTTGAAACAACATAAAATATGTCTGTATCCTTTTGATTAAATCTTGCTTAATTACTATGTCCATTAGACCCCTATCAAATCCTGCCTGGGCTTTTAAATTTAATTTAATTTAATTCTGTAGTCACTGTTACCCAACCACAAAAGAATTAGCCTTGCCCTGAAGGCCATGCAGGTCTCTTGAGCACTTGTAGGTTAGCACTGGTCCCTCTGATGAAACACAGGGTGAGGTTTGCCGTGCTGATTCTGATCAGTCTGCCTGTTTCCGAGCTGCAGGCTGCAGCCCCAGTGGGGCTGAATTTTGCCCTTCCAGTCCCCTTCACATAACAGTATATGAAGAGCAGGAATGGAAATTAATTGTACCTGCTGGCATTATTGAAGTTATTAGCGCATATCCTCTCCTGGGCAAGGAAGATTAAAAAGGGTGTTGTAATCAGAGCAGATGATTTCTGACACTCGGGATGGGTTTCCTCCCCAGGTTAGATGTAAGCACCTGATGTGAGCTTGTTGCCTCTGGCCTGACGCTACGTAGCTCGGGGCTATACAGAGTTCTGCCTCATTTTCCCACCAGCCCTGGAGGAAAGCCAGGCTCCTACTCTCTCTGGATCAGAAGTCTTGTAGGTAGGAAATCTGGCCTTCTCACTGCAGATTAGTGTATTCTAACTGCACATTCCTGACTGCAGGGTGCAGTCAGGTGTCTCGGTTAGGCCAGGCTGAAAGTCACACCTTGTTCAGGTTCAAGCTGAATGAAATAAGGCACTGTGGTGCTGCTCCCTGGTGATTCAGTTCATTTTAGCAAGCGCTGATTAAATGCTCTCTACCCTCACACAAAACCTAGGGCTATAGGCTGTAGTCTCCTGATGTGACAGGATCAGGGAAGCATTTTTTATCAGCTTTTCCAGAAAAGAGAATATGCAAGTCAGCCAAGAGAGGGAGGGGGAAAGGGCAGACACTCAGTTCCTACCTTGAGAAGCAGCATAGGAGAGATGCTTATTTACTAGGGAGTAGTAAACTTTTTTTTAGTACAGCTTTGTAAGGGAGCTGGAAAGCTGTGTAGTTTTTTGACTAGGAGCTTATTGGGTTTGTAGAATGAGATGAGGACTCTGGGATTAGCCTAAGCATTTAGGGTTGTCCTGACCCCAGGCCAGTTGCCTACTTCACCCAGGCAGGAGGAGATGGAATCGAGCTCAAAGTTCTTTTTGCTCCAAAAACTATGAAGGTGACACGCCTCTCCCCCCTGTCCCCCCTTACAGTCTGGAGGCCTCCTTGCTAGGTTTCTACAAAGCCCCTCATGCATCATGAAACAATAGCACTATGACTACATTTCTGTCCATGGTGATGTGCGCCAGTTAAACTGGCAAGCAGATAATGGAGGGAATGGGTTATGTATCCCAGGCGGGAGGTTGGGGCAAAATGGATCTGAGGCTGACGAGAGGAATTTCAACACGTATCCTAATCAGATAGGATTGGCTGAGATGCCCTGCCTCGGCCTTCCTTGAATAGACTTGAGTCCTTCTGGCCTACAAGACTCTGGCTTCAGAGGTTCAGCTGGACATTCACAAATTAACTCAGAAAGTTATAGCAGCAAGCAGGGATGCCCTCTTTGAGAGACACCACAGCAAAGGAAAAGACCATGAGTCTGGGGATCAGGTAACTTGGGTGAGGACCCAGGGCTCCAGATGGCTTCTTTGTTTGTTTTTCTTACTGCTTTAATTCTCCACCACAATTCTGAGATTCTCTGGATATTGGCTGTGGTCTAGAGAAGCAAATGTGAATTAAAATCTGGTTCCTAGATAAGACAGAGTTTTCCGATTTTACAAAATTATGGGTGAATGGAAGACAGACTGGAGAAAAGGAGCATAATTGTGACAAAGCTCTCTTTTCTAGTTCTGCATTCTAGAAACAGTGCTGATGAATACATTCTTTTTTTTCTTTTGCTTTCCTTTTTTTTTTTTCCTTTTGCTTCTGAATGTCTGTGTACTTGCCTAAGAAAACATTTCTCAACCTCTTCAGAATATTTAGAGTTAAATAAAAATTATAGGGGCATATCACAAACTTAGTGCACTCTTTATGCGTTGGGTTTACACAAAAAGTTAACATGCTCTGGCTTGGAGACCCTGACCCCATCTCCTCAACCTGCTGGCTTCAGCCCTACATATTTTGCTCCAAAGCTCTAATGCCACAAAGAATGCGGAACTGACGAGTCCACTCCATCTACAAGCTAGGACATCTTGATTAAATTAGTGTGTGTGGTGGGGGGGGGGGGGGGGGCGGGTGCTGTGGAGAGAAAGGCACAGTGACACAAAGGGCGTTTTGAGGAGCCCCGTAGTGCCTGTGGAGAATGAATGTTCTCGTTAAATATGGCCATGACCTGCAGTTCCACACATGCCAGAGACACAGCTCAATTGTCCCCAGGAGCTGGGGGCTGGGGACGATCAGGGGAGAGGCCAGCCTGCAGCCACACTCTTCATCTCCAATGGAAAGGCAGCCTGGCATAGGAAGGCAGGAGCAGGAAGGCCCACTGTCACTTTCTTTTTTCTTCAGCTATGGCAAGTGATTCTTTGATCATGGTTCTTGTTTTTGGATTGGATCAAAAAGTGCCTTCCTCTCCCTTGGGTGTTTGAACCTTCCCTCTGCTTCCCCTTTCTCTGCTGGGCACTAAGGGAGCTCCTGAAAGCATCCATTGTCTTAACGCCTCTTTCTATTCCCTTCTTTGGGGCTCCCCAAGAAGATTGGTGCCTGAACTCTGTAGGGCAGTGCCCCCAAGACAGTGCTCACCCTTGTCATTCACCACTATCCTCGTCCCATTCATCCTAAAGTCCCAAGACCAAAGTGAGAACAGATGGACCATTGAAGGCTTCCACCCAGGCCGCCACATCAGTGGGAGAGCGGTGATCGGTAACCCCTGGCTCAGTTCCACTTGCACCGCGGCCAGGGTGCTTCATGAGACGTGCATTTGCCATTTGCCCTTTGAACTGCCAGCTATCCAAATACAGCCAAATGGATTTAGAAGCTGGTTAAGTTTTGGACTCACTCCCTATGACCAGAGTATCCTGGAAGCTCGTTTTTATAGCCCTACATACATGATTCTCCTTTTAATAGATGGAGTCTCAACCTTTTCAGTAGTATACACCTGAAGATTTCAACATGCTTTTGTACTGTTCCTCTCTTCCTTGCTGTGAAACTTTATGGCCTTTCATTCTCTCGTTTTCACCCAATTAATAATTATTGGGTGTTTACAGCATGCAAGGCCTTGTACAAGATGAGGAGAAGATAGGGGCGCCTGGGTGGCTCAGCGGGTTGGGCGTCTGACTTCGGCTCAGGTCATGATCTCATGATTCAGTTTGTGGGTTTGGGCCCCACATCGGGCTCTGTGCTGGCAGCTCGGAGCCTGGAGCCTGCTTCGGATTCTGTGTCTCCCTCTCTCTGCCCCTCCCCCTCTTGCGCTCTGTCTCTCTCTCTCTCTCAAAAAGTAAATAAACATTAAAAAAATTTTTTTAAAAAGATGAGAAGACAAAATAGCATTGAATAGGAGTTTGTGCGTTCAAATTCTAACTCTTGCATTTGATAGCTGTCCCTTTGGACAAATTGCTTAACCTCTTTAAGCCTGAGCATCCCTGAAATGGAGATAATAATAACACATGGAGTTATTACCAAGATTAAGTACGGTTATGCCTGTAAATGGCTAGTGCACAGTGAGCACTAGGTAAAGGTAAGCTATAATGACTATTTTTATTAATTACTAGCTACACGATACAGTCCAGATCCTTCGGAAGCTTATGCTATAGTTGAAAGGGGGGAAGATGTTTGCATAAATAGTTCTAATCAAGACAATGTGGCTATGATAAGTGTACCATAAATAATAGATAGACGGTGTTCCACGGATAATAATTGCTACAGAATATAGTACAGGCAGTAGAGGAAGAGCTCATATCCAGCTCGGTTGTTCAAGAAGACCTGTGAACCAATGCAAAAACCTTATTCCTGCATTTGTGATAGATGTCACCGGTCAATCATGGAACTCTTCTTTTTTTCAGTTTCAAAAACTTGAAAAGTATTTAAAATATGTATGTATAATAAGGCAAACAAACACACAAGCAACCACTCACACAAGCAGGTACGGAGATCCTTATCAGCACCTCTGGACTCCTTGCAATACTCCCTACAGTCACAACTCTGTTTCCTCCACTGTCCTAATTTTGTGATAATTACTCCCTTGCTTTTCTTAAATTACATCTTCTAGATATTCATCTCTAAACAGCGTGGTTTAATTTTGCAAGTCTCACCGCTTCTGTTTGCCACGGTTTGCGAGCTCCGCCCACGCTGATGCATCTAGCTCTGCCTTGTTTCTTTTCATTGCTTTAGGGGCCCATTTATTAATTCACCACAATTTACTTATCAGTGTGAATTTTGTTATCAGTGGGCATTTGGGTTGTTTTGAGTGTGGGACTAAAGCAAACTATGCCACTGTGAACATTCTCATCTGTGCGCACTGGCATACACATGGCCAGATTTCCAGGGAATATACCTAGTAGCGGAATTGCGGGGTGAAATCTCCTTTACGATTTCATGCCAAACTGTTTTCTGAAACGATATTAGTCATTTGTACCCCCACCAACAATGTATGAGGAGTTCATTTTTCTACAGCCTTGCCAACATTTAATATGGTCAAATTTTTCATTTTAACTGTAGTTTTATTTTTAACTGTTTTAATATAAGCTATTATCATATTGGCTTTAATGTGCATTTTCTGATTACTAATGAGTGTGAGGGCCTTTACTTGTTTTTACTGAGCATGTAGATATATTCTCTTGTGAAGTACCGATCCTGAATGTTAGTTATCTTACTGATTATATGTGTTAAGCACATGTTCTCTTACACTGTGACTTGTCTATTTTTATAAATATTTTCTATTGGTTAGTAAAAGTTCTTAATTTTACTGTGGTTGAACCCATTTTCTTTTATGGTCAGTGCTTTTTCTATCACGTTGAAGAAAGCCTTTCCTACCCTAAGGTCTTGAAGATATTCCATTGTATCATCTTCTAAAAGTCATAGTTTTGTCTTTCATATCATGGTCCAAAGCCATCCCCATAAAACCATTTTTTACATATAGTGTGATGTAGGGCACATTTTAGTTAAAAATAATAGGGGCGTCTGGGTAGTTCAGTTGGTTAAGCGTCTGACTCTTGATTTGGGATCAGGTTATGATCTCACTGTGAGTTCAGGCCCCTCATTGGGCTCTATGATGGCAGAGTGGAGCCTGCTCGGGATTCTTCTTTCCCTCTCTCTCTCTCTCTCTGCCCCTCCCCCCTCTCAAAATAAATAAACTTAAGAAAATAGATATGCAATTTCCATATCATCATTGATTGAAAATTTTATCCCTCCCCCCCTGCAACCACACACACTCATTTTTCAAAAATATATATATTGAAGATTTACCCCGTATCAGACAGTCCTAAATGCTTCCTATGCAGAAAGTAGAGAGGTGACATTTGAGCTGGGTTTTTAGTGAATGAAAATGATCATAATTAGAGATGGAAAAGGAGGCATTTGTGAGTGTGGGGAGAGCAGGGAGGAAGAACCTTCCACATGGAAGGAACTACTTCAAGACAAAAGAGAGCCCAGGAATGAGTGAGGCTTCTTCAGAAGGTGGTGAGTGTAACAGTTTGGCTAAATCAGAGTATTTATGAAGAGAGTAGCTGAAACAAAGCTGAAAAGAGCCCTGGATGCCCAACCAAGGAGTTTGAACTTCATTCGGAGAACATTTGGGAACCATGGAAGGTTGATTCATAGGCAAATGATGTAATAGAGCAGCTCTTCAGAAAGACTGGGCCTCTAATCCAGGAGCAGGGGAATAAGGGCCTGCGATGTGGTAGCAATGCCAGGAGTGTTGAAACGGAGACAGTTGTCAGACGTATCATGAAGGAAAAGTCATCAACTTATGGCCACTTATTGGAGAGAAAATTAGAAGTTAGGGATTACTTCTTTCTGTTTTTATGCTGATTTCACAAGGGAAAGGCCAGTGTGGTGCTAAGGAATTTGGGATAGCTAGTGAAGCTGACATTTTCACATATGTCCCAGGAACTAGATGCCCAAACCTTCCTCAGACCCCCAAATGGCCCGTTATATGTGCTCATTTTTAGAACTTAGTGTGGGGTTTCTCCATTTTGTGGACTCTGGGTTACCAGAGAATGCCTGAGATTTGAATCTGGATTCTCAACCACTACAACTAATTTCATAGATCCCCTTTATGTTAGGTAGATTCAGCCCCCTGCTGCCCTTTGATGGACTGTGGTTTTTGAAAAGCCCCTAAGGAAGTAATGAGGAACCATATTGAAAACCTCAGGCTTGCTTCTCTTTTGTTTTACCAGAATATTTTGGTTACCGTGTCTTGGGAAATGAATAACTTTAAGACATAAATATGATAATCCTTCTCTTTTACCAATATCAATTCATTCTTTCAAACAAAACATATTTTAGTACTTATTAGGTATCCAACATTGCACTGGACCTGGGGAGGGTAACATTTAACCATAACATAATCTCTATCGTCAAAATTCAGACTTTGGATTGAACTTCTAGAAATGGCAGCTTAGGTAATTCAGACCAACCTTCTGCTCCTTTGGAGCCATTTATCCCCAGGAGGCATCTGCTATTCTAGAAAAGATCACTGAGAGCTAAGAAGCCAAGCAGAGCTTTTAATAGCCTTGTAGGGCTAACAGGGCAAAAACTGGAATGTAGGACCAAGGATGGGAGGCGGGGGGGTTGGGAGGCTGGTAGACTTCTTCAAGCTTTTAGACCCCACAGGGATGCAGTTTAGAAGTGAGGGTGAACCAGAAATAGACTTCAGGGGTCTCACAGGGACTGAAGCCTAGCTTCAAATTATCTTAATCTCTAATTGGATTAAGGTGATCTAGGCTAGTAGTAGCTAGAAGCAAATTTAAGTCCTCTCTAGAGGAAGATACTATCACCCTAAGCCCAATAGTTCTCACTCACCATTTTGTATATATACAGTGCTTATAAGAAAAACAACATACCCACAGGAGATCCTTGTAATGGTTATCAGACAAACTTTAAATTAATTATGTTTAATACATTTATGAAATCAAATGACAAAAATTGGAAATTATAAAAAAGAAACAACTTAAAATGGATCAAAGATGTAAATGTAAGAACTTAAACTTTTAGAAGAAAACAGGTATAAATCTTTCATCTTGGATTAGGTAACATTGCTTAGATAAGACACCAAAGCAGAAAATAGGCATAAATCTTTGTGACCTTAAGGGGTTAGGTAACTTATCTTAGACATGACACCAAACACAAGCAATAAAAGAAAAAAATACATAAATTGAACTTCATCAAAATTATAAACTTCTGTGCTTCAAAAGATACTATCAAAAAATTAAAAAAGACTACCTGTATAATAAGAATCAAAATACTTTTAAACCATCTATCTGATAAGGATCTAGTATTCAGAATATATGAAAAACTCTTACAACCCAACAACAGAAAGACCAACAACCCAATTTTGCAAAAGGCAAAGGGCTTGCATAGTCATTTCTCCGAAGAAGGTGTACAAATGGCCAACAAGCACATGAAAAGATGCTGAACACTGTTAGTCCTTAGGGAACTGCAAATCAAAACCACAATGAAATACCACTTCATACTCACTGGGATGGCTATAATTAAAGAAAAATAAGAAAAGAACAAGTGTTGGCAAGAATATAGAGATATTGGAACCCTCAGATATTGCTGGGGGGATTGTAAAATGGTGCAGATGCTATGGAAAACAATTTGGCAGTTCCCCACAAATGTAAACAAGACTTACGCAAAAACTTAAGCATGGAGTTACCCTATGACCCAGCAATTCCATTTTCCTACATAGATACCTGAGAGAATTGAAAATAGGCCAACACAAAACCTTGTACATGAATGTTCATAGTGGCATGATTTATAATAACCCCAAAATGGAAACAATCCAGATATTCATCAGATGATTAATGGATTTAAACAAGTGTGGCATATCCATACAATGGAATATTTCTCAGCCACAAAAAAGGAAGTAAGTACTGATACAACATGGATGGACCTTAAAAACAATATGCTACGTGAAAGAAGCCAGCCACATGTTCTATGTTTCCATTGATAGGAAATACCCAAAATGGGAAAAACCCATAGAGACAGAAGGTAGATTCATGGTTACCAGCAGCTGGGGGTGGGGGTGGAGGGGTGGGAGTGAGTACTAAACAGTTATGAGATTTCTTTGTAGGGTGATGAAAGGTTCTGGAATTAGATAGTGGTGATTATTGCACAACCTTATGGATCTACCAAAACCCACTGAATTGTACACTTTAAAATGGTGAATTGTAGTATGTGAATTTTATTTTTATTAAAAAAAGGAGGACTCAGATTTTAGCACTGAAAAAAATAAAGTAACTAAAAGAAAGAGCTCAATGCATGGATTACACAGATTAGACAAAGCTGAATAAAGAATTAGTGAACTGAAAGACATGTTGGAAAAAAATGTATCTACTGAAGTTTAGAGAGGTAAAAGGATGGAAAATGAAAAAAAGAGCATAGGAGGCCTGTGGGATATGGTGAGTGGGCCTAACATGCATACACGTGAAGTTCCAGAAGGAAGAGAACAAAGAGAATGGGTAGAAACAATGTTTGAAGAGATAGTGACGGTGAATTGTCCCAAACTAGAGAAAGACTTCAAGTTGCGGGTTGAAGAAGCATTATGAGCCCCATGTAGGAGAATCACAAAGAAAATTAAAGTGGAGGCGCATCCTAGTAAAATTGCTGAGAACCATGACAGAGACCATCTAAATCTTTAACACAGCTCGAGAGGGGAGAAGGCACATTACCTCCAAGGGAGCAAGGTTGACAGGTGACACTCAGCAGAAATAGTGGAAGACAGGAGACAATGGAATGAAAAGCTGAAAGAACTGTCTTCCAAAAATGAAAGTGAACTAGACATTTTCAGGCAAGTAAAAACTTGGAGAATTCATCACCAGCAGCCCTGGACTAAAAGGAATACTCAATGGTATTTTTTTTTTTTTAATGTTTATTTTTGAGAGAAAGAGAGACAGAGCATGAGCAGGGGAGGGGCAGAGAGAGAGGGAGACACAGAATCCAAAGCAGGCTCTGAGCTCTGAGCTGTCAGCACAGAGCCTGATGCGGGCGTTGAACCCATGAACCGTGAGGTCATGACCTGAGCCGAAGTCCAGTGTTATTCTTTATGCAAGTGCCCCTAAATGTTATTCTTTATGCAGAAAGAAAATGATCCCAGATAGAAGCCTTGAGATGCAGGAAAAGAAATATTGTACACCTAAATGAATATTGACTGTTAAAAAAATAATAATTTCAGGTGAGGTGATAAGCAGATATAAAATTAGTGTAAATGACAGCAATAGAATCTATCTGTAGGTGTGGGTGGGGAAATAGGTTTAATAATATTGTGCAAAAAGCAGTAAGAGTATTGATTTATATTAGACTTTGACAAGTCACGGATATGTATATTGTAATTTAGGGTTACCACTATAGAAATAGCACCGCTACCAATCTAAGAGAAGATTCAGTTAGTAAGAAATGGCCCCAAAGAAGGTAAGAACGATTCTGGTAAAGGCAAAACTGTTGGGATCTAGAACAACAGCAATGGCTTCCAGGGGTTAGGGATGCAGGGACTTTGACTATGAAGGGACAGCATTAGAGATTGTTTTTGATGGATGACGGACCTGTTCAGTGTTTTAATTGTGGTGGGTTTCTCAAAACACATAGAATATACCAGAAGGGTGACTTCCACTGAATTTTTAAAAATGGAAAAGAAAAAGAAGATAAAAAATAAGGGAAGGAGGCTCTGGAGATAGGTGGAACAAATAGCATATAGCCAGTTGGTGGATTTAAACACATCAGTTAATTGTAAAGGTAAATTGACTCGTGTAAAATTAAAAGATCGTCAAAGAGATTTTGAGCAAAACTGAATTATATGTTGCTTATAAGAGAAGACACATGCCTTAAGTATAAGGTTATAGAAAAATTTAAAGCAGAATGATGGGAAAAGAGAGCCCTCCTAAAATCAGACCAAGTGGATTTTAATTCGGAAAGTATTATTAGAGATAATGGTAGACATTTTCACCAGAAAACGGTATGTACTTAATAACATAATCTTAAAATATATAAGTCAAAAATGAACAGAATAAAAAGAAGGAACAGATAAATCATCAATCCCAGTGGGAGATTTAGTTCACCTGTCTTGATGAATGATTAACCAATTAGACCAAAATAAATTAAGTAAAGATACAGAGATTTGAAAAAACAGCTAGCAAACTTTGCCTGAGTGACCTATATGGGCACTGTGCCTAACTGCAGACAGATACACATGCTTCTCAAGTGTACCTGGAACATTTTATAAAGCCTGAATCAAAGAGGAAAAATCGAAGCACTTAGGCGAAAAATCAGAGCTGGAGATTGGAAATTGCCAATTTCAAACTCTGGACATTTTCCTTCTCACAATTCAGTGATTTTTCATCAGGAATGAGGTACTGGCGAGAGGGAAGGTGCCCTCCTCCAAGGGTATAGGTTTTTTTTTAACTGTCTGCGGAACATGCCTGATGGGAGTGGCAACGTGGACTGAGTGCTGACAGAGACAAGAGTTTGCACACCACCTCAGTGTCCGAAGAAAGTTGGCCAGTCCAGGCCTGCACCCAGCCCCAAGGAAATGCATTCTAACGCTGTGCCAATAGGGAGCTCTACTTAGTCTCCTAGAGTTGATTTAATGCAACCCTTGGGTACAGCTCTGGCACCTGCAGTGTCGAGAAAATGGTCTCTCCCTTAAATGAACCCCCTGGAGGTTCTTCTCTCTCAACAGTGGGATTCTATGGCATCTCCAAAGTACTAAAACTACACAGATCCTTCAACGAATTGACTTTGCCTCTGGGTTCCCCTTTCTTAAAGCATTTAATCAGCGATTTTTCCAGTGCCCCAGGCATTTCCTGTACGGGTGCTGCTGACTCTTTTACTTCCTACCAGGCCGCCCTCCTCTCGGTGTTCACGCTGCCAACTTTCAAATGAGCTCTATTAACTCCTGTTCTCCCAACCTTTTCCCAGCCATCTGGGAGCCACACAGGCATTCTTCCCATCCCCCAGCTCCTGGAATTCCTTATTGTGGGAGGGCATATGCTTGCAAGCACCTTATCATTCTGGCTCCCCCCACCACCACCACCCCCCACCGCTGCTTCTTGCCCAGTTCCAAGCCATTGATTGTTTTTTCTCCCGCGTTCATTTTACAGTTGCTGAGAGATTTGTGCTCTCATGTTGCCTGTTTGCCTTTGTGTCTTTTGTCCCCTGTGTCCTGGCCTACCCAGGGCACCACAGTTACCTAGACACCATTTCTATGACTTTAGTGTCCTGCCTGGGAGATCTTCAATATGACCTCAAGAAATGCTTTGGCACTAGAGATCAGAGCCTGAAGACAATTATTACACTTCTGCTAAAATCATTATCCAGAAGAGTTAAAGATGGAAATTTGCCAAGAAAAGGCTCACAGTGGTGATTTAAGAAATGAAGCCTCAGACTTAGTTGTCTCTTTCCTTTTAAAGGATGTTGCCTTCAGCTTATTTTCTTAGTATTATAATCGGTCATTGTAAGAGATAGAAACAGCCATAGGGGAACATTCAAGTTGTTACAGGACTGTGTTTTATTCTGTGCCATCTGAGATCTTGGGAGAGCAGAGGGCCTCCAGCCTCTTCCTGGCCCCCAGCCCCATCCCATGACTCTGCCCCAGTCCAGTGGGAGTCAGTCTTATCTGAATTAGGTGTTTCCATGGCAAGAGGTTCTGGTTACTTGCAACAGAGCAGAGCGAGCATCCGTGGAAGGTAGGAACTGAATCTGCAGAGTTCACGGTCATGCCAAGGAATGGATTTTCTCCCAGGGCCACTAGCATTACTGTGGTTATTAAGTCTGACTAGTCAGACATTGCAGAACTTCTGGAAAAACCTTAAGGAAATGGCTTTCAGAAACAAGTGCCCTGGAGGAGAAAGCCCCTGGATTTCATTGAACCAGAACTTGGTAATGGGCAGTCTTTGACTTTGCTGACCCAGGCGGTAGGGGGCTCCTACCTCCCGACATTTAATTTATGACCCCAATTGAACGAAGTCCCAGTTGCACAGTTGAGAAGGATTTTTTCTCTTTAATCTTCCTGAAGGGATAAAAAGTAATTCTATCCTCCTTATTTTCCTTCTATACCACCTCTCTACCCCCCTCCCCCCCTCCCCCAATTTCCTCCTTTTGGCTCAACACCTCTTTGTTCCCTTCTCAGGAAAACTGCATATTTCTCAGAGTCATTGTTACCTTGGTTCTTACTGACACCACGGAGAATAGATGGCGCGGCAGCAGGCATAAGGAAAAGCAAAGATTCTTCTTCGCTGTATGTTGCTAGAGCTCTTCCATCTGAGAGATTTAGCTGCATCCCTGCCTGGGGATTAGCTTCCGGGACCTTCCCAGTTCCACACATCATGATCATTAATGTGTTCCGAGGACACATAAGGAGCACAGGGCGGTAGCAAGATCGCTCAAGTCTGTGTTAAGAGGACTGGATTCTAATATAAGAAGAGCTCACATTTCTTGAGCATCCTAAGTGCTAGGTTCTGTTTGAAGGACTTTACCTGGATTATCTCATTATTACCCTGTTTTGCAGATGTGGAAACTAAGGCACGGGGCAGTTGTAGTTTACCCAAGGTCATGCGATCACGTAGTGGAAGGATTCAAATCCCGCCCCACCCAGAGCCTGCATGTTTCTTCACCCTCTTCCAGTATGGCATGTGGTCCTAGACAGGATACCAAACAGCTGTGTGATCCTGGAAAAGCCATTTCACCTTTTTTGCGCTCAACTGTGAGGGAGCATATGTGGGCAACTTCTGATGTTTCCGCTTTTAATAATCTGCATGAAGAGAAGGCAACTGTGTATTTTTTTCTTGTTGTTATGTGAAAGCACAGCGTTTAAGCTAAAACTTGATCTAATTGATTCAACGGCTTGTTACTTCATGTCTCCTATACACAAAGCAGTGGGCCAGGCACCACGGGAGACAGAGAGGTGCTTCAAAAATTGTAATCTAGTTTTTGTTGTTGTTTAGTCTAAGTAATCCAGATAATTAAACGAGAATCTAATTGAGAAACCAGTTGTGTTAGAAGGCGAATTCGGAGACAGGTATTGAGTCTCAGACTATCAGGTTTCGGACATTTTCTTCTAAGTTATGACTCTCGTCACTGGGAGCGCTTAACCAGACCCGTTCACTTCGAAGTGAAGGAGCCACTGGTGAGATTGGTTTTTACAGGTGCTGACAAGCTCAAGAGATTCTTTGAAAGTGGAATGTGCCCACTTTGGGAGTCACTTATAATGAAGCAATGTCATTATAACCTGAAATATCTATTATCACTTAGAAAGGCAAATTCAAAGAAAAGGGATATGCTGTATAATAGCTAGATTTTTTTTTTTTTTTGAAGTCGGATTCTGCTCTGGCACGCTAGATCATCTAGCTTGCTCTGAGGTTAGGTTGAAGTGCGGAAACCTCTTTGCTGAGATAGAAAAAAAATACTGATCTTGAATAGAAAACTGGCTTAAGAAATTCCATTTCTAATAATGCCTTTGAGACTGCAAGAATTGTGTTCTGATAGTTATGGTAATCTGACATGAGATTAATGTCCATCTTTCTCAGTGGATTGTAAATTTTAAACTGTTTTGTATACTGCCGTATTCCCAGTCAAACCACAAGTGCTTCACACATAATAGGCCTTCTCTAAATATTTTGCCAACAGACTCTTTATTGCTCACTCCTTGAAATCCAGCATTTCCCCCTCGCCAAGATCTAGGAATTGAACTTGCTTCCCGACACCCGATCGGCCACCTTGAGAGGGCGAGTCATTTAGTGCTTGTCTTGGTTGGTGGGCTCCAGTCCCTGACCCACTATTTTCTTTATTAATTCTACAATTACAGCGTACCCAGTCATTTTAAACCTGTGTATAAAGATTCATTAATGAGTTGTAAACTGCACTTAGTGAGTTATGACTAACGTAAAAAAAAAAAAAACCAAAAAACAGGAGAGAAGAGAAAAGAGTAGGCATGAGCAGAGTGCACTGCGCATAATAAGTACTTTTATTGTAGACACACTATGATGTACTGGATTGCAACTTTAAAAATGTGCATTTTGAAATCCCGGTCTACCCTGTCTTTAGAAGGCAAAAGCACTTTAAGTGTCCCTCGTATGCCAGCTCCCAGCCTACCTCTCTGTAAAAGTTCTGCAATTCAATATATTTTGTATTTTATACTACCTTGGGCTCCCCAGAGTATTAAGTCGTAACTGGAGCACAGCCTTCCTGGAGCCCTCGCGTGGTATCTTAATGAGCGCATGCCGAGTACAAAGAGTCCCTCTGCATATACACAAGTGTTGCGGCCGGGGGAGAAATCTAGACATCATTTCTGAGCTCTCACCTCCGGGATCACCACCCTCCCTCGCCCACAACTTCACACGGCACCACTTGTTTAGATGGGCTGAGGTGGGTAGGGGAGAGGCCAGACAGTGTCCACCGTCCCCTGCCACCGGACCCACTGCCAAACACCCACTCCTTTTACCCCTGTCCTCCCCACCGATAGCATTTCAGGCGAAGCTCCAGCCCATGAAACTTGGCCTCTTTGAAGTGCCGAACGAGTGCCCCTGAAACTGTCACTGTGCATCTGGTGGCACTCCTCCTGCTGCCAGAGCTTTGTATAGGGTTCATGTCCCTTTCCTCTGAAACCCGTGAATGTAAATTCAGTTTTAAACTGGATCTTTTAACGGTTGGCCTCAGAAATGTCTTTGGGGGTGGGGGTGCCAGCACTGGCGAAGGGAGATACGTGCCCTTGAAAATTGGATTCTTTTTTGGAAAACTGCTGACACGGGCTAATCGGCAGAGAGCTAAATGACCCTACTGTTTCTACCTGCTGACAGGCTAAGCCTTGGGATGGGGCCGAAATTAGCTCTCACCACATGGCAGAGGCATGCCTTCCTCTTTTTTTCTTTCATACAAACGGGGTGATTTTGTGCCTGTCAAATAATACGGCTTTGTGGTGTAGATGTAGAATAGATGGAATAGGCCACGAACAATGGCCCACCCACCCCACTATTTGCGAAGCAAAACAGCTACAGACAAGGTAAGAGGTAATCTCCCGGGATGAGGACCAGTTTGAAAGCCCTTTCATCCTGTGCATTCTTTGGGAAATGCTAATAGACAAAGCCATCCAAGCTCAGGAGATGCATCCATCCAAAGAAGAGTGACCAGCCTTAGCGTCAGGCAGCCCAAGACCGAGTAGCCTCTTTCTTGTTCCTTTGCATTTCTGCCGCTGTCCCCTTTCTTTGAGTGAGGTGGCTTTGGAAGATTCCAGTCTTGGGGAAATGCGGCTGTGCGTTTCGTTTGTGTCATCCAGTGCTGTTCTCTGTTGGAAAAGGAGGATTCCCTGCCCATTTTGTAAATGCACAGCTGGCAGGAGCTGTAGCAATCTCACTGCCTTCCGGATCAGCTCCACCCCAGCAGCAGGCAGAGTGGGGGCCCCGGGAAACACGCTCTGGCTGGCGCAGTTGTGGTGAGTTTCAAAATAAAAGATCCCCGCCTAAGACACCATTGCACTTCCTATCCCATGGAACCCGCATTGTTAACTGTGCCACATCTCTATTCTAAATTTAGGCATCTTATTTTTTTTCCAGGCAAAGATTACTATGCAAACATTTAAGAGAAAAACTTTGCCCAAAGTAATTTTTCCCCTCGACTTCTATTTGGTTTCCTGCAATGTTTAGATGACTCATTCTCTTCCAAGAAATTTTAAAGAAAAGAGATGCAGGCTGTGTGATAGGGCACAAAGACTGCTCTGTAAAGTCTCTTTTTCTTCCCTGCCTAGAAACCCGTTGCATGTTTTTAGGAGGGAACGGAAGAGCCCTGCAGACTTCATTCTCATCAGGTTTTGTTGTTCCCAGGATTAAATGTCCCTTTTGTCTTTGGGTGGGGCCCCCTTGTAGCTTCCCAGCTACAACCCTTCCACAGTGGCCGGCCAGCACGGAAGCCCTTCCTGGCACGCTGGGGCCACGCTGTCCCCACGCTGTCCCCAGAGGCACACAGTGAAGGTTTCCGAAACAGAGAATGGGTGGCCTTTGAGCATCCGAGAGAGGAGAGGGAAGCACTGGCTAGTTCCTGACTCTCTACTTGTGTCAGAATTGTTCCTGATTGCCAGGGGCTCTCTTGGACACTTTGACTGGGCTAGCTTCACGTGTGTTCCCAGCCCAGCCCTCAGCCACAGGGAGCCGTAAGTCAGAATCCGCTTCGGCAGCCTGTTCAAATAAACAGGGATAATAGTTGAGTCGGTCCTTTTCCAACTAATCGGTACACGAAAGGAAACATCTGCCTGGGCTTAATTGCTTTTTTATTGGTTATGCTTTTGTCCCCTCCTCCCTTCCCCTCCCCCCCTCCTCCTGCGGCTAAGTTATTTAAGTCATGGGCGAGCAACAGGGTAGAGGAATGGGAGCTTTCTCCAGGAACCTCTACCATTTAAACACAAGGAGGCAGTAAGGGAGGATGGGTGGCTGACAAGGGAGTTGGCTTGGAGGCCAGAGGGCAGGGTGTTTGGAAGTGATACTCGTGGTCACTTCCTGGCCTTGTTGCTGACTCTGGGGCTGGTTGGTGAGTCATTTTGCCTCACTTCACCTCCTTGGATCTCTGCTGCTTCAGCGGAGCTCAGCTCCCTTCATGATGGGAAGGAGAGGCTGGTATGTGAGATTCTAGATGAAAGGCATTTCCTCTTGTGGCTTCTTCCAGTGGTTGAGGGCATTGAATGAGAGACATTTGGGAATGGTAAATTTAAGACTGGCAAGATACGCCCGAAGCCATCCATTTTGTAGAGCGTCTCAGTCCCGAAGGGGAACTCGCTCACCATCTCCTACTGTGCGGAATGAAGCCAACCAACCATACCCTGAAGTGGGCAATGGTTGAATCTAACGTGGACTCAAGAAGCCAGGCAAAAGATCGTGAAGAATCATAGAATGGCAGAGGTTAGGAAGGGCCTTAAGGATGTGTTAGCCTTTCATTTTATGGAAAGGAAAAGAGAGGCCCAGAGAGAGATTAATCGTGTTGTTCAAAGTTATCTTCTTGATGGTGGAGGAGCCAGGAGTAGGGGAATCTTGTGATTGCTCATTCAGGGCTCCTTCCGCCCATTTCCACACAGCCAGGTGTAATGAGTCCGGTGTAGCCGCCACAAAGGTCACACATGTTATATTCCATAATTAATTCCTTCGTAGAAAATGGCAAAGCATTAAAGAGAAATGAAAATGGCTCATTACGATCAAAAGGACTGCCAATCACAACAGGACATCATGTCAACTTGTCAAGAGGAAAAAAGTGAAGCAACATGCACATGTGCTTCTGGTGCATCAATGAGTAGTCTTCGACTCAGCAATGTTACTTCTAGGAGAAAATAATGAAAGGTGTGCGCAAAGCTTATGCACAAAGTAACTGAATACAGTGTGTTTTATCATAAAAATTTATAAGCAAAGTAAATGTCCAAGAATAGGAGCTACGTCAATATAATCTTTTATAATTTTCTGGAAGAATAACACGTAGGGAACTATTTATAACATTTATTTAAGTGAATAAGTTAAGTTCCAGTGTGTATAATGCAACCCCCATTTCACGAAAATCATACCAAAAAGATTTGAAAAATAAAGTCTAGAGGGGTGATTTCTTAGTGGTAGGAATTAAGTTACTTTTTCTTTTTTGATGTTTTCTACAGTTTTCTTTTGTGTGTGTGTATTTTTTGTTTTTCCAGTGTTCTTATTAATTACAATACATATACTCCTTTTGTAATCAGGAAAAAAATGGTTTTATAATCATACATCTTGAAAAAGCAAGATCATAAAGGACTATGTTTCTGACATGCAAGAACTCTTCCTTTCTTTGCCCGGGAGCTGAGCGGTGCCATGGGTAGTATTCTTCCTTTTGTTAGAAGGTCACTGTTGGTATCTGATTTGTAGGAAAGAAATAGAGCTGGCAGAAGATAAAATGAGGGCTTCCCCTCATGACCCAGTGATGCCAATCAGTGTTTTAGCCCCTGCTCCCTTGGGCTCGGCAAAAAAAAAACCAAAAACAAAACCAAAAAAAAAAACCACTCAGTATAGAAGGCGTGGCTCTTTTTTCCTTCCTGCTTCTTCATTCTTCCTTATTTCTGCTATTCCATCTGGGTGGTGAGATGCCAGCCCTCAATGGCAGCAGCAAAGAACCCAAGAGCCACTGCCACTTAGGATTGGCCGGTTGGAGACCCCTTAACATCCATTATCAGGATTGAGGAGCGTTAGCTAATCTGCACACCAGAGTCATTATTGGGGTACTACTGCCCTGGGGGGTTGGGGTAGAAGTAAATCAAATAAGACAAATAACCCCTTCCTGCTGGGAGGTCTTTAGTCAGGTACTTTGAAGTCCTTGGATGTTTATATGCTTCTTTCTCTCTCATCCTATTTCATATCTGACTTGCATCCAGGAAGTCTTGATTCTCAGGAAGGCTCAACTGCAAGTCTCAGAGAAACAATAGTTGCTAGTTAGGAGGTGGCTTTTAGGCCTGCCCTTTGGAGACCAATCGAAAAATCAAAGCCTCTACCCACTTGGCCTCCACATGATTGCCTTAGCTAGGCTATAGAAGGGGCGCATTTCATTTTTTTAAAACTCTTTGAGTAATCTGACCGTAATTGGGTCGGATCGGAGTGGTTATCTGATTTGCTGGATTAAATAATGGGCCTTAATTGAGTCTGTGTTAGTTGTAGAGCCAGTGTTGCTCTTGCCTTTGTCGCCCCCTCCACCCTCCTTCTATTTCCCTATTAACCTTCATTCCTCTTTCCTTGCAGAGTAAAGAAGTCGGCCAGCAGCTCCAAGATGATTTGATGAAGGTCCTGAATGAGCTCTACTCGGTAAATCATATGGGTGCCTGGCTCTTTAACAAGCAGAGGGAAGCAGCATTTGGCAGCTTGTGGCCATGGTCACATCAGCAACAGAACTGAGCTGAGGTTGAGGGCAGTGCATGGTCCCCATTGGGGGTGACTCCACCCATTTCTTTCTTCACACTCTTACTTTCAAATCTGAGTGAGCCAAAACAACACTCTCAGAATCAGATCCCTCCTTGGCTGCGCGAACTAACTCTGCCTTCGTGGGGGCATCATCGCCAGAGACCAGCCAAGGCCTCTCATCAGTACAACTGACTCCCATTAGCAGCAAACCAGGAACCCCAAACCTAATGGCAAAGAACATAGTGTGCATCGTACCATTAATATGTGTCTGTTGGAAAGGACTTGATGTGCAAGGTTTTGCATCAGTTCTTGCATTGATCTATGGGTTTGAGACCAGAGCGGGTGCTCTAGAGGGAAGCACAGAGGCCTAAATGCCCCCAATCTAAGGGGCCGATTCAGGCAGAGAGAGCTTTGCACCGACTCCCCGGGGTTTTATAAAGGCCAAACCTCAGTGAAGAGGCAGGCTTCAGGTTTGGAGAAGAAAATACAATCTGTTTTGAAATGACTGGCACTTTAGGCACATGATGCCTGTGGCTGATGCATTTCTTCATGCACTGGAAGGTGGTGGTGGTTTTCTCCCTAGCCGTGTTTAGTTAAATATAATTAGAACACATATGCACACCAAGGAAATTCCTGTTGCCGTACAAGGAATATTTTGATTATACAGCTAAAGCCTTTCAAGGCCCCCTTCTTCAGCTGGCCTGTGCCCGGCCTTTGCTGTCAGTATATGGGGTTGCCCCCATCCTGTTGGGAAGGTGAAATTGATTTCCTGTGTTTACTTGCTTATTCACTGCATTTTCTTTTCTTTCTTTCTTTCTTTCTTTCTTTCTTTTCTTTCTTTCTTTCTTTCTTTCTTTCTTTTCCTTCCTTCCTTTTTTCTTTTTCTTTTCCTTCCTCTTTCTTTCTTTCTTTCTTTCTTTCTTTCTTTCTTTCTTTCTAATTTACAGGAAGACAGGCAGTGGTGACATGCATCACAGACATTTGGGATCAGAGAATTCCATGTTCTTGATCCAAAAGCCTAGGTGTGGCCATTTTGTCATGGCAACTATTGAACAAGTAAATAGGATAGAGTAGTCATCAGACTGGTCTCCAGTGACGCTCAGTTTGTTTGGAATTCTGCTGTGTGACTCTTCTGCTCTGAAGGAGAGCAGATAGATGGTACTCTTTGGTTCAACTCCCAAGTTTTCATTTCTTTCAAGTGCAGTTAAAGCTCTTTATAAAAACAGAAGCGTGTTGATGTGAACCATTTACAGACTAGATGTGTTTTCCTGAACCCTGTTGTCTTTGTAATGCTTTACTTCTGCTCTTTATTTTTAGAGCATCTTCTAGGCACCCTATTACTCCCATATCCTGGCAAAGAATTCACTAAGATAAAATTTGACACATTCAGTCATTATATGAATCTTTTTATTTTTTTGCAAGTATCTTGGGCCTCTGCTCTTTATTCTTTCTGGGGAGGCACAGGATGAACAAGCAACAAACCCCAAACTAGTTTAAACCCAGTTTGCTGCTTCTGCAGTGGGACTTGGGGTAGCAGTGAAAGAACAGTGTCTGAGGATCCATTGGCTTTGCTCGGAGTCCAAGATCTCCTAATATCCTATGATTTTTAAAAAATATTTAAATAAGGAAGGGGCACCTGGGTGGCTCAGTTGGTTGAGCATCCGACTTCAGCTCAGGCCATGATCTCACGGTTTGTGAGTTCTAGCCCCACGTCGGGCTCTGTGCTGACAGCTCGGAGCCTGGAGCCTGTCTCCCTCTCTCCCCCC
>NC_064813.1:43097427-43227266 GCF_023721935.1 Panthera uncia
TAAAATAATAAATAAATAAATAAATAAATAAATAAATAAATAAATAAGGGAAAGGGCATACTTCATGCAGGAATGAGGAAGAAAACCAGAGAACTTGCCGCTCTGGTTTGAGGGGGCTGAACTGGCAACTTGGACTGTGGTCTTCAGGCAGTCCAGCATTGGCCAGTGCTTTCCTGCTCCACGCAGAGCTTAAAATCTTCCTGCTGGCATGCAAACTGAGAATTGGCTGGGCATGGAGTCTGTTGCCATGAGATGAATTGGTATACACTCTTTTTATTTTTATTTTATTATATTTGTTATTGAAGCATAGTTGATATACAATGTTATGTTGGTTTCAGGCATACAACATAGTGATTCAACAAATCTACACGTTATGCTGTGCTCACAAGTATGGCTACCATCTGTCACCATACAACACTATTATAATACCATTGATTGTATTCCCTATGCTGTACCTTTTATCCCTGGGTACACACTCTTTTAATTTGTCAATTTGGCCAAGGCCAAAATTAAAGTTTGTTCTTTTCCTCTAGCAGTGAGAAGGGAAGAAAGAGTAGAGAACACTGGAAAGTTCGAGGGAAACCAGAAGGGTCTAGTATAGTGATTTGCAAGCATGGTGATTTTTTTCTCCAGGGGGACATCTAGAAATGTCTGTAGACATTTTTGGTTGTCACAACTGGGGTAGGGGTGTGCTAGAGTTCATGATGCAACTAAAATCCTATAATGCATGGGGTAGCCCCCTGCAACAAAGAATTATCTTGCCTAATATGTCAATAGTACCAAGATTGAAAAACCTTCATTTAGTGACTAGAATCTTCTGAAGTAGGCAACCCAGATTCTACCTGATCTGCCACTAGTTATATGATCCTGGGGGATGTCCCAACCTCTATGACCCAGCTTTCCACATACTTCATATACTGACATCTCCAGTCATACTTTCAAAAATATTAGGCAGTAGTTAAGGGTCAAATAAGTTTGCAGATTCTATAGGTCATTAGCAAGTTCAGAGAACAGAATTATGAGTTTCTTCCTCTGTGGGGTGAGATAAGTATAGGACTGGCCCCAGTCAGGCACCATGGCATTAGGGTGACTGACTATCCCAGTTTTCCTAGGAATGAAGGGTTTTCAGGGGCATGAAACTTTGAGTGCTAAACCTAGGGAAGTCCTTGGTAAGCCAGGATGATTGGTCACCCTGCATGGGACGATGGTTTCATCAAGTAGTTACATGGCACTATTATATGCTGGCTTTGGGAAGCTACTTGCTGAATGTTCTCTATCCTCTGTCTGTCAGAGGAGTTAAGAGGAGAACAAAGGAGATCTTATAAGGAGGTTTCCCCTTATTTGCTTTTTGGGAAGGCAGGAAAGGGCCTCTTGTTTCAATGACCCTGTGGGCAATAGAAGTTATTTGTGGGCATGGAATAAAGGAAACCAGGGATATAAGGAACCCACCATATTCAGTACTCTCCTTAGCTTGCATCTCCCCTATTGCCCAAAATATTTCTTTTTAGGAGACTGATTACCCAAAGGTTTATAATTTAAGTACTTTTTAACCTTGATGATCCAAGGGGCAGGGCCTGAGTGTTCCCAAATAAAGATGCCTTTGGGCAAGAGGCCCAGACTCACACCATAAGTGGCCAGCTGCCCCTCTGTACTTCCTCTTTTCTGCCTGAAGGACCTTTGATTTCCCTGACATGGCATTCTGTGCCAGGGGTTGCTTCCCACAGCTGCCATTCAGAGAGCAACCCTAGTGAGCATTCTCTTCCATGTATTTTTTCCTCCATAATGAATTGGCTAGTTTATAGGCTGTGGCATAAGTGGTTTTCATTTTCAGACTGGTGATCCAGGAATGCCTTTGAATTTGGGGCACACAGCTTCCCAAAGAACTCTGGAATTCTCTGCCTTGGTTGTATCTGGAAAAGCTCAGCAAGTGCCCACAGGAAGGAGGCTATGTGGGGGCACTGAAGCCACATGGATTGGCTAAGTAGGAAGAGTCAAGTAAGCCCTAGAACTGAGAAAGCAAGAAGAGGTGTTGGGACACAGGGGCTGTTGTTACCCCAGATGTTTTATGCTTTTGTGCTCCCCCTGAATATATGACTCCTTGAGTTGGTGCTGGAGCTGTCTGCTGGCAGAGCCACTGCAGACTGGTATTTAGCACCTGCTCCTTTGAAACCATATCTGTTACTAGTCCCCCAACTCTACTTGACTGTTTGTCTCCAGCAGTAGGCACTAGGGATACAAAGACAGATAAGAGATATCCCTGAACTCAAGGCATTTAGTTTTAATAGAAGGGAGAAAAGTAAAGCAGCAAGTACAATATGAGGTGATAACTTTTGCATGTCTTTCCAGAGGAAGGGCACGAAGTCCGGCTCCTTAGAAAAGTATTTGAATTGAATCTTAATTGCCAAGAGCTCTTTATTGTTCTCTAAATGTTCCTTTTTTGCTGCATTCTGTTCTTGTTTCATGATACAATGTCTTTTAATTTTTCATTGATCTCTCTAGGGATATAATTGATTATTTTTGAAGCTTTTTCCCTTCTGTATACTTTCTGTTCCCTCTAAATTGCTTGTTTTGGTCTTGGCCTTTCATATTAGATGTTTTCCTTAAATGTTTGGTAAGTTTTAGCTGCCTTCATATTTTATTTTTTTTAATTTTTTTTTTCAACGTTTTTTATTTATTTTTTTGGGACAGAGAGAGACAGAGCATGAACAGGGTGGGGCAGAGAGAGAGGGAGACACAGAATCGGAAACAGGCTCCAGGCTCCGAGCCATCAGCCCAGAGCCCGACGCGGGGCTCGAACTCACGGACCGCGAGATCGTGACCTGGCTGAAGTTGGACGCTTAACTGACTGCGCCACCCAGGCGCCCCTGGCTGCCTTCATATTTTAAAGTGAGGCAGTGTTGGGGCACCTGGGTGGCTCAGTTGGTTGAGCATCCGATTGTTGATTTTGGCTCAGGTCCTGATCCCAGGGTCATGGGATCGAGCCCCACATCGGGCTCCACACTGAGCATGGAGTCTGCTTGGGATTCTCTCCTCTCTCCTCTCTCTCTCTCTCTCTCTCTCTCTCTCTCTGTCTCTTTCTCTCTCCTTCTCTCTTCCTCTCTGCGCTACTCCCCCATTCGCATGCATACTCTCTCTCTCTCTAAAATTAAATAAAAAATTTAAAGAAAAAGCAAGGCATTGAAAAGCTGGTTGGAAGTTCTGGTTAACTAAACTTAGCCTTTCCTCCCAACTAATCCAGCTCTCGTCCTGTTCAGAGGAAGACACTGGTGCCTAGTGGCTAAGAATGTGGACTTTGTGATCTGACTGAGGTGTGTCCTTGGGGAAGCCCTGATAACCAGTATTACTAGGTCTTTTATCTTGGATGGTCAGATTCCCTAGACAAGGCTTTTCTGACCTCTTGGGCTTCCAGCAGTTTCTCTTGTTTTAGCTTCACCTTCATCTCACTGCCACCAGTTCCCTTTAGAGCTTCTGTGATATAAGTCTGGTTGCTTCTTGGTTCTGCCTACTTTTGGTTTAAGGTTTGGTAGATATTTACTATTTGCCTCCCTGCTTTTTATGTGTTGCTTTCATTCTTTTTGTTTTCCTCAGTTTATATCTAAAATAATAATAATAATAATAATAATAACTCTTTTTTATGATTTTAGTGTGGCTTGGAGAGAAAGCACGAATTAAAGTTAAGGCATGAATTAAGATTTAGTTTTTTTGAAGTAAAGTGAATTCTCTTCATAGAACTGAGAATTTAGACTTCTGAGTTTTTTCCCTAGTTTGTATTTGCCTCACTATATATATATTTCTCCAAGTCCTGTCTTGACTTCCCTATTTCTCCAATTGTTTTGGCATCACTTATTCAAGCTTTGGCCTCTGGATACCTCAGTTTTGCGTTGAGTTGAAAGATACTAGTTATACTTCTTCCATATTTCCACAAAGGAGAGATTTAGTGTCATTAAGTCATTGGGGCAACCACATTGATTGTAAAACTACTACTGTGTAGATGACGCATTTCCCAACTGTGGAGAAGAGAAGAAAACACAAAAGAAGTGATGCTTACTCTTAAGAATTCATAGTTTCTTAGATGAGGTAGTATTTTACTCTTTTAAAGAGAGTTCTTCAGGGGCGCCTGGGTGACTCAGTCAGTTAAACATCCAACTCTTGATTTCAGCTCAGGTAATTACCTCACGGTTCTGAGTTCAAGCCCCACATTGGGCTCTACGCTGACAGCACAGAGCCTACTTGGGATTCTCTCTCCCCTCCTGGTGCTGTCTCTCTCTTTCTCTCTGAAAATAAATAAGCTTTAAAAAAAAGAGAGAGTTCTTTGGTGGAAAGGAGCAATATAAATCATTGATTTTTATTATTATTCATAGTGTTTCCTCTTTATTTATCACGCATCTTCAGGAAATGGAAAACTGCTTTCTTAAAAGTCATTCATTTTTGTAACTGTTCATTCAAGCTGTTGAATCCATACTCAGATGAAAAGAAAGAAAATGTGGTCTCCTGAATACCCTTCTTCAGACAGGATAACAGATGCCTCTTCCTCACTTCTTAGTCAGCCTGGAATCTGGAAGACCGTTTGAATTACTTAGAAAGGCTTTTAATGCTACCAGTTAAATATCAGTTCTCCTGTGTAGAGAATATACAGAGTTGATCTTATTATGGGAAGTGATGTCAGGTCCAAAATAAGGTGAAGCTGATTTAAGATACTCTGTATCCAAAATGAGACCTTTAAACTCTAATGTACTTTGATTTTGTCAATGCCCCAATATTCTTTATTCTTTCCACCACCTCTAGCTGATCCTAAAGAATCAGTACATCCATAAGGTCCTTCTAACCCAGGGTTTCTCAGCCTTGGCACCATGGACATTTTGGGCCAGACAACTTTGTTGTGGGGGCTGTCCTGTGCCTACGGTGTTTAGCAGCCTCCTGGCTTCTACCCACTGGATGCCAGTAGCAAGCTCCCAAGTGGTGACAATCAAAAATGCCTCCAGATTAGCCCCCAGTTGAGACCCCTGCTCTAATATGAAGCCATTAATAAAACCAGCTCCTCTTTGTAAACCTGCCTTGACTGAACTTAACCTTTCCTCCCAACTAATCCAGCTCTGGTCCTGTTCCGAGGAAGACACGGGGGCCTAATGGCTAAGAATGTGGACTTGGTGATCTGACAGACCTGGGTTTGAATCCTGATTCTGCCATTTACTAGCTGTGTGTCCTTGGCTGGGATAGTTTGTCTCCTTCAGCCTTGGTTTCCCCATATTTACAAGTGGAAATAATCGCATCTTTCACAGAGTTGTTGTAAGGGTTAAGTGAGAAAACACGCATAAAGCCTCTGACACACAGCACGTACTAATAAGTAAGTGCTAGAGGTTATTATCAATATAATACCCATACTCTCCTCTGTTGTTCACTCTGCACCCCCTGCCCCCACACATATGCACCCAGCTACCACACTCTGTTTCTCCCTCTCAAGGAAATCGCACGGCACCAAAATGTCAGCACTCTTGAACTTCAGCTTGCTTAGTTGCAATCAGCGCTTTTAATTCCTAGATAGGAGCTAGAGGCCCCTGTGTGGGAACAGAGAGCTCCAGCAGGGAAGAGTGGGCACCTTGTGGCTGGAAGTATGCTTGGGAGGAAACACACACAGGTCCTAGGCTTCCTGGCCTCCTCATTAAGAAAAGAGATTGGACTCCCAGACGGTTGCTTCGACGGGGAATTTGAAAACGATATTTCTCTCCTTTTATATATTCCTTCCTGTGGCAGCTCTCGTTTCACCTGATGCGGGTTTTATTCCTTCTTAGGCTCTTACCTGAATTATTGTGTAGGTTTATAGTCTTCTTAGGGTTGTTTTCTAGACCACAGGGTGGCTATAAGGATGAAATGAGAAGACGGGTGTGTAGCACTCAGCACAGAGCCAAACGTATACTAAACGCTCAGTAAATGATAACTGCCATTATTATTGCTGCTGCTGTTCTGGTTCCCGTGAGAAAGGGTGTTTGATCTTCACGAAGCAGACCAGACTGACCCCTAGAATGCTAGAGCAGGAGAAAGAGCTTTTGGAGGCTGTCTCCTTCCGTATTTTGTATCTGAAATGTCCAAAAAGCAGACTACTCCACAGGCAGTGCTGCCTTCTTCAGGGTTCCTAACCAGCCAGGGAAAGGGCTTTGCTCTAGGGATCTGAGTGGTGGTGGTGTTTCCTGCGTGCTTGGTGTTGTGAGACGGCTAAGCAATACAAATTACTTAGCCAATATAAAGGAGTAATGATTACAAGTGTTAATAAATAGAAGTGAATAATAGATGATGGGAGACGCGAAGTCATTTTAATAATAAGACATATTGGCTCAGTTCAAGTGCTGCTTTCCTGTGCTTTGGAGTGGTCTTTAATATACAATGTTTGCTGAACCGAACACTTAAGAATTTTTCCCTTAAGGGTATGAGGGTATTGCTTCATGTGGGACATGAATCTGAATCTGTCAGTCTGTAAGGCAGAACTTGACCCCGTTGGCTTGACCTCTGGGGGTGGGGGCGGGGGGTGTCTTGCAGGTCATGAAGACATATCACATGTACAATGCCGACAGCATCAGTGCTCAGAGCAAACTAAAGGAGGCAGAGAAGCAGGAGGAGAAGCAAATTGGAAAATCGGTAAAGCAGGAAGACCGGCAGACCCCACGCTCCCCTGACTCCTCATCCAACGTCCGCATCGAGGAGAAGCATGTCCGGAGGAGCTCGGTGAAGAAGATTGAGAAAATGAAGGAGAAGGTACGTGTGCTTCAGCAGCTTAGGGGCTGGGGACGAGCACTGTGGAAGTCAGGACCGATAGGAGTTTTCCAGTAGGTGCTGTGAAGAACAGAACAAGGTAACTCCGGTTCCTTTAGGGCCTAACAGCCGAAAGTCAGTCCTTGCTGTCTGCCCTGGAAGAAATTCTGGATACTGGAAGAACTTGGGCCCGGGGCGGAGGGCTCCTAGTTCTTCACCTGTAGCAGATTCACCAGAAACCATAGAAACCTTTCCCAAACCTTTCCCAAACCTGGGAGAGGGACTGCACATCTAGGGTTTGGCTTCACATGTCCCGTATTCAGGGGCAGAGGTAGTGACACCTTCTTCTGGACGGTGGCACAAGGATAGAGGATGGTATTTGCAGATAGAACCAAAGTGGGACATGTGTCTAAAGTAGGGAGCCCCATTAACCTTTCCTGGATTGATCTACATTATGCCCTCGAATCTCATTAAACAGAATTAGAACCCAATTTAAGGCAGACAGCGCGTAGGGAGTAGCAGCACAATTGTGGTTCTCGAATGTACTGTCCTTTCATCTTTTAGAGAACAATCTCCCCTTTTAAAAAAAAAAAAAAGCAGAATTGAACTTTTGTTCTCTTTTCAGCGCCAAGCCAAGTATACAGAAAATAAGTTGAAGGCCATTAAAGCCCGGAATGAATACTTGCTGGCTCTGGAGGCAACCAATGCATCTGTCTTCAAGTACTATATCCACGACCTGTCTGACCTTATTGATGTAAGTGCTTAAAGCTGGGGGTTCCAGGGCACCTTTTTCCTGGTTTTAGAGAACTGGTTAGGTGTTCGTTCCCCAGTCCTGTTGCCCCGGCATCTTGGAGCAAGCATTTGGAGAAGAATTACGAAGATAGTAGCCACAGCCCGTTAGGGGTTTTGCCATGTACCAGGTACCAGGTAAAGCCCTCTTTGTCTTTTTCAGGTCTTACTAGAATCCTGGGAGGAAGGCACTCTTGTCTCCACTTTTACAGTTTAAAATTCCGAGTTTAGATGACTTCCTCAGAGTCAGCTAATAAGTGACAGAGGCAAAATTTGTACCTAGATCTGATTACTCAACTCATGCTCATAACTGCAATGCGCTTCTGTCTCCAGGGAAGACTCTCTCACATCAGCCACTTGCACATAGAAGTGAGTGGAAAGAGCTAAGGAGTTAGAATGCCGTGCCTTATATTTAGATGGCACTTAACGTCTCCCACTGCTATTTCACTTGATGGTCATATTGCCCTCTGGATCAGTGATACCACCTCCAATTTGAAGATAAGGAAACTGGGGCTCAGGAGGCTTCCCTGCCCCCAGTTACACTACAGATGAGGGTCCTGGTCGGGAAGGCATCCAGATGCCCCTGACATATGGCCCATTCTCTCTGATATGTGATACAAAGATGACGAGAGAAGTAGGTAGCTAGGCGCGTGTGTTTTGCTTGGGGCGGGCACGAGGGATACGCTTTGTGTCTTTGGCCTCATGGGTCAGCCTTGGCCAGTTTCTCCTGCTGCTTTTCCTCGCACTTCATGGTTGAGTCTTGCAGTCTCTCCCACCCGCAGCCTCCCATCTGGCCCAGTTCCCGAGCCAGTCCTGACCGTAGCTGCATAAATACACCCTTCCCTCCAGTCTTTAAAGTGGAGGGCCTAGAGCCGGCTGGCTTCGTGTTAGCGGCGCAGCCTCCTGGCCTTCAGGTACACGGGGCTGGCCTTCTCTCTGAGGCCTGATACTTGCCTCTAGCTCTTAGCGGGCAGCCACTGGGCTTTACCAGCTTCTGGCCACCCCCTGCACACTCGTTCGCCTGACGTGGTTTCCCGGCGCATGAACCTACCACACTCTACCACACCACGTAGGGTCTGGTCTAAGATTCAAGTCATCCCGGCCTTGTCACTGAACTGTTTTGGAACTCTGCCTTGCTCCCTTCTCCCCGACCTCTCTGGCAAACAGAACTAGACTAGATCATTGGTACTTAAATCTGGCCTTACATGCTTGGGGAACTTTTCTAAATTAGTTCCTTCAGGGGCTCCTGGGTGGCTCACTCAGGTAAGCATCTGACTCTTGGTTTCAGCTCAGATCGTGATCTTGCAGTTTTGTGAGTTTGAGCCCCGCATCAGGCTCTGTGCTGACAGCATAGAGCCTCCCTCTCTCTGTGCCCTCTCCCGCTCGGGCTGCTCTGTCTCTCTCAAAGTAAATAAATAAACTTTAAAAAAAATAAGTAAATAAATAAAATCGTTCCTTCAGCTGGGGATTTTTGATGCAGTAGATTTCAGCCTCTTAATGCCCTGAGTGTCATTGTCTTACTGGGTAAGTGGAGCCCTGATCCCTGCTCAGGCACCGCTTTGTTCTCTTTGCTTGTTGAAGCCAATCTGAACACTGTCCTTCAGCGGAGGTCAGAGCCCTAAACAAGATCCTTTCTTCTCCTGAGAGGAATGGCTCTTCTCTATTGGGGCAGATGCCTGTTCTCAGCACAAGGAAGAGAATCTTTCTTATGCTCCATTTCTACTATGTATCTCGCGTTTGGTGAAAAAAAAAATCAGGCTATGCAGTCCATCACACCTCTTCCTCTGGTTTGTCCTTTCCTCTTTCTTTGGCCCTCAGGGGACCTTTCCCACCCCTTTCACCAAAATGCTGACCTCAGGGGGAGAGAGGGCCCTACTGCTGTGTCAGTCATGAGCTTTGCAGCCCATAGACTCTCTAGCAGATGTAAGTAGGTGTTTTAAAATCAGTCGAAGTAGCAAGCTCTTTTGCACCTTTTTCTCATTTAACAAGAAGAAGAAGAAGAAGAAAGGTATGTTAAGAGCCTGTCTTCCTGGGATGTGGTATGGGGTCTCATGAAAAAGAACCCTACCAGCCTCCTCAGTGCTCAACCAAGGTGTGGGTGTAGGCTACTGTGGCATTCTGGGCCACTCAGTAAAGCGCTCTGGTTTTGTTTTGTTTGTTGTTTGTTTTGCTTTTGTTTTTTGCCTAAGGTGAGGACAGATGTATTACTCTTTTTTTTTTGTAAAGCTGATAACATTCTGCTCAGTAAATATTTCTTTGGAATGAGGCTATGTGCTTATCATCAAAAATAATTTTTGCCCTAGAGGTATTCATAGACATACGAAGAAATAATTTCCGTGTAACTGGCTTATTGCAACACTAAGCACAGGGGGCTTCAAACTGTAGGTTTTCAAACTGTAGGCCATGAGCCATTTAGGGGAAGTCATGAAATCACTTTTATGGGTTGAACTAGCTGTAGAATAGAATAGAATAGAATAGAATAGAATAGAATGGAAAATAAAGTATCTTGGTACATCATACTAGTAAGGTTAAGTTTTATTTTGTGAAGCTGTTACGTTAGGTGTGTGTGTGTGTGTGTGTGTGTGTGTGTGTGTGTGACAGGATAAGATGTATTTCCTACTGTGAGTTGAAAGTTAAAAAAAGTTTGAGTCACTGCACTAACAGCAGAGGAAAGTGTCTTAGTCTCCTCTATAAGTTCCCTGAGGGCAGGAAACAAGTCTCTTTGCCTTAATATATACACCGGGCCACCTGGCTGGCTCAGTTGGAGGAGCATGCAGCTCTTGATCTTGGGGTTGTGAGTTGAAGCCCTGCATTGGGTGTAGAGATTACTTAAATAAGTAAATAAAAACTTTAAAGAAAATACCTTACCGTATAAACATATACAAGGTGTGCTTAATATATAGCTGAACACATTGTATATTCGTTGAAGGAAGAAAGAAATAGAGGAGGAAGAAGGTAATTTCCTAAGGCACGATTTGTTTTTCCTTTTTGTGCCTTTTAATACTGTTTGAAGATATAGTTTACATTCAGTGCCTGAACTTAAGTGTTACAGTTTCAAGAGCTCTGATAAATTCAAACATCCTGTAACCTACATCCCTATGAAGATATAGAATATTTCCATCACCTCAAAAAGTTCCTCTTTTCTCTTCCCAGTTAGGCCTTCACCCCAGAGCAGCCACTGTTTTGAGTTCTTTCACCATAAATTAGTTTTGCCTTCTGTAACACTTCACAAAGATGGGATTTTACAGCATATACTTTTTGTATCTGGCCTTTTTTGCCCAGCATGATGTTTCTGAGTGTCATCCCTCCTATTACATATTATTAGTAGTTCTTTCTTTCTTTCTTTCTTTCTTTCTTTCTTTCTTTCTTTCTTATAGCATGTGTGAGCTGGGGCTAGGGGCAGAGAGAGAGGGAGAGAATCTTAGGCAGGCTCCACACTCAGGGCAGAGCCTGACGCGGGGCTTGATCTCATGACCCTGGGATCATGACCTGAGCCGAAATCAAGAGTGGGACGTCAACTGACTGAGCCACCCAGGCGCCCCCTCGGTAGTTTTCTAGACGATCCATGCAATAAAAATGGTCCAAAGGATGATTTGGCAGTAAGCCAACAGTTAGGGCATGAGTGAGTAGGGAGCCTGGGTATCTTAATGTTCTGACCTTCACAGTTTCTAGAGCTTGCTTTAAGACATGGGAGGACTCACAAGCCAGTCTCTTGCCATCTGTGCTATGTGCACCATGCTGCCTCCTTCCTGGTGGTGCGCAAGTGCAATGTGTGCTGAAAGCATCGAGGACAAGTGAAAAGAAGGTATTTTTGTCGGTGCCAGTGCATTGACACAAGGACTAGCCTCTGACTTCGTTTTATAATATAGTAAGATTTCAACTGAGACTGTAGAAGTCCGCACGAGGCATCTGAAACACACCAGGAAAACCTTGACTTCAAGCCAAAAAGGCATTCTGAGCTGACCTACAGTCTAAGAACTGTAGGCTCACTGGGAATGTGGCTTTCCTCCCCCGTACTCCTGTGGCTTTCCCAACCCAGGAGCAGACGGATGAATGAAGAACAGGGCGTTGTCCTCGTGCGTAAGCCGGAGGGTTGTGAGTGCTAAGTACGCGGGGAGAGAATCTGTGACACCGTGTGCACCCAAGTTGGACACGAGACAACTCAGCTTTCTTAGTAGGAAATCTTATAAAGGGCATTTATTTTTCTCTTCTGTGTGACCTTGAAGAGGCTGTTATGAAACACCCATGTTTCTTTTCTAGGCCTTCTCTAGAGCCTCTGGGTGAGGACATGAACTAGAAAAGGGTTAATGAGCTGTCAACTGAAGTCATCACGCATCTGGATAGGCTATCATTAAATTCTTATAAAAATTTGATTTCCCCTGAGAGAGTTTTCATCAAACATTTATATAACCCAGCAATGGCCAGGGGAGCTCGGCATGGCCACAGAACTCATCAGAAGCCACCGAAAGCATACTTTGTCCCCATTGTGAGAAAACTAATGTGCTGCCTCTACTCACTATTCTATTCTCCCAGGAACAGAGATGAAATATTCAAATCTCGTTTACCTAACCTTGCCAGAAATTGCTTCTTTGCTAAAGCTTCAGTTTCTGGCTGTCACCCTTGTGGAGATTTGTGGATAGCCAAGGCTCTGGAAAACCTATTCCAAATCTCCCTGGCTTGGCTGGAGGCATAGAGGAGCCAGAGGGCACACTGTGAGTCAGACCCCCACTCTCTGGCACAGAGAAGCTATAGAACAGTTACATAAATGAGGCAGCAGGCAGCCTTGCATAGGCCATACAGAGTGAGCAAAACAATGGGCTTCAGTGGCCACATCTACCCACTTGACGTAGGGTGTTCAGCCTAAATGGATTATTTCCCGAAAGGCTAGAATCTGTACTCCTGGCATCAGTCAGTCACCTGCTGTTTATCAAATGCCTACTGTGAACAAGGTTTCGTGGTAAGGGATACAAAGAAGGAATGACACTGGTCAGGCCCTCTTTGAGGCTTGCCTTCTGGTTGGGGTGATATGAGATGGCAAGTCACAGAGTGAGGGAGTGTGTTCTGTGTCACGTGAGGGCTGCAGATGAGTGTGGTTCTGAGTGGGGGCCAAGGTCAATATATGCCAGGGTTGCAGGGCTGGCTGGCTTCCCAGAGGCTGGGAATTTCATTTGGATCTTGAAGACTGGGTCCATTTCCAACAAGTGAGAAGAATGGGAAATATGTCAAGGGGAGAAAATGCTGGGGAAAGGGCAGAGGTCAGGGGTTTGGGAATCTTGGTGATTGATGTTCAAGTGGCTGCGTGGTGCCAGATGCATGTAAATGCAGTGCCTGTTATCAGCCTCACAACAACCTACAAGGCCGGTATTGTCCCCATTGGAGGCTGAGAGAGGCTACATTGCTTGCTGGCCATCACGTAGCTGATTTGAGGCCTGCTGTTTTCCAGTCCTCTTCCCTAAGCGGGAGTATGTCATTGGTTAGAGCAGAAGAAAGAAAAGCAAGAAAATAGAGGGAGGTGATGTTGATGGTCACACTGAAGACAGATTGCCATTTGTGCTGGCCATTGGCCTTGCTTAACTTCGCTGAGCGTCACCTGTCTAGCCTGGGAAATTAAGATAATGCCAACCTCGTCGGGGTTATTAGGATTAAGATGTAGAATGCACATGAAACACTGAGGACACATCTGGTATACAGTAAGCATACTTGGTAAAATAGAGGCATTTTTAAATTTCCAAGTTAAGGAAGGTGGACTTCACTTTAGAAAAAAATAAAAGCTTGTGTAGCTTTTATTCTTCAGCAGGGGAGTGGCATAACAAAAGCCACGTTTGAAGACAGTGAAGCAGACAGCACTGGTATAAGATAAGGGTATGAATCAAGGCAAAGGTAGAGAAAATGGAGAGGAAAGTGGGGTGACCAAAAATATGTAAAGGCTATGAGGGGTGCCCTGCCTCCCCCTAATTCTCTTCTGTATACAAAGCTCCCCACTGGCCGGGCACCTCGGTGGCTCAGTCGGTTGAGTGTCCAACTTCGGCTCAGGTCATGATCTCGTGGTCTGTGGGTTCGAGCCCCGTGTCGGGCTCTGTGCTGACGGCTCAGAGCCTGGAGCCTGCTTCCGATTCTGTGTCTCCCTCTCTCTCTTCCCCACCCCCCCGCTCATGCTCTGTCTTTCTCTCTCTCTGTCAAAAATAAATAAACATTAAAAAAAAATTTTTTTTTTTAAATAACAACAAAGCTCCCCACTGGCTCAGCCCTGGGGGCAGCGTTACTTCTGCTCATAGATTTACAGGCATCCAGTTCATCATCGGCATCTGCACAGAGCTAGTCAGGAAGGTTTACAAGTTCAAGGGCAGCCTGGGTAGACCAGCCTCTTTCGGAGGAGGAAGGGCCCGTGCACGTGAAGTCTGCCAATCAGCTGCCTTTGTCTTGCTTCCATTTGCTTTTCCCTCCCAACTGAGGTTCCATCCTCCGCCTTTAGTTAAGCTGTCACTGTTGTTCTTCCGCTGCAGCCAGGCACCTGCCAGAGCCTGTTGGCACTGACCCAGAGCCTAGCCCAACAGGCACTCTATTGCTAAGCTCCTTGTCAGATACGAGGAGGAGGAGGGCCGTCACATGCTTTTCATTCCCCAATCGTGGCTGCACCCAATGTGAACGTGATGAGGGGAAAAGCTAGGTGAAGTTCATTTGATGCCTGCCCGTGGAATGAAACAGCAGTCAGGCAGATGGTCTACTCTATCCCTGGATTCTTCTCTCATGTTTCTTCTCAGGTTCTGGATCTCAGAGCTGCTTAAGCAATCGAGGGGATAATGGATGGCCAAGGAATTTGGATGTCTGGGTCCTTTGGGAGGGATGGGGAATATTGTCATAGAGTTACAGAATGCCATTGCTGAAGAGGGCCTTAGGGATTATAATCAGTCCAGGTATTTTCAGACTTTGTCTCTAGCAGAATTCTTTCTTCAAACTAGACCTCATCCCAGTATATTAGGTAGATAAAAGAGCAAAGCTGGTTTGGCTGAACCAGAGATGGGAGGCTCCCAGTTGTACTATTTGCTGCCCAATATCCCCTTCTCAGGGGCAGCCTGAGCAGTGGCATAGAACCTTACAGCTGTGGTGTGCAGCTTAAAAACCACTGGCCTGGCCAAATCTGTTCCTTTTACAGCCAAGGAAACAGGTTCAGGGTTGGGGAGTGGCTTTGCCAAGGTTGCTTGACTTCCTGTCCAGTGCTGCTTTTTTTTTTTTTTTTTTTTTTAATATTGCCTCTCTCATACCATTTTTTCCTCCCATTTTACCCTAGAAAATCAGAATCCTTCACATATCTGAATTTTCCCAGTAAGACTTATGCTTAGAAATGATTGGTCTTGGAACTCCTGGGTGGCTTAGTCGATTAAGCATCTGCGTCTTGATTTCGGCTCAGGTCATGATCTGACGGTTCATGGGTTTGAGCCCCATGTCTGGCTCTGTGCTACAGTAGGGAGCCTCCTTGGGATTCTCTCTTTCAGTCTCTGTGTGCTCCTCCCCAACTCGTGCTCTCTCTCTCTCTCTCAAAATAAACTTAGAAAAGAAAAAAGAAATTTTTGGTCTTATAAATATTATTTCTGTTGGGCAGGAGCTTTAGTGCAGAAATCCGAGGCTGCAGCTGAGGCCCGTCTTAGAATGGGCGTTGGTGGGGGTGATAACCGACAGAGTCTGCCCCCCATTCTTTTATTTGCCCCCGAGAGTTCAGAGTTTCCGTAAATGACCTGCTCTTGCAACATTTGGGATTTGTGAACCTTGAATGCCGAAATGGCCTGGCTTGGTTCATGTGTAGTGACTTGACCACAGTGACCCTCAGGGAGAGGCAGGCAATATTTTTGTTGTTGAATTTTGTTATAATGGTATCCCCAGAGAAACCCTAAAATGGAAGAGGATTCCCTTTAACTCTCAGCTCTTCTCATGTTTACTGAGTAGCCAGCCGTGCGCAGCACATGATTAAATAATCTCATCCTATCCTATCCTTCTGACCACCCTGCAGTCCTCTGAGGCGTGTTTACCATTGGACTGGCAGCTAAAACCATAAATCTCACCCAGATCTTGGAAGCCAGAATGCCAGTCTCATTGATAGGGTCATATTTGCCACGGGGGCCACCATCCCCTTCCTCCAAGCCTCGGGACTGTCCACGGTTTGCTCATGTGCCTTCTCCGTCCCACAGCAGTGTTGTGATTTAGGCTACCACGCTAGCCTGAACCGGGCGCTACGCACCTTCCTCTCTGCTGAGCTGAATCTGGAGCAGTCCAAGCACGAGGGTTTGGATGCCATCGAGAATGCCGTAGAAAACCTGGATGCCACCAGTGACAAGCAGCGCCTCATGGAGATGTACAACAATGTCTTCTGCCCACCTATGAAGTTTGAGTTCCAGCCCCACATGGGGGACATGGTGAGGCCTTCATCCCATCACCACACTCCCTTGTGTCCAGATTCACTACACTGAGGCCACGTTATTCTGGGGCTGGCTTCCTGTCAGGTGGGTGAGGAGCATTCCACTCATTCGGCAAAGAGCTACCGAGCGCCTGCCGGGCTTGACCATAGACGCTGGGGATTAGGGCCCTTGGGGAGCTTCCAGTCTGGTGAGTGGAGAGAGAGTTCAAAATGTGCATAGGGAGGGGCACCCAAAGGGTCCAGCAGGATCAGTGGAGGTGAAAAACAGCAGGTGTGTTCTAAAAACTGACAGTTGAGTATGGTGAGAGGGAAATCGTTGGTGGACGCTTCCAAATGATGAGTCTGGGAGAAGAGCTGAGATGGTGCCAGATACTAAAGGCTTTTGATGGGGAGGAAGGGCTAAGCAGGGCAATAATGATGTGATCTTTTGTCACTTGGCAGAGATCCGAAGGATCTTACTCTCTTGGCTTTAGAAGATTGCAATAAAAGGTGTAGTTTTGCTTGGGTATTGAGCAAAAAAGAATGAGTACCTACAGACAAGACAGTAGCTAAGATGTCATCCCAGAGGCCTGATGCTGTCTGCCCAGGCAGAAGAACAGAAACATGGGGGCCCTGCTTTGAACTTTTCACCTCTAAGACTAAAACAAGAAGGGCCTCAATAAAGTGAGAAGAACGAGAAGCTCTTTGGTTTTCATTACTCTGAGTCTTTTGGTTCCACTTGGGGTGGTTGTGCATGCAAATGAGAGTGAACCCCATACCTGCAGTGGAAACTACCCCTTAAACTCTGGGCTAAAGCAGAAGGAGGAGGTATAGGCTTACGTGATAGAAATAAATGGATCTTCAGGCATGTTTGGATTTAAGATTGGGAATTTATCGAGACTCAGGGGCTTTTTTCTCTCTGCTTCACATTTTATACAGATTCTATTCTCAGGTAGACTCTTCTCCCATGAGGGCAAGGTGTCTGTATTTCCAGCCTGCTCCAAAATCCAAATAGATCCAAATCCAGTGGAAAGACTATCTGCTTCCCTTCTAGAAGCCCCCACAAAGTTCCCCAGCATTTTGATTAGCTGATGTATTTATCCCTGAGCCAATTATTTTGACTGGGTATCTTCAGGTGACTGACTGGCTTATGCCTACATCACATGCTCCATTCCTGAGTTGGGGAGAGCCCCATCCAAAGTACCTGACCTGAGTTCTGGGGTGGGATATTCCTCCAGAGGAGAGTCAGGCCAAAGTTACCAGAAGAAGGAGGAATGGATCCTAAATGACTAAAAAACAACAATGTCAACAAGGGAATATGGTGTTTCCATCAGGATTAGTATCCAGATGCTTTTTAGAAAACCCTGCTCCAGAATGACAACTGTTGCAGTGTAACCAGAAGATTCGCTGTCATCAGTAGGCCACAGTGGAGAGGGGGATATTTCTATCCTGAAGACAAAAATGTGGAGATGATTTCTTTCCTCTCCTTGGGGAAAACCAAACCATGTACAGTTTGTTTCCATTTCTGTGACTTAGGAAATGTCAGTGTCTGAACAGATGGGAAAGTGAGCTGGCAGCGTGTGCAGTCAGAGTGGGGGAAAGGGGTGTCACCAAGCCCGAGGAAGCCCCATTCCTCACCTGCCCTGGCTGCTGGTCCAACCGTCTTCCAGTCCCCTTCTCCAGCTGCCACTGAGATTCCATCCCAAGAATCAGTGGAACTTGGGGACCCGCTGAGTGGGGTGATACATTTCCTGGTGTTGACTGAGTTCCCTTCTGAGCCAAACAGCTTGTCTCCATAAAGGGAGACTCCAAATGCTGGGTGCTCAGGCCCCCTCGTAGCCCTGTCAGTGCCTTAGTTTCATGCTCTGGAGCACAGCTGGAGTGCATTACCTTGCACCCCGGTAGGGGACCTCTGCCAAAGCATGCATCAGCAGCCCTGCTGCTTCTTAAAGGCACAGACGCAGAGGTAGGTTTCCCTCCACGAGTCCTTCTGCTAGGTCTGGGTTACTTTAAAAATCAACAGTCCATTCTTCTGTCTGGGTCCTCTCTTTGTGTGATACAGCTGCTCGGTGGCTGAGCTAGGCAGGGGCCAGGGTCAGCCCTCGATCTTGCAGAGGTTCTGCATTCCAGCCTAGCCTTCAGAGGAGTAGAAAATAAAAAGAGATGAGAAGGCGAGTTTTTCTGGGTCCCCACAGCCAGTCTCTCCCCACCAGTGTGGGCTGTCTGTAGACTGTGGAGGCAATAAGAGGGAGCTGCCTGGAAGTCCTTGAACTAAGGCCAAGGTTCGGGTGGCATTTTGACCGGAAGTCCTGAAACTGGCCAAGGCCTCGCACTGACTGGTGTTCTGGGGCACTCAGCACATGAGTGGATGCCAAGCACTCTCAGATGTACCGGGAGGAGGTGCTTGGCTCTACTCTTGGTGCCCCCACAGGCTTGTGGGGCTCTGGATGCCTGACCAGTGACATCAGGCAGCCAGAGAGTTTCACTCTTGGCTCTAACCCATCCTGGCCACTGAGCTTTCTCCATTGTGTCTGCTTATCCAAGAGCCAGAGTGAAGTCAGCTCTCTTCAGATCTGAGAGCTGGCTCAGGCCAGCTCCTCAGCTGGGGGAGGAGGTCAAGTCAGTTGGGAGCTTAAAAGCCAATGGAGGAAAAGGTCAGGTCTCAGCCCCCTCCATTTGAAGAGAGGTTTTGTCTTCTAAGCAAGAGAATGGTCTGTGGGCATGTGAATGTGCCCACTCATTGCTGAGGAAGAAGGAGGCCAGTTCTATCCAGATGTCTCTATGCAGACAAGAGGCTAAGGGACACATGGTGGCAAGGTGACAGGAGCTGCCTCCACGTGGGTCCTGCCTCCTAATCTGCCAGCCTTCTGTTCCTCATCTGTCATCCTGGGGACTGTGGTGACCTCATGCCCGTGCCATAGCCATGCCCCCATCAGGAGACAGTGGCTCGACCATCTTTTCACGCAGGGAAAAGCTTATTGGCAGTCGTTCTTCAGGGAAGGGCAGACTCCTTTCCCACACAGATCTGGGGCAAACCTGGGGCAAAAAGATGGAGATCCACCAGATTCTGTGCCCTGTGGGGCCCTCTAGCATAGCCTGGGGACTTGTTCCTGGCTTTACGCTCTCTCTCGTTGAGTCAGACCTCTCATGCATGGCCCAGATTTGTAAACACATGACGGCTGCCAACAGCGGCAAGCTAGCCTCCTGACCCACTTCTCTCCTGCTTTCACTCTGGTGCACGGAGGGGAATGAAGGAGGGGCCGGAGAGGTGGCCACTCGGACTTCTACAGGAAATCCTCCCGCCGGAGCATTGTGCATCTGGAGCTGGGGCTGCCCGAGGTGCTCTTCTCTGGCCCAACGCCGGCTTCCGTGGAGCTGCAGACCCTGCCAAGCGCCAGCCGGGGGATAAGCCCCGGAGAGACCTGATCTTTCCAAACAGGTCCCACTCCTCATTCCCTCCTTGTGCTCTTTGGTCCTGGAGGAGGCCCACACACTTTGCCTTTGGCTTTTGTTTTAACATAGAAACCGTGAGGCTTACGGCTTGAACATGAGTACTTTTATGAACAGTAATGGGACTCTGGAACCGCCAAAAGAACTGTGTCCTCTTCCTGACCTGGTATTGCTTTCTTTTGGCAGGCTTCCCAGCTCTGTGCCCAGCAGCCTGTCCAGAGCGAGCTGGTACAGAGATGCCAGCAACTGCAGTCTCGTCTGTCCACCCTGAAGATTGAGAACGAAGAGGTGAGTTTCCTGCTTAGGAGACTTGGAGCCACCCTCTGAGTTTCCCTGTTGAACCTCTTTCTTGCTGCCCATCTGGGAGCAGGTGGAAGGAGCATGCAGAGAATGTCCGGGCTGCCGCAAACATTTCCTAGCCAAATGTAGCCTTGGATTTTCCCCCCTGCTACATCCTGCCCTTGAACTCCAGGAAGTTGCTCTTGCATTGCCAAAGGTTGAGCTCTATTTTGAGCTTTGCAAAATGCTTTTTTTTTCCCCCTCTACACATTTAATCAAAATGGCACTTGGCAGCTGTGTGCACAATATTGTGTCTCTGAAACCACCCCCTCATGCCTGGCTTTTTCCAGCATTTTCAAACAAACAGAGGCCTTTGACTTTGACACTTAAAACATCTCCATCGTCTTTGAAAAGGGGGACTTTCTTCTGGGCCCAGAGTACTTGCTTTCAACAGCTAGTTCAAAAGCGTAGCATGATTAATTATCCAGCTTCTTTCTTTTGTGCTCTCGTGACTTCTTACCTGGCATCTCAGTCAGTCAGGAAGATCAGGAAGGACTGGGGATGGGTCACTTCCTTGGCAAATGGGGAAACGAATTCACTGATTTGTTGAAACAGAACCTGGGGCGTTGCGGGACCAGGCCCGTCTCATATCTTAACTAGCTCTTTACATCATGGGGTTGGTTTGGGTTTGTTTTATTCTCTCCAGTAGCACTTCCATTATAGCCAAGAGCTAATATTAAATTTAAAAAGCAAACATTCACCAAAAGAGTTGGGTCAAATACACAGCATGAACGGGGGGGGTGGTTTTTAGGTCCTCACCTGAGAGAGGAGCATTGTATAGCCAAGCCCGTGCAATGGCTCTCATTCACTCAGCGCTGTCGGGTGGGAAATGGGGCTGCACCTCCCGACGGCAGCCCCTGTACCCTCCAGCCGCCCCTCCCACAGCTCCAAACTCCCCCATTACCTGCTCTTCCACAACCTGCCCCTCATGCAGTACGTTGCCCCTTGTCGCGGCAGGTAAAGAAGACAATGGAGGCCACTCTGCAGACCATCCAGGACATTGTGACCGTCGAGGATTTTGATGTGTCTGACTGCTTCCAGTACAGCAACTCTATGGAATCCGTCAAGTCCACGGTCTCAGAAACCTTCATGAGCAAGCCCAGCATCGCTAAAAGGAGAGCCAACCAGCAAGAGACCGAGCAGTTCTATTTCACGGTGAGGGGGCCAATGGCTCTTGAGGATCCCCTGCAGCTCACGGGGGGACTCGGAACCCAGAGTCCCTGTCAGGTGTTGAAAGGGTAGTCTTTGAATATCTTGATTTGGATGTGGGCATATTCAGAGACCATTTCTACACTTAAAGACACAGATATCTACAAGTTGAATGTGTCTAACAGGGACGCCTCCCCTCCTCCCCAAGAGAAAGGTGCTCCCAAGTACACCATCAGGAAGATTATTTTTTTAAAGAATTTTTAAAGCAGCTGGTAGGCTTCTGTTGGAAAGTTTCCTTCTCAGCTATAGAGTGTCACAAAAGGAGGACTTCATTTCTTGGTTCTTGGGAACTACATCCAAATATTCTGGCCAGCACATATCTTGTTTTGTTTTGTTTTTTTTAAGCCTATAATCTCTTGTAGGTGGTGCGATGACCTTATTTTATAATTTTTGTTGATGGGAAATTATCTTTCATAATGATGGCTAAAATTCAGAAGGACAGGTCATGTGCAGCATTGTTGGTTTGCAGGGAATTTCAAAACATTGTTATTTTGTTATTTGTTATATCTCCCAGTCTTCTTTAAGACAAATAGACCCTATTTCCTTTAAGTAGTGTTAATAGCCCTTTGGAAGGTTGCTGGCTGGTCTTTGGTGCTGCTTTTTAATAATTAAGTTATTTTGAGCTTGCCAAGTAGGATTCATTGCCTGAGCTAAAATTTATTTTCTAATCTTCTGACAACCAAGAAAGGAGAAATTAAATTTGCAGATGTGAGATGAAATATAGCCAGTGAATATGCATACTGATTCTGAATGAGAGGAATTAACTTGTTTTTCAGTCAAGAAACACAGTCTGCATGCAGTAAATTGAATTTTTCCTCCAACTGGAACAATTTGTTTAATTCTTCTTTGAACACTGCCCTTTCTCCATTAAGAACACTAGTGATTTGCTATCTTTTCTAAAAAAAGAAATGTTTTTTTACTTAGTTAAACTAAGAATTCTTTTGATTTTTTTTTTTTTTAAATCCTGGAAAAGACTGTTGAAAAGGAGTGATTGAACAGTATTGTTCTTTTAAAATAACTTTTTTCTTGTTATATGAAGCAAAGCATGGTTAAGATATAAATATAGAAACAAAAAAGAGCAAATAAAAATCATCCATAATCGTACTACCTTGAGATGACAGTATTAGGATATATTCCTTTCCTGTTTTTTTCTCTGGACAAGAAACATATATGTGAGTATATATTTATAATTTATTACAAAAAAGGGGATACTGCTGTGCATATTGTTTTACAATCTGCTTTCATTTAGCAAGTGATTAATATTTTTCTAATTCATTTCATCATAACATTCTTTAAATATATTTATGAGTAAAATACTAAAATCTACATAGGGACATAATGGAACAATGCTTTGGCTCATTCATTCATTTTTGTAAAATATTTAGCTAATGCTCCATAAATGCTGAATATCTATTATCCCCACAAGCATTATTAACTCCTTCATTAGTCATTATTGGATTACTCTTTGATAATCTATCAAGGATCTTCAATGTGCCAGACACCATGCTAACTAACATCAGGAAGGCCGAGGGTAGGAGGTGAAGAGGGGGATGATAGGATTGGCCGTCTGAAGGAAGAACTTTCGTTTTCGTTTCATATGTTTCCAAACAGTTACGATAGATTGATTTCTGCAATCAAAAAAATAAAGTAAGAAATTAGCAACGCATACCTGCACAAATACATGAATGGCAACCAGGATGGATGGAGTTGGGGAAACCTTGCACACAAAGTGACTTTTGTGCTTGATCTAGGGGGATGAGTGAACCAGGCAGGGAGTCAAGAGGAGAATGGCCTTCCTTGAGGAGAGAGAGAGAGCAGTCTGTGCAAAGCATAAAGGCATACGAAGACTGGGCTGGACAGGATGAGAACTTCTTGTCTATCATGAAGGCTGTGTTGCCACCCCAAGCTTTCTTATCTCGGGAGGTTGTTGAACACTCTAGAGGCTTTTAATAATAGGATTGTTTAGCTGGTCTATCTGGACTGCTTAGATATAACACTCCTTAATAACCAAATTTCATTACATTGCAGAAGATTTCCATTTTTTTTTTTTTTTATTAAATAAGGAATTTGGGACATAAAAATCTGTATTTGAGCCCGTCAGAATTAGTTTTTGGCTTTCAATGAAGCTATGACATGTGTATTCAAAGTTGACCTTTAGTAAGAGCAGGGACAACCATAGTCAAACAGGTGGCCTCTCAAACCTTGCCCACCCATTCATCTCTGTCTGAATGCCCTTGGTGTCCCCTAGCCCACTTCCCGTCTTTTGTGGCCAGAGCGCTACTTACCAAAATTGTGTGCAATTTCCTTGGCTAACAGAAACACTTTTTGTCTAGGGTTGGGTAATAATGGATTTACAAGAGAGTTCAGCATTTTCGTGACTGGGCTTGGAATGCATCAAGTAATTCATTTCATGATAACAAGGCTTTTTGGGGGGTGGTGAAATGGACATTTAATAAAGGGGGTGCGTATCAGCGTGGCTGCCTGCACTTGCCAAACCGTACAAAGCCCGCGGACAGGCGTTTCCTAGTCTCTTGCCTTCATAAACGTTGCCCCTGGTTTTCTCTGGACCCTTGGAAAACATCAGAGGAACGCATTCTAGAAGCTCCCTTCTTTTGGAAAGTTGGGGGGCTGCTATGGGGCCATTCTCAGCTGTCATCAGATTGATCTGCCCAGATGACATCAATTGGAAGTTTGTAGCACGTCCTATAAAGGTCAGCTGTTTGCAGGAGTCCCAAGAAAATAAGCACGGAGTAGAAAAGCTTGAAGTGATTTTTAGAAAACATCTAACAAAAACCTTCTCAGCTGAAAGATTAAAAGAAAGAACCCAAATGCAGAGAAATTGGGTAGCTGTTCCAAGGGACTCAGCAAGGGCTAAAACTAGAACTCTGGTCACCTGGCCTCAGGCCACTGGCTTTCTTCTCTACTCTCTGCTGAAGAGCTGAGGTAAAGGAAAGGCTCAGAAACATCCCAGCAGCTTTATCCCCTCTTTTGCTCTGAGTGAAGCCATGTTTCCTGATCTGCTTGGGTTTGTGTCACTCGTCTTTCATAACACACAATCCAGCAACGTCAACTTTTTATCCCATTCCTTTTTTTTACAGGGGTTGTTAAAAAAATTTTTTTTTAATTTAAAGTGCAAAGAATTCAAAAGAGCATACAGAAAAAGTCAAGCTTCTACCCATCTCTGACCCTCACTTCCTCTCTCCTCTGCCAGTGATTGAAACCAGTTTCTTCTGTGTCCTTCCAGAGGTAGCCTATGCATAGGCAACAACTGACATATCCTTTAATGCAATAAAATTACATTAGAAATATCATGAAATCAGGGTGCCTGCGTGGCTCAGTTGGTTAAGCCTCCGACTTCGGCTCAGGCCATGATCTAATGGTTCCTGGGTTTGAGCCCCACATCGGGCTGTCTGCTGTCAGCACAAAGCCTGCTTCGGGTCCTCTGTCCCTTCTTCCTGCCCCTCCCCTGCTCACTCTCTCTCTCAAAAATAAATAAACATTAAAAATATTTTTTTTTAAAAAGAAATACCATGAAATCAAATAAGGAGAATACAAAAAGAGGTACTGTATCACTTGGGGTGCCGTGGCTCAGTTGGTTAAGCGTCCAACTCTTGATATCAGCTCAGGTCATGATCTCATGATCTCATGGTTCGTGGGATTGAGTCCCATGTCTGGGTCTGTGCTGACAGGGAGGAACCTGCTTGGGATTCTCTCTCTCCCTCTTTTTGCCCCTCCCCCTCATCTCGAAATAAATAAGTAAACATTTTTTAAAAAGGAAGTATACCACTCATACTGTTCTTCACTTTCCTTTTTTCACTTAATTTTTGTTTTTTTCGATATTCTTTTCATATTAGTCCAAAGACATCTACCTCCTTTTTAATTTTTTATGTATTTATTTTTTAATGCTTATTTATTTTTGAGAGAGAGAGAGAGAGAGAGAGCGAGCACAAGTGGGGAGGTACAGAGAGAGGGGGAGACGGAGAATCCCATGCAGGCTCCCTGCTGTCAGCACAGAGCCCTTGGCGGGGCTCGAACCCACAAACATGATCTTATGACCTGAGCCAAAACGAAGAGTCAGCCCCTTAACTGACTGAACCACCCAGGCACCCCTGCCTCCTTTTTTAATTGCTACACAGAATTCCAATATATGAATGGATGTACCATCATTTATCTAACCAATTCCCTGCCAATTCTCGTGGGTCGTGATGCTCTCTGTTTAGCTGAGGACTGTCAAAGCCTATAAGGCTGACGTTTCTCCTAAGTATTTCCTTGTACGGGGGTTGGAGTATGGGGTTTTGGTGTAGGGGATGGCGTAAAGAAGGAGTTAAAGTTCACGGCTGATAAAATGAACAAAGACAGACTGCCTGAATTCTTGGGGACAGAGCTGGTAAGGTAGTAGGAGAGGAGATGCACCTTGGCCATCTAGACCCCTAGATTTGATGTGGTCCAAGATCTTTTTTGATCTTTTTTTTTTTAATGTTTATTTATTTACTTTTGAGAGAGAGCACATGAGAGCAGGGAAGGGGCAGAGAGGAGGAGAGAATCCCAAGCAGGCTTCACGCTGTCAGCACAGAGCCTGACACGGGTCTCGATCTCACGACTGCGATCAGGATCTGAACCAGTATCAGGAGTCGGACGCTTAGTCAACCGAGCCACCCAGGTGCCCCGAAGATCCTTTTTGATCTTGATATTCTCCTGCAGGCACTCAGGAAATGCGTGCTAAGTCGGTACCTACTTAGCCCCTGCCCTGTCAATTAAAGTGGGAGATGTGCTCCCGTTTACAGGTTTGCTGTGTTACATATTCTGTCTGACAGCCGTTTCCTGCTTTAAAAATTGACAAGAGGAGAGAAATGTCAGTGTGCCTGGATGGTGGGGAGGCAGCCACCCCACAATGACATTTGTGTCTCTCTGTGCACGGGGCTGGGTAGACACAGTTCATTCTTCCCACCCACCCCACTCCTTTGCAGCAGGTGGACACTCCACACAGATTAAATCCAAGGCATAACAAGGTCCGTGAGTTCTATACTGCCATCGTATTAAAAGGAAGAGGTATTTTAAGTTAAATTTGAAAAGCATTCTAGTGCCTCTTTCTTTTTCCTTTCCTGTTTTTTTTTTTTTTTTGGTTTTTTTTTTTTTTTTTTTAAGGCCAGAAACCAGTTGTCTTATGGATTAGCACAAAGCAAAGAAGTTGAGGGAGGACTGTTTTTAGGTTATCTGAGCAGGTGAGTCAGGTACAAGGAATACTGTTGACTGCTGGCTGGTTGGCTGACCATATGCTAATAATCATGGGCATGCTTGTTTTCCCATTTCATCTTCAAACGACCTTGGGAAAAAATAAATTATTATCCCCATTTTTCAGATGGGGAAACTAAGACACTGGGGGTTAAGTGACTTGCCCAAGGTAAGCAGTAGGACAACAATATCCCAACTCAGACTCTTTCATTTTACTATGACAAAAATGTCTGTCAAGGAGGAAGGGCTCAGAAAGAAAAACTGTTACATTAATACTTTTCAGTAAATAAAACTCATCGCTGACCGGTAATAACCAGTTAGGAATTATTAAGAAATAAATTAATGAGACCATAAAAACTGAATTGAAGGCTCACAGTGGCAAATAAAACCAAACCACCCAAAAGACTGTTTGCCTCCCTTCCTACTTTTTGAAGAAATTCTTAGTTTTTATGATATTGAATGTAAAATTTGGAGGGAGGGTAATGGCTCTGGTTGAACTGTGTATTGGGAACTTGGTTTCATTTTGGTGATCTAGAAGAAAACCCTGCCCTTTCTTTTCTCCTCCATCAATGAAAATCGAAGGTTAGTGACTTTACTTTCGGATATTTGGGGAGGGGAGCAAGGTGCAGGGGAAGGAGTGAAAGAAAGGAATTACCTGTGTTGGAACATACTTTAAATAAGGAAAGTGACCCTTATTGTCCAAAGAAGGGATTTTGAGATTACGCATAACAGTTTTTTTCGTGGCCTTCTGGTCTCCAGAAGTCATCAAAAAGCCACTTATGCCTGGGGCACCTGGGTGGTTCAGTCTGGTGGTTAAGCATCGGACTCTTGGTTTCAGCTCAGGTCATGATCTCATGGTTTCATGAGTTCGAGCCCCACATTGGGCTCTGTGCTGATGGTTCAGAGCCTGCTTGGGATTCTGTCTCTTCTCCCTCTCTCTCTGCCCCTCCGCCATTCACGCTGCCTCTATGTCTCTCTAAATAAATAAATAAACTTAAAAAAAAAAAGGCACTTATGCCTTCCTTGCCTTCAGCTGCCTTGGCTCCTTTCTCTGTGTGTCTGGTCAGCAACTGAAGTCTTCTGCCAGCAAGCACAGATTATTTCTCCCAGCTTCTGTTCCATACAGACAAGTGCTAACTAACGTGGGGGACAGGGAGGTGACAAATAACGTGCCCGTGAACTCTGGGATGACTTTACCCTGCCATCCCAGCTTAGCCAGATGGAAAACTTCCAACCGTCATTTCCACCATTAGGGATGCAGGTCAACCTCAACATAGTTTTTGATCCTGCAGGATTTCATGGAACCTGAAGAGGTAATCCATCATATGGCTTTATCAGATTGTTATTTGTTTTAATGGCTCACCAAGTGACAGTCAGAGTTAACTCTCAGACTGTGACATGAGTGAGAAAATGATTTCCAAAATCACAAGTAGAAATACGAGTGAGAGGAAAGTGCATCCATCTCCTTGAGAATTTTGGCTGTTTTCTGAGCAGTCTGGGCTTGTTTTAAGGGTTACAATTCTTGGGGAATTTTTCCTCATTAGGAAACCTTGAGAGTCTCCTGGGATAACCTTCCAAAGAGGGGCCTTTGAGGATTCAGATGTTAGCGTTGGCTGTTTCCTGAAGGTTCTTCACCTCTGGGCCCTGCAGTCCTGTTCCCAGCATCACAGTTAGGCGCTGCTTGGGGATTAGGCTATCACCCAGGGAAGACTGACAGCAGGTGAGCTGACAGCTGGAACAGATGGAAAGGGGAAGGTGACAAGGGAGTCTGTTCTCGTGCACATGTTCTCGTGCAAAGGCACAAAGGAGCTGAGGAAACAGGTCATGGGTGAAGCAACAGAAATGATTTGGCATAGGGTTTGTTTTTGTTTGTTTTATACTTCATTTAGAGAGGAGGGGCACACTTGGGGGCTTGGATTGTGGCCTCTGAAGAAGGTTCTAGCAGAGGAGAGTGAGGCTCTTCATTTCTTTACTCCTTCTTCAAGCATTTATTGGTGTCTATTATCTACTGGGTGCGGTAGTAAGCATCAGGGATTGCAAAGAATAATGACGTTGACCCCAGGGAACGGGCAGTCTGGGGAGAAAGACCCCTGAGTGAGAAGCCCTCTGGACCAGGGCTTTGTGAGATTCGCAAAGGCACACGCAGGGGCATCCCGGTGAGCGTGGGAGGGCCAGGATGTGCCTCCCAGAGAAAGCAGGGTCTTATTCTTTGTTTCTACATGAGAGAGAGAGAGAGAAGAAATCGACACTCTTGGTGAAAAGTTTACACTGTACAGAGAGGTACAGAGTAAAAGTAACTCACATTTTTTTCACATTTTTTTTTCTGCCTTCATCCTAAGTGGTAATAGCCCTAAAATCAGAGGCTTGATGTAGAATTATACTTTTCGTTTAATACCTTGAAAGGACAGAAGTATTATGATTTAAAATGTGTTATCTGTTACCCCCTCCGCCGTGTCATGTATCACCAGTGAGTCGCTCAGGGATCATACTCAGGGAAACACTGCCGTCTCGCCCCTGAGTGTAGACAAGGGCAGATGACCCCTGACCCTGCAGATGAGCCATGGCAGCAGGAGACAACCGAGGCCAACGGTGGGCCCTGTGCGCGGCCGCAGGGTAGAGTAGAAAGATGCCGCGTTAAGACTCCGAAGGCCTGGCACTACCACTTCCTGGCTGGCCGTGACCTGCAGTTCAACGCCCGTCTCCTGCGATCAGCTTATCGGTAACAAGGGAACAACGATGTCCTCCCCAGTGTGCTCTGCAGAGTTCCTGAGCAAGGCAAGGGAGAGAGTGTGTGCTAATGGACTCCGAAAACCCTTGAACTGCTCCACATGTATAAAGAATTAATACCGCAAAGTTTTGTTGGGCTTCCCCTTCCGCTGCACGCCCTAATGCCCGGAGGGTGCGCTACCGTGATGGTTGAGCACACGCGCCGAATCGTCACACCACGTGTGTCTGGATACTGGCTCCACCCCTCACTCCCAGTTTGACCTTGAGCAACCTGTTTAATCTCTCCAAATCTTGGTGCCCTCATCCGTAAAATGGGGACGGTGATAATCGTAGCTCATAGGGTTGTTTGGAAGCTCTGATGAATTGTCCAGGGAAATAGAGTCGCTCCCCGAGCAGACGAGGGTGGAGAGAGGTCAGATCAGAAACTCCAGCACAGCAATTGCATTTTGACGGTTAGAGCAGATGGAAGCGCATTTCCAGAACCTCCTGTTGTGTTTGGAAGTGCCGGTATGTGCATATACGGGTGGGGGGTGGTATAGCCCCTCTCCCCGAAAGCTCAGAAACCTCAAGCTCTCCGCAAAGACTCCCTGCAGAATAGAGGAGGAAGCTGATTAAGGGACGGCGGAGACAAAGATGCTCTGCTTGCTGGCTTGCAGCTCAGGCAGGGGCTGAGCCTGCCCTTGGCATTGCTCCTAATGTGTTGGAATGCACCCTGGGAGGGGCCAGGGTGGGGCTGGACGTCCGAGCAGGTGACAAGGGGCAGGTGTGTGTCCTCACACCAAGAGGATCTGGGCTCAGTGAGTCTATCCACCCTGCCCCCAACACCCTGTTCTTCAGTGGAACTGAGATGGCTGAGGGGCTCTAAGAGCCAGTTTCTTACACTAGCCAATGTGGGGCTGGCCCCCAGGAGAACACAAACCGGGATACTCGTCCGCCGTGGAAATCAGCAGCTGTCCAGATGCGCAGGGCCTTAAAGAGATAAAAAAGGAAACTAGTAGAAACTGGGTCAGAAACCAAATGCCCTCTTATAAAAAGGGAATTGTACAGCTGAGCATCTGGGTTGTTGTTGTTTTTTTTCTCTTCAGGAGTCTGATTGCTTTTCTCCTCCTCCCTTATAGAAAATGAAGGAGTACCTGGAGGGCAGGAACCTCATCACCAAGCTCCAAGCCAAGCACGACCTTCTCCAGAAAACCCTGGGAGAAAGTGAGTATGGGAATTCTGCTGGAGGTTTGGCGATGGGCGGGGGAAGGCCCGGTCCTGAGCCTCCCCGACTAAGCCCTGTGGGCCTGATCTTGTTATACGAATGCATTTCTTTTCCTAGCCTGTTTGATGTGAAGCACACAGCCCCAGTGACCGCTTGAGTAATGGGAGAAGGCCAGTGCTTAATGAAGCGCTAATGTGCATCATCTATTTGTTTAAATGGAGCGTGCCTGCTCTCCACCCTGTCCGCCTTCTCTGCCACGCCTGGGGGAAAGGGCTGATGGGTTACTTGCTCTCCAGACGCTTTGTTAAAACTCTCAGCTCCTCTGTAGCAGGACTGAGGCTGCGGCAGGAAGGCAGGGACAGTGGGATGAGAACGCATCTGCTGCGAGGAGAGGAGAGGCTGCTCAAAGGCAGGAGGGACCCACAGTCTGCCGCTTTCTGTAGCGTCCGGTTAGGGCATCGGTTTCCTTCTGCTTTGGAGGGTCCTGGTGCGAAGGGGCAGCCCTCTCTGCCTCAGCCACGCAGAGGCCATGGTACTGAATGGCCTGTCCCGTCCACGAATCAAGGATGATTTTAACCAGACCCTGGAAAGTAGCAAAGCAGAGAACTGGACTGGCACTCTGGACTTTCTCTCCTCAGCTGTCAAACAGAAGGCGAAGGTTGAAAGAGAAGCTTCCCTGGGGTTTTGGGCACCCTGCCCGGGTCCTGCCTAGCTCTCAGCATCCTGTGATTCATGGGATTCCCAGGTTGGGGATGCCTCTGAATACCTGTCCCCTCCTCCCCGCCCTGCACATCTCGTCACTTAAAATGGGACCAGGAAGCTACAGGCAGTATGTGGTAACACCAGCGAAAGGCGAAACTGCACAAGGGTCTAACATTTTAAAACAAATTCTTGAGCGCTCTTCAGACAAATTGCAGAGTGTAGAAAAGCATATGGCGCTCATTGGCTCATTAGCCTCAGGAATCAGAGCTACACTTTTCATACCAGAGCCTCCCACCCATCATTCTGGCCTTGTCCTCCTCCTGCACTGGACGGTTCCCCCAGGTGATGAATTCTTTTTATCTCTGATATCTTTGATCTTGTGATTGTAAAGGCATTTTCTTTTATGTAAAGAATGCCTGTTAGGTAACTTCTGTTCTCTTTCCTCCCCGCCACCCAAGGGACTCAGGCTAAAACAGGTTTGGGCACTGAGATCTCAGCTTCACTTATAGAAAATCATTACTTTGGGGTTATCAGATTGCTTCGTAGGGAATCAGAGGAAAGAAAGCCCAGAACTATTTGAAGCGAGTTAGAACCACGATTTCTTTTTTGCTAAAATAATCCAAGCTAGCCCATAAATGAGATAGGGAGCAGGACCTTGGGAATGTGTGTGTGTGAGAAAGAGAGAGTGTGTGTGAATGGGTTTGCACACACACACACACACACACGCCAGATTTGCTACTGTGGAGGGGCAGAGGTTGGTGACCATTCGTTAGCACTGCAAATTGCCTCCATCTAAAGATGACAAGTTCTAGCAATAAGGAAACAATAGCTGCAGACCTTCCTGTGTGCAAGTCTTCATGTCCCTGCCTTCTGAATGTATTTGTCACCATAATGCAAGAGCTCCTTGTTCTTGCCACAGAGGGATAATTGATGTGTATGAATATTCCAGAATGGAAATGGGACAGATGTTGAAAATAATGGCTCAGAATAATATTTTTGCAGATGAAAGCTGAGCCTTTAGTAATGAGAGGCTGTTGGGGTGGGGGAGGATGTTGCTCAGGATGAGCCAAGTGTAATCAACAATTAGCAACCTTTAAAGGCAAGAGAAAGCCCTGCCCTCCCCCAGTCCTTGGAGCTGTTTTTCCAGGAACATGGATGATGATCTCCTCCAGCTCAGCACCTGCTTGGGGCATCCCTGGTTTAGCGAGCGTACGTCTAATACAGACCATGCTTGGTTAACTGTGGGTCCAAAGAAGGCAAATAGATTACATCATGGCCCATGTGCCTAGGCACATGTATTTTTTAAAAATAGAAGAATTCCTCTCATGAACTTTAAGATATTCATTTTTTAAAGCTGGCTGTGACCCATTACACTTGAAATTAGGGCCTGCTGTTGGATTGAGAACCACAGTTTGACAGCAATTAAATCTCATTTCCCCTTGCCACCCCAGCCCAACCTAAGAGAATTTCATACGAATCTAAAACTAGAATGTCTTTATCTTCTCCCTCCTGCCCCCAAACAATTCTTCCTTCCTTCTTCCCTTGCCGCCCTCACCGTGTGTGTGTGTGTGTGTGTGTGTGTGTGTGTGTGCATGCGCGTGCTCCTTACTCAGGAGCAAGCAAGCCCCTCCTTTCCTCCTCCCACACACACCCACACACTCAGAAGAGAAGCTGGATTTCACCTCTGGGAAGGCTTCTAGTAACCTGTTCTCTAAAATATGATCCACCTTGCTATTGTTCCCCTACAGCCACCCCTGTTTTCCCTTTGGGAAGCGGGGTTGACACCCCTAGGCTTTAGGGACATACCAGCAGCCCAGGGAACAAGCATTAGAAACAGCACTTGCCCAGGAAGAGGCTCTGGGCATTTCTCTTCTTTTTTTGCCCAGAAGGCCAGTCACGATGCTCAGTGATGCTGGCAGCTCTCAGGGAAGACGGGCAGAGCATTTCAGGTGACTGCTGGCAGCAGGTCTTCCACTCTGGCCCCTTCTGCTTCAACATGAGCTTTTTGCCTTTGTCTTTCCAACAGGTCAGCGGACAGACTGCAGTCTGGCCAGGTAGGTGTGGCCCGGGGCAACCCTGGGAAAGGATAAAGAGAGGCCCGTGGGGGTAGAGCCGTCCTGCCCAGCCCGGGAAAGAGGGGAAAGAGCCCGGGGAGTTCAAGTGCAAAGGCTTCGGATGACTCTGCAAAGGAGGGGACTAGGGCGGGGATTGCTTCCTTCCCTTAGCCTTGCTGACCCCATCTGGCCTCAAGTGGAAATGGGGTCTGTGGTGACTCGGGGAGAGAGCTGAGAGGAACGGAATAAAGGAGTTCTCATTCGCTGAAGTACTTCCAGAGACTCCCCAAAGCCACTGCTTTTGCGAGGAAAAGAAGTGTTCGACTCTGGAGGGTCCTGGTAACCTAACCTTAGCTGCTAGACTTCAGCATGTGGTTTGGGGGAAGTCTCTGACCCAGAGAAGGAAGATCAGAAGATAGCATTTGATCTGAGATCGTATGCATGGAAAAGATGACAGCCCCTAATTAGTGACTGTTGCTGGATAATGAAATACTACATCGCACTGGCTTGCCAAGCAGCATTGGTAGAAATCCTTGCCTGTTGTACAAGTATGCAACCCTCCCAATCTGTCCCCACCTTCCCCTCCCTCCCCGACCCCAGCCAAATATTTTCCCTCCCAGTCATGTAGCTGCTATGAGAAAACTCGTGAGCTGGCGGAGAGCAAGGCGTTCAGCCAGCCAGCTGTTCTCAGATGCCTAAAAATGTGCTGATTTAACCAGGGAAAGAGCTTTAATGGGCTGGACTCCTTAGAGACCCTGGGTTAGCCCATTATATCAACCACTTGTATCTGCCAACACACACACAATAATCATGAGGCCATTTACAATTACAGGCTCATTATTTAGAAATAGCTTCATTTGGCTTTCATCATTTTGTCATTGTGGATTACAGTAAAGATCTCATTAGTACACCAGTCTTGTTGACTGGAGGGAACCAGGATCATGGAATTTCATAGGATATATCTTCTTGGTGATAGAGTCTTCATGTAAGTTCACCTGAAGTCCCGTATCTGTGGAAAACTGTATGGGAGTGAAAAAAAAAAAAAAAAAAAAGCTGAGTTGAATTCCCTTAGGCTGTGTGACCTTGGGCTGCTCTCTTCTCCCCTTCGAAGTCCAGTTCCCTCATCTATAAGACAAGAAAGAATGTTCCACTAAACCCAAGGAGCTCTATGATTCCAAAGAGGTTCCTCTAGAGCGGCCTGGTGGAAGGGGGAGAGGGAGCCCAGCAGCCAGGCTCTGGGCCTTACTTACCTTCACTAAAGGCAGGGCAGCGCTGTTCTCCGTGCTTGGGGGATTGTGTCTGAGTCCGATTCCCTGGGATAAGAGTTTGAAAGGCATTCACCTGAAGGATCGCCAAGGTTCCTTCCAGTCTGGCTGCTCTGTCCTTTAAACTCCAGGAAAATTGCTCCTTAAGGATTTCCAAAAGAACGAAAACTGTGACTTCCTTTGGTGTTTACTAGTGTCTCCTTGCAGACAGAGAGATAATCTTATTGTCTAACCCAAGTATATTTTATTCCCTCCTATTCTAGTTTTGAATGGTGGAAGATAGTGAGTGCAGAGATCTCCAGGGTTCTAGGACTGCGACTGAGCTGAACAATGTGACTTGCTTCACTAATCCCATTTTCCTTTTTTTCTCCCCGTTGCTCGTTCGGTCCTGTCTGATTTGGCGGGGTCGACCACAGGCGTAGCTCAACCGTGAGGAAGCAGGTAAGGGCCCAGCAAGAGCCAGGCTGGTCGGGTGAGAAGATGTTATGTTCCATAGACATTTATGGAAGCCTACTGTGGGCAGGGCAGATACTTTCCTGACTTCCTGCCTGCGTTTGGAATGTACCATTCAGTCACAGTACGTTTACCATTATGGCAACTTCATTGACTTCGCTTGTTTAACTGCAGCGGCTGTGGCCTTTCTGACTTGTTCCTCCCCTCTCTAGTCGTGCACCCTCCTCCTTGCTAGAGATGTGGTTGGACTGTGGCAGATCATGCCAGAACTGCCCGCGGTGTCACTGCTCAAGGAAACCGCGGAAGAGGGCTCGCGCCTTGTACATTAAGTTCCACATGGGAGCAGCTCGCAGCAGCTAATCACCTCGAGTGGACACTCTGGCTTTAAGTGTGCAGATTTTTGTTTGTTTGTTTCTGGTGGTGTGGTCATCCTAGATGTATTTCTTAGACATGCTAAAAATGCAAAGATGAGTCTGATCTGAAGACGATCGGGAAATTGATGTTCAACCCCATGCTGGTTTGCATGATTTTCAGTGTTGTATTCAAATCTGACGCTGGGCAGACAGCTCTCATTACCCATATCAGGGCAGGCTCTTTGGAAAGCAGGGACTGGGTAAGCACATCAGTGGATAATCTAAACAGCACTGTGTTTGTGTGTGTAAAAAAAAAAAAAAAAAAAAAAAAAAAAATTAATTGAAGTAGTTTTTGCAGTAGCAAATTTGGCTTCCTAATTATATTTTATGGCGAGTTGCTAAAATGATTTTGTGTCCCCTAAGCTCATACCAGCTATGTGGCAGGCAGTTAACAGGGAGGAGGTGGAGAGAGCTCTGAATGTCTTTTTGTCTACTCAGGGGAAAACTGATCCAGGCTTTAAAAAATCATTTTGGGTAATTCACAGCGGCTGTAGCCACAGGGAGATAATCGAATGTAGAGGGCACATGGCTTCTGTTGTGGCAGCGGCCCCGACACGGTCTTCAGCCCGTCCGGCTGCTTCAGCTAACCGGGCAGTCCAGGGACACTCGGCTGACATGGCTCTCGCTTGTCTTAGCTTTGCTGTCACTATTTCTTTTTCCCCTTCTCTGCTTTGGATCTCATTATAATGAGACCACCATCACATATAATTATACATGTTTTAATTTATAAAAATTTCATCGCATCTCTCCTTCCTCTGGCTCCTCTATTTCTTTCTTCTGCCCTTTCTCCCATAATTTCATTTAAACCCAGAGAAGCATGGAGTGCCTCCCAGGGATGATCTATTGCATGTAAAAATTAATAGGTGGGTATCTTAAGAGGGAGCCAGCTTTTTTTCCCTTCAACACTAAGAACAGGGTTGAACTGAACGTTTGTTCCTTTCAGTTCCTGGGCTGAAACTGGGCCTCCTGCATCTAGACGGAGCATAGGTGCAAGAGCCTCCCAGGCTCCACTCTGGCCACCGGAGTGCCAGAGACCGCAGTTTGGCAGGCAGTAGGCGGCCCTGGTTGAGCTCACCGTCAGAGGGGAGCAGCGCCCATCTGGTTTGCATCCTGCTGCGTCTAAGCAGTTGCAGGCAAAGCGCGTTGCCTGCTCCTAGATTTGCGTAAGAGCCCGGGATGCACCCAAAACCCCCAATCAAATAAAGACCTTGTTTTCCTTCTGCTGCCCCAGTTTCTCTCCAACATCTCTGATCTAATGGTGGATCAGTGAAGAGTTTTTCCTACAATGGGCAGGCAGGGAAATAGTAATTGGGAAGATGAGTAGCCTTGTGTAAGGAAATAAATAATTGGTTGTTTATGGCAAGTCAGCCAAACAAGAGGAAGAATCTGGTAGCTTTTGTTTTTGAGGATCCCTAATGGGTTCCAGTCATTTTTGACCCTAGCAAAGCCTAGGTTCAAACCATCCCAGCCTTTTCTGCCTCATCCGCCACTTCTAAGCTTTGTCTGCTACCCTCAAGCCCAGCATTTCTCTTTCCCATCGATTCTGACTCTTCTTTGCTTGTCCATCTTTCCCCTTGCCTCTAAATGTAGGCATGATCCCAAGGGTTGGTCCTGTTTTGACTTCTTTTTGTATTCTTTCCCTTGTTGGCTTTGTTCCCTTGGACGAACCTTTCTCTCCTTCCCTGAGTGTCCATTGTTCTGAGTCTTTGAATCTAATCTCGAACTGATTGGCTGGGTGTCCACTTGAGAGTTGAGATGGCGCCTCCTCCCTACCATGGTCTAACTTCTAGCACATTCCCCAACTTGTCTACTTCCCGTGATGGGGGGCCTCCATTCTTCACAGTCCTGAAACCCCAAATATTATCTTTGATGCGTCTTTCTTTCCCATCACCCACATCTACTCAGTTGTGTAGAGTTGTATTTTCTCCCTTGGTAAGAACAGAAATCTAACAATGTAACAGATCAGTACTCAGCAAAAATCCAAACTCTCTCGCTCATGAGAAATTATGCCAGACAATGGCATGTTTAGGCGCTCTCTGGCCACCTTCCTGATTGTTTTCTCCTGCTGATCCTGGAACCCCTGCTTAACCATCTTTTCCAAATTGTGCCTGTCACCTTTCTCCTTCCACCTTTGGTTTAAAGATCCCTAATCTGATTGAATGGAGATTTGGCCCAATTGTCTTTAAAGGCCCCTTCCCACCCTAGGATTATGCCACCAAAAATATTGTGAACTAAAGAATTAAATGGACATTGATTCTAACGTTGCAGGAGGGAAGGAGAGAGGAAGAAAGGGAGAGATGGACACAGAATAAGGACACATGTGGACACTGCATGGTCAGCTGTTTGCAAAATCAATGGTGAAGTGAAGGTCTTTGGGGCCCCATAGGAGCACACAGGCACATCCTGGGGGAATGAATTCACTCAGAGCTCAGAAACATTACAAGGAGAGGGGAGGGTAGTAGGAGCGTCGGAGGCCTTCGTGACATTGTCCAGTTTTTGCTCCCACTAGACTGTCTTAGGCTCCCCCGGAGCAGTGGGGACAGGTCATCTCTGGCCCACTCTTGTCCACCACAGAGAGTTCCTCTGGGCTGCTTCCGATGTACCCCCAGTAACCATGGACATGCAGGTTTGATGTCTTACTTTCTGCACCCCTGCATGCTTCCCTTTAACTACCATTGATATTCCATTTCCTGCAAGTCTAGGCAGAACTTGGCATCCACATAACTTGTTGAAGCCAGTCAATCTGTGAATTTCCCGACCTACTTCTCTTTGGGTCTTTAAATTTAAATCTAGGGCCAGAAAAACTTTTCAAACCCTCATATCGCTAACTTCATTATCACTGCTACCACTCTTTGTAACTTCCAAAAATTGGAGGTTTTGTTTTTTTGCAGTGGAATCTATTTTCTTCAGTAGAGTATAGAAGTATCGACCACGAGTCTTCCTCTAAGAGCTCCCCAAGCTGACTGGCAACGAGAGGGCAGACACTGGCTACTATAGCTGGAAAGCTGGAGGAAGCAGAGGGCTTCAGGGGTTAGGAAGATGAGCATTTGGGTCCCTGAGCCCTCCCTGACTCCAGGGCTCCCTTGGCACACTCACGACTTCCTTCGGCCACATCCTGCCTTCCCAGTAAGCTTGGGAGCTACAGGCCGTGCCAGCTCTTCTCGCAGCCTGACTTCTTTATGAGATCTGGCCGCTTCCCTAATGGTGGCCAAACCGCAGGACCCCAGCTGAAAATTCAGGAATGTAGGCAAACCTGTGAAAGGAGCAGAAGCCACAGGACCCATCCCATTGAGATGCAATCTCTATCCTAAACTACTTTATTTTATTTTACTGTATTTTATTTTATTTTATTGTATTGTATTTCATTTCATTTCATTTCATTTCATTTCATTTCATTTCATTTCATTTTTAAGATTTTTTGGGGGGAGGCATGCGGGGAGTTCAGTCAGTTAAGCGTCCGACTTTGGCTCAGGCCATAATCTCGCGGTTCCTGAGTTCAAGCCCCGCGTCGGGCTCTGTGCTGACAGCTCAGAGCCCGGAGCCTGCTTCAGATTCTGTGTCTCCCTCTCTCTCTCTCTGCCTGTCTCTCTCTCAAAAATAAACAAACATTTAAAAAAATTATTTTTAAGATTTTTTTTTTTTATGTAATCTCTACACCCAACATGGGTCTCAAACCCACAACCCTGAGATCCAGAGTCACACACTCCCCCCGACTGAGCCAGCCAGGCGCCCCTGTCCTGAAGTTCTATAGCCCTTTTCAGCTAGGTTTAGGGCCCTTTGCCTGATCTTTCTTCCCCATAGCTGAATGATTGTGTGTTTAGCTGCGTTATAAAACCCTGTTGGTTTTCAGTAGCTTGGCACGCATATTTGGCAACGTTTGCCGAGCTCCTGGGATGCAGGTTGGGTGGCGGTGAGATGTTCGTTCAGTCTCAGAAGGAAACTGCCTGGGTTTGGACCCCTGCCCTGCCACTTACTGCCTGTGGCAGTCACTGTAAGCAGCTATTTCACCTTGCCTGGCCTTCAGCCCCTCACTTGTCAAACAAGGATGGTGATAAGGATACACACCCCATAGGGTCGTTATCAGGACCAGTCCTGCTAAAGCACCTAGGACCTGACCCAACACCTGTATAAATTCTCTGTAAATGATAAGCTCTAATGTTCATGTGCCAACAGGAAATGTTACTCTTCTCACCACCTATTCCCTCCCCAGTTTGTAGGCATCAAATTGAGGCCCACAGAAGTTAAATATAATGGCAGGGATGTATAGCAAAATGGCAGAGCAAAGATTGATATCTGGGACATCTGCTTCTTAGTTTAGTACCAATTAGCTTCCACTATTTCTAAGAGTTGGGTTTTTTCTTTCCTACCTTTTATGCCAAGTAAACCCCCTTTCTGTTGCTCCCATTGGTTCATCAGTTGATACCCTCAACTGATATTAATTGAGCACCTACTATGTGAGAACATCATGGCCAGCCCTGGTGGCTGGATCTGCCCTGTGGAGCATGAGCTATGGTGGTGACAAATGCAAATGAGATCTTCATACCCACACAGTTAAGTCACAACTGTTAAGTTGTGTAACACAACTGTTAACTGTGTGAGTTAAGTTGTGAGAGCTGAGCACAAGGTGCTGAGACCCTGTGGACAGGGGCCCTGATCTCATCGGGGGAGTCTGGAGAAGCATTCCTAAGAAGGTGCTACTTGCACTGAGACCCTAAGAGGTGGGATCCCAGGGTGAGGAGAACATTCCAGAAGCAGGAGCAGTTCATGCAAAGCCATGGACAGAGAACTTCTCTAAAGAATGGAAAGTTAGGCTGGTGCGGCTGACAGAGACTGGAGGGAGAGCAGAAGGAGATGAAGTTGGAGGCAAAGGCAGGACCCTGGACACGCAGGGCTGTGTAAAGAAACTAACAAGGAGTCTTTGAAAGAGGTTAGCCTTGGGGCGCCTGCGTGGCTCAGTGGGTTAAGTGTCCGACTCCAGCTCAGGTCATGATCTCACGATCTGTGAGTTTGAGCCCAGCATGGGGCTCTGTGCTGACAGCTCAGAGCCTGGAGCCTTCTTCGGATTCTTTGCCTCCCTCTCTCTCTCTCTCTCTCTCTGCCCCTCACCAACTCCTTCTCTGTCTCTCTCTCAAAATTAAATAAAAACATTTTTAAAAAATTTGAAAGAGGTTAGCCTAGGAAGTGAAGGATGGGGTGTGCACTTTCAGAGATCACCCAACCACTATTTTAAGGAAGGATGATATGGTCTGGAGGACAGCAAGGGTGGGAACTGAGATACTGACGTAAGGACTGAGCTGATGGCAGTAGAGATGGAGAGAAGTGAATGGACTTGAGAGATGCTTAGGAGGCCGACTTGACAAAGCGTATTGACCGATTGATTGGATGGCTGAGGGTAGGAAGCTGGTTTGGGAAGGAAGACGATCAGTTGCATTTAGGACGTGCTGAGTTTAAGGCATCCGTGTGGCATTCCAAGTAGGCGGTTGTGTATGCTCTCTGGAGCTTGGAGGAGGCCAGATGCTTCTTTGAGGACCGGCCACTGAGCCAGCTGAGACGAGTTCTTCACAGTCTGGCCCATTTTTCTCTGACTCTGGGCTATGCCTGTTTAAAGATTCTAATGCTGTGTTTCTCTTCGGCTTTTCAGGATTCCAGCCAGGCAATTCCTCTGGTGGTAGAGAGCTGTATCCGGTTTATCAGCAGACACGGTAAGCAGGATTAAAGCCTTGCCCATATTTGTGCAAAGCTGGGAAGAGCTTCCAGGAATTCTTTGTGGAGTAAGAACAGAGACCAACTTTTCCTCCTGACCTTCTCAGAAACGGAATAAAATCTTAACTTGTTCGCATAATGTTTGCTACCTTTGAATGGCCCCACCTAGACATCGAGAGAAAGACATCATATGCTTTGACCCAAAATGCCTCAGCCACTTACCACACTCCCTCTTCTAGCTTGAGAACGGGTTTTAAATTACAGCTGTGACAGGAGTAAGTACAGCTGGGGTGGTGTGGTGACAGTTTCGCCATTACTCACCGTCTTCGCACGTGTCGGTATCTCCTGACACGCTGACCTTCTGCATCGGACTCCTTTGCAAACAACTCCTTTTGTGATGTTGCCCTGATTCCTGATAATACTCAGATTCTGGTTCTGCTGTGGTCTCGTTGGATACGACATCACCTGGAGCTCAGTTAGTCGCCAGTCTAAAGTTGTAGCCCACCTTTGAGAGCCTTCAGGGGCTGGCTCCTTCTCGGCCTAAGTCAGATCACTCTATCTGCTGCTTGGATGGAGCTGGGTCTCATAAACTCCACCCCTCACTAGCTCCCAGGCTGGTTGCACAGAATCTAAGGGCGGAGATGAATTGCCAGAGAACCAAGCTTGTAAGTGTAAGAGTGTTTAGAAAGCACAGATACCTGAGCTACTGCCATGGAGATTTCTAGGAACTGGACATCAGACATTGTTTTTAGAAGCTGTCTTATCTAGTTAGAGGAAAAGGGACAGAATGACCTTCTTGCAGCTAAGGAGGTATGTGGGTGATTGCTGGTCTGGGTGCAGAGGTAGCCAATTTCTCTCCCTTCCTCTCTCCCAGTACGCTGGGACCTTGCTTGCCCTTGTTTCTGGAATAGTAATTATTTTAGCCTGCTTACAACTTAGCCCGTTCTAATCAGCTACAGTTTTTTCATCTTGTCTCTATTTACTTGAAGTAACAACATTGTATATCAACAGTGAACAAATATGTATCAAGCACCTGATCAGTGCTGGGCACCATGCATTGTGAAATAGGAAAACAAAAACAGGGATAATGCACTTCTCTTGTCTTTACTTGGTTTTATGATGCGGTTGGGAGAAAATAAATAAGCAATTGAGAAGCTAAATCAAAGGAGATAAGCTATAGCAATTCAGAGTAGCAGTAGAAGAAATTCCACAAGATAGTAATGATTAATGATCGAATAATTGGCAAAGATAAGTCCAAACTGAGTTCAGGGGAGAAAAAATTATTTGTGTCTAAAGGACAATAAGAGGGTGAGAGTCTGCACTCTTACTGCTTCGTCCATGCATTACATTCGGTCATCCAACAAATAGAGAAGAGAGAGAGAGAGATTGCTCATTGTGTGCCAAGGAAAAGTTCCTGCTTTCGTGAGCCGTATATCCTGCTAAAGGACAGATAAATAGATGCTTGGCTGATCAGTTAATAAATAAACATGGTAACATACAGGGTGTCTGCTGATGGTGAGTGTCATGAAGAAAAGCGAGGTGAAGAGGTGGAAAATGGAGAGGGGACACTGTTCTGGGTGGGTTGTTCAGAGAAAGGCCTTCAGCTCCCCTAAGAGGTGACATTTGGACGGAGTCCTGAAAGGAAGTGAGGAAGTGAGCCGCGTGGCATCTGGGAAGAGTGTGTCAGAGACAAGGCGCATCAAATGCAGAGGTCCTTGGCATACGCAGGGGCCAGCATGCAGGAGGCCAGTGTGGCTGGAGCGGAGAGAGGGAAGAGGAGGGGGGCAGGAGATGAAGCCAGAGGCCAGCCGCTTAGGACTTCATTGCCTAAGGGAGGTGTTTGGGTTATAATCTGAGTGAGGTGGGAAGCTACTAGAGAAGTTTGAACAGAGAGAGCTCTTTTTTTTTTTTTTTTTTTTTTTCTTTTTTAAAGACATATTTGCTTTTGAGAGAGAAAGCATGGGGACGGAGGGGGGACAGAAGATCCGAAGCGGGCTCTGCATGGACAGCAGCGAGCTTGATGCGAGGCTCAAACTCACGATCCGTGAGATCATGACCTGAGCCAAAATCGGATGCTCAGCCGACTGAGCCACCCAGGCGCCCCAAACAGAGAGCTTTTAAAAAGCCGCTATGTAGAGACAAGATCATAGGAAGAAGGAGGCTGTGGCAGCCGCCCAGGAAAGACACGACAGTGGCCAGGCCCAGAGTGTGAGCTGTGGAGGAGCTGAGGGGGAGATGGTTCCATATATTGGGCCTCAAATGTACCTATCCCTGCCCCTGTACATGCACAGTGCACGCGGGGACATTTCTGTGCTACGGCTCTGGGGAAACAGGTGTGCTCGCATGTTGCTGGTTTTATTGCAAACTGGTACAACCCTTTTGGAGGGAAATTTGTCAGTGTCCAACAGAACTGCATATGCGTTTGTCTTCTGGTCCGGCAGCCCTTGTAGGAATTTACCTTGAAACATACACCTCCAACAATGAAAATACATACGCCCGAGGTTACTGGTTGCAGCCTCGTTTGTAAAAATATTAGAAACAACCTAAATACCCTCACACAGAAGAGCGGTTGAATCAACTACGTTGTATCTGAATACTAGGCAGGAATGAGCACGGTCTCCATGAAATGACCTGGAAAGATTTCCAGAATATGTTGTCAAGCGAAAAAAGCGAAGCACAAAAGAGTGTCGATAGCACGCTGCCTTTTTGGCACAAAGAAGACAATATGAGAATGTACATGTGTATTCTCACTTTGGCGAGAAGAAATACAGGAAGGATGAATCCAGAAACTAATATTTGATTGTTTATCTACAGGATACGGGTGGAAGAGGGGTAAAAAGAATGGGGAGTGGGAAATGGGAGGGAAGTGACATTTTCTCTGAATATTGCTTTTGTATAACTGTGACTTTCAGAACTACATTAGTGTTTCCCATATTCAAAAGATAAATAAACAGATAAATAAAACAAGGATGTGGGATACATTCCCCAAGTGGAATACAAACAGTAGTGAGTAAACCTAAGTGTGTAACAAATGAATGAGGGAGAAAATAATCCAAGTAACTTTAGAAAACAGTATTTTTTAAAAAATGTTTTTAACATTTATTCATTTTTGAGAGAGAGGGAGACAGAGGGTGAGCGGGGTAGGGGCAGGAAGAGAGGGAGACACAGAATCCGAAGCAGGCTCCAGGCTCCGAGCTGTCAGCACGGAGCCCGATGTGGGGCTCGAACCCACGAACTGTGAGATCGTGACCTGAGTCGAAGTCGGACGCTCAACCGACTGAGCCCCCCAGGCACCCTTGACGACAGTATTTTGATACTATACTGTAAGTCTAAAGACAACAAGAGCTATAGACAAATACTATACAGTTGTTGGTAATTTTTTTTTTTTTTTGAGAGAGGGCACAAGTGAGATGGGGGCAGAGGAGAGAGAGAGAGTGAGAGAGAATGAGAATCCCACGAGGGGCAGAGAAAGAGAGAGAAGAGGGGCTCGTGCTCACCCGGTGCAGGGCTCAAACTGACGAACCATGAGATCATGACCTGAACCAAAATCAGATATGGGCTATCAATTCTGAAGCCATTTTGTGTGTATTCCAGGACTGACCAAATAGATAAACATATTGTTGCTTTAAAGGAAAGAAACAAAACACCATAATACATAGTGGTTGTTCAAAAAACATTTGTTAGGCTAAACTGAACTTTTTCCCCCACATGGGGACTCAGGTATTTCTGAACGCCCCATGAATCAGGGTGAAAATTTTTGTGCATGTGCATTTAGTGGAGATAGGATCTGTAACACTTGTCAGTCCCAAAAGGGTTTGTGACCCACCATCTGCTGGGATTTGTACATCCTTACTGGCTTCGTGTTCCCTAGGAGGTAGATATTATAGTTCCCATTGTATAGATGAGAAAGCTGAGGCTCGTCTGTAAATAGTCGGTCAGGGTGATCCAGGAAGACTTAAAGGAGAGGGATTTGGGGAACGACAGACTGAATCAGGGTAGGAAAACCCCACTTACGCACAAGGGAGCCAAGTAACGTGAGGCGGTACTATAGCAACCATTTCAAGAATTCTCACGGAGAGTACCTCTTGGCAACAGCTGGATCCGGTGCAAAATGGAAGGTTGTGTGCTGCTTCCATGCAGTAACTTACCCTCCTCTGAGTGGTTTTATACCTGCATGCTGGCATGCTCTAAGAACAAAAGAGAAAGATCGAAGATGGGTCAGGTTAGTCCTATGAGGCCTTACCTGCATTCTCATAAAAAGCCCACTGCTTTCCCCCTTTACGGCTGGAAACCAACCACTTATCAGTGTTCCTACTTTCAGTGTCATGAGATTAGATGCTCTGAAGATTCTGTCTGCTGAGCAAAAACATATCGCTATCCTTCTAAAGCGGAGGTTCTCAAGGGGAAATGGGAACCAGATGGAAGGGGATCTCAATGTGTTTCAGGCCTGCTGCCTGACTTCCAGTAAGCTCTCCTCTGATTTCTTCACGTCCTGGGCCCATGGGCTAAAGTGGCTTTTCGTTGATGGTCCAATCTACTAAAAAGTCCCGAAGTGATCCTCTCTCAGCAAATTCTTGGCTTCACCTAGAACACTGAGTGGCCTGGGCCCTGAGATGACATTTCCTTATACTATACTGTGTTTTCGACAAGTCACAGGGTGTGTGTTTCTATCACAACACTTGCTGTTTACATTCTGTGTTTAAATGCCATTATTTGGCTGTTACATCCCATTGGTAACTAATAGGGTACTATTACATTGATACTAATGGGGTTTTAACATTGTCTGCCATTCTCTGAGGAATATTCTGGAGATTCCCTTAGAGGAGCAAACAACTTAAGTCCTATTACAAGCCAGGTAATTAAATTCCCCCTGCTTGCTTCTTAATATTGCTTCAATTGGATTCAAGATGATAGTCCTGGCCTGTGTGATTTACCTTCAAAGGTCTAGCCGACAGAATCCAGTCACCCCTTCACCGAGAGGGTATCCCTGAAACAGTGGCAGTTCTACTCTTTTTTTCTTAAAAAGGAATTTGTTTGAGATTTCCCTGACATGTCAGAGTTTTTGATCAATCATGCCATTGCAGAGGAACTTGGACAAGGTGCCCAAGATGGAGACACAGGGCTCCTGAGAACGGCTGACAAGCCTCATGTGATTACAGATGCTAGTTCGGTCTGACCTCTGGGGACAGCAGTAAGGGCATGCTTCCTCTCTTACCACCTTTGCAGCCCCTTGTGTGGGGTTGTGAGCCACATCCTTGTTCAGACTAACAAATGGGTTCCCGCCCTGCCTGCATTTTCCCTCTGGTTGGCCCCACAAGCCTAGTGTTGAGGAGCGAGTACATAATGGCAACCAGAGGCCTGGGTTGGCCTCCTGACTCTGGTTCTTATCACCTACATAACCTAAGGGGGTGGGGGGGGGGGTCATCACACATCCCTTCCTTCATCCAGAAAATGGGCTTGCTGGTGAGCCCTGCCTTAATGGCTGTTGTGAGTACGAGTTGATTTATTTCTGGGAAAGCATTTTTAGCAGCAGTCCCTGCACATGCATTATTATTATTTTTAGTGATTGTTTCTACTTTAACAAAACACAAGAGGACACAGTTTTCACGCCCATTATCACACTGTCACATCTATGCACATTTGTCTCTGAGTGAAGCTGTGGTCGAGGACCAGCGGCCAGCACGGTACTGACGGTGCTGTCTGTTGACTGATCACTTGCCTTTTCCTGTGTCCTCTCTCTTTCCTGAATATTCAAATCATTGTGCCCTAGAGGAGCCATGCAGCGTTAGGACAGCCGAAGCAGGAATTGTATCTCCGGCCTTATGAAACTCCTCCAACAGTGTCTAAGGCCTGCCTACCATACCCCCAGTGCCCATTCCTGGCAGGGGGGTGATAAGAAGGTGCCAGGGGTCACTTTGTCACTTGGCAGATGGGAACAGAGAGGCAAAGGCAGGGGAGGAACCTGCTTCCTGGTCTTCCTCAGAATCAGAAATGGAGCCATGTGTAGACATCTTTGGCTTTGTTTATGCCTCCTATATACCCATTCCAGGGACTTCTCCAGCATCCCTGCACATGCTTTCTCCTTTGACCTGAAGGATAGAGACACGGTGCTTACATGCACACTGGCTGGAGGACACAGACATCAACCAAGCTTGGAGCTGTGGCTGTGACTTTGTTTCTTCCTTCCTCTCCTTGACCACTTTTCCCTGTCTCTCCAGGACTACAGCATGAAGGAATCTTCCGGGTGTCGGGATCCCAGGTGGAAGTGAATGACATCAAAAACGCCTTTGAGAGAGGTAAGGGAACAGGCTTGAAGATAAGACCAAATGTCTGCCAGCCCCCTGGGGTGTTGGCTCCACCGTGTCTCCCCTGGGAGGTACCCAGAGGTCACCCAGCTCTTTAGCCCGGCACCTGCTGTCTCATGGACAGTCTTCCCCAACACGTGCAGGGAGATGCCAGGGCACATCCCAGCTCCCTCCTCAGCACATTCATCGTGCCTCTCGCCCGTGGACAATCTGCCGAAACCCAAGAAGTTAACTATGATATCTGGGCAGTTTACGGCTTTATCCAGAACCCTTGGTGGCAGTTAATATCAAGGCTAATGCGCCTGTTCATCGTAGCCCATTTATTATCTTGTGGGCCATTAATGGGCAAGCTTTGGCAATTTCCGTCACTATAATGGATATATATAGTCTCAATTTGAGGTTGGTCCTATCATTAAATCTAATTACATCTGATACGAAATTTTCCATAGGGAGCTCCAGCGTGATTGTTCTCCCATAAGTAGGTGTCCTTTGTTGCGAGCCAGGAGGAGTAAGAGCGAGTCAGAGTGGCTGGCCACCTTGGCCTCATTTTCCTTCCCCAGGGACTCAGTCCCGGCCTGGCTTCATGATTCTTGTGAGAGGGCCTGTGCAGCGTCCCATCCCAACCCAGAGGGAATGTCCCTGAACGAGTCTGGCACGAGCCAATTTATCCTAATGGACCCTTGTGCCCTCTCCTCGCCTTGGGGCCCCTGAGCCTAAGCAGTCTTTGCTTTATCTAGTCTCTGGTCCATCCTACTCATGGCCAGCATGCCGGGCACAGAGCTGATGGACTCTGATGAGGACCTGGAAAGCCAGCCCTTCCCCACCACTTCTGCTTTGTCCTGTGGGGTTTACCTCTCTCACTGTCTCTTTCCTTTTTGGGGGGCTGCTTATCCTCAGGAGAGGACCCCCTGGCTGGGGACCAGAATGACCATGACATGGACTCCATTGCTGGCGTCCTGAAGCTTTACTTCCGGGGGCTGGAACACCCTCTCTTCCCCAAGGACATCTTCCATGACCTGATGGCCTGCGTCAGTAAGTACATTCTGGCCTCAGACTGGCTTCTGGGCAAGAAAGAACTCCTCGTAGCAATAAACAAGCAATTTCCACGGGATCTTCTTTCCCCCCATAAACTTTTCAATAATGTTTCTTTTTCCTTTCACTCAGTAAAGTGTCTCCTCCTCATCCTCAATCCTTCACCCCCTACTAGGGAGGGAGGAAGGATGAGTTTTCAGGAAGAGTCTAGGACAAGTCAGAACTCCTGGCCTTTTCTTTTTTGATTTATCTTAAACTCCTTGCTTTGCTGGGCTTTATCTTTCTTCAGTAAAATACATTTCTTTTTTTTTTTTTTTTAATTTTAATTTTTTTAATTTTTTCTTTAATTTATTTTGAGAGAGAGAGAGAAGGAGAGCATGAGCGGAGAGGGGCAGAAAGAAAGGGAGAGAGAGAATCCCAAGCAGGCCCTGCACTCTCAGCATACAGCCCACCTGACTCAGGGCTCGATTTCACAAACTGTGAGATCATAACCTGAGCCAAAATCAAGAGTCAGACACTTAACAGACTGAGCCACCCTGGCATCCCCAGTAAAATACATTATTAATAGTATGTAAGACATGGTCCTTTTCAGTTATTGGAAGCTCAGACATTTACTGCCCATGCTTTTTATGATATAAAGGGAGAAATGTTTTCTGTTTGTTTCTTTAAACATGGCATGGCTTACCTGCTGGATGTGTTAATACGTGTTCTTCTAAGGAATAAAACCCTTCTGCCCATTTAAAAGTAATGATACGATGTTTTCCTAGAAAGGGATATCGTCTCTACTTTGTCCTCCTTACACGTTCTCTGCCTCTTACTCTCAAATTTGGGGCTTGGAGAGCTGTTCCCACCATTTAGTTTAGCTCATTATCCTGTTTTGTTTTCCATGGAAACTTAGGTTAATACCAGCTCATCCTGGAAGTAGACCCCAATGGAATGATGGCTCCAGAGGCTGGAGAAGGCAGTGCCTTGGACATGGGGGAAAGAACCTTCTTCCTAGATGCACCAGGGTCTTTCTGCCCCCCCCCCAGGTTTCAAGTTTGACTCAGTGTATGCCCTGAACACTGTTCCTATCTGCTATTCCGAGGACCCAGAGCCTTCAATAAGCTCTCTTGTTTTGTTGACCCACTACTTTTGGGAGTCTGGTGGAAATCAGTGCTGTGGTGGGTGATTAAATATATGCACCCCCCCTGTCCTCACATCTTTTTCTGGGACTGGGCTTAGATAAAAATCTTAAGTGGACTGGGGCTACCAAGACAGTTCAAGACACCTTGGCTGCCCACTTCTCCCCTCGAGATGTGCTCCTAAACCCACTGCTTTCCACTTCTTTTTCACAGAAAGACACTCCTAGAAAATGACAGTATCCGTCTGGCACACTGTGGGAGTGGGGAGACTGGCACTGATGGAGGCCGCCAGCCTTGGGTCTTACCTGTAATTGATCTTTCCACAGCCCAAGAGTCAGGAAACTTCTCTGGTCTTCTCCCCAGATATCACTATCTATCAGGCATCTGCCATCTCTTGCCTCTGGCCACATTCTGCTCAACCCACTGCAGATAAGGGAAGGGAAGATAAGCCAGACCTGTCCAGAGGGTGAGGTGAGACACGTGTAGAGTGAGCAGGACAGGACCTGCACAGCCTGTCTCCCTCCCCACGTGTACACCCCTGAGGCTGGATGTTGAGCCATTAGTCATAGCAGGTTTATGGACGGTCCTTGTCTGTGGTTTTCATTGGAGGGTAGTAGGTGCTTGGGGACCATCCCCAACCCCTTCAGTGCCCAAGGTGCATATTCCTTAAGTCCTATAATCAGTAGGTGTCTGGAGCCCAGCATGTACCCTGTGGCAGCAGTCCAGCCCCACGGGGCCACAGGGATGGAACTCCTTATGTGGAGCACCAGTGCTGTGCAGTCTTGGTCTGGCCGCTGTCTGTGCAGCACCTGCTGGAAGTAAGGGCCCTCTGACCGTTACTCCTCGGGATCTCTGTTGCAATGGAGGGTGACACGTGGCTTTCTTCTTTCAGCTATGGACAGCCTGCAGGAGAGAGCTCTGCACATCCGGAAAGTCCTCCTGGTCCTGCCCAAAACCACTCTGATTATTATGAGATACCTCTTTGCCTTCCTCAATCAGTGAGTAGACCTCCCACTGAGCAATTGGATCAGACCTTGGCCTCAGCCCCTGGAAGCTTACATGTAGAGCTATGTCAGTTCATCCAGCCCGACGGGTATTTATGAAGCACCTATAAGGTGCTGGGCACCATTGTAGGCTGTAAGAATACATTGCGAAATAAGAGACAAAGCCCTGATATCATTTAACTCACATTCCAGGGTAGGAGACAGAGAGATAACAGATATGTCAGGCAGGAGTAAGTGCTCAGAAGAAAAATGAAGAAACCCAACTTAAGAGCTGGAGTGCGGGGGTCTGAATGGGGGCAGGGGTGAAAGAGGGAGAGCCGCTGCAGAGGGGTGGTCAGCAAGGGTCTCTCGGAAGGAGACGGTGTGAGAGCAGGAACCTAAATGAAGTGAAGGAAGGAGCCACAGGGATGTTCAAGGCCGTCAGGTCCTGAGAGTCATAGTAATAATGGGTTTGGCTTTGGGAAGCCCCTGGAGGGTTTAAGCAGAAGAGTGATAAGATCTAGTCTCCTTATATTTTTTTAAGCCCGCCAACAGCTTTGTGGAGAAGTTGCCATCGAGGGCTGTGAAGAAAATCAGGGAGACCTAGGTAGAGGTTATTGTGAGATCTCGGCCACGGGTACTGGGGGCTTAGACAGGATGGGGGTCACGAGGGAGGGTGAGGAGGTGGGGTTGGGTTTGGGGTCTGTTTACAGCATAGCACTGACAGGACTTCCTGATGGGGAGGATGTAGAATGTGAGGAAGGAGAGAAATTCTAAATGTTTGGCAGGAGCAACAGGTTACCAGTGACTCCATTACGGAGTTGGGGAAGACGAGGCGTGCCGGACGGAATCGAGACAAGGCACCAACTCAGTCATGTGAACCTGAGGTGCCTGTTAGGCTTCCACGCGGAGATTCCAAGTAGGCAGTGGGACACGGGAATCTGACACTCGGGAGAAACCGAGTGGAGACGCGAGTCTGCCGTCACCGTGTACTGCTGTTTTAGCTGGTTACCCAGGGAGTGAGTGTAGCCAGGCAAGAGTCCTGAGGGCCAGAGGGGCCCTGAGCTTGGACGCGGCATTGCTTCCTGTCCATGCCGTGTGTCCTTGCTGAGGGCAGGCATTGTGTCCCCAGGGAGCAGCAGAAGCAACAAGCAAGGACGTGCGGTGCTTCCCCCGTGGGCGCCGCTGTCTTCAGGCTGCTTTCCCTGCGGTGTCTCCCTCAGCAGCCTAGAGCAAAGGCTATAAATGGGCAACGTGAGGGCCAGGTAAGGCCCACCGATGTGTTTCCTTTCAGTCTGCTGTGTCTTGAAAACATTGAAACATTTAAATATTAGGGGATTTTACTTGAAAATATCTGGATTTCCAGCTTCTCTTGAAAGCACCATTCGATCTGGTAATAATGGACCCGTATTCCGCAAGGCAGCGGTGCGTGGTAGAGGGAGGGCAGCTGCCTGGGTGAGGCGGGCCCTCTTGGCACTCTCTAACACCGATGCTGAATTCAGTCGTCATCCCTCTTGCTCTACGTGTTTTCCTCTAGTGGAGAAACACAGACTCATGAATGTATCAAGAAAGAGAACAAAAATTAGACCAAGGGGCTAGCATCTTTTATTTATTTATTTGTTTGTTTTTTACTTTTTTTAATGTTTATTCACTTTTGAGAGAGAGAGAGACAGAGTGCAAGCGGAGGAGGGGCAGAGAGAGAGGGAGACACAGAATCCGAAACAGGCTCCAGGCTCCGAGCTGTCAGCACAGAGCCCGACGCGGGGCTCAAACTCGTGAACCGTGAGGTCATGACCTGAGTCGAAGTCAGATGCTCAACTGATGAGCTACCCAGGCACCCCAGGGCTAGCGTCTTTTACCATAAATGTCTTTCTCTTCCTGGTCTGTTTGGTCTTTGCTTCAAAGGAAAACAAATTTAGTGACCATCTCATGAGCTTTGACTCCCTTGTAAGTTCGCGGTCAGCCTGGCCCTCGAGGGTGTCTGGGTTAGCCCCGCTGCTGGAGACCTTGCCGGGGCACCCGCACTGTCCGTCAGCCTTGCTGCTGGCAGTGCAGAGGGACAGAAGGTCCCGGCTGTTGGGTCAGCCTCCTCCATGTGGCAATGTCTGCTCCTCCCATCGGCCAAGCCCTGACTCAGCACCGCAACTGGCTGAGTTCAGAACCCTCGTGGCTCACGCAGGGTGCTCGTGTGAGGTGCATTCTAGGCTGGCGGAAACGGAAACTCCATGATGACTCTCGAGCCAGTCAGCTCCTCGGGGCCACCAGTCCTTCTCTCCCCTCATGGACAGATACCTGCCCTCAAAGTGAGCCCGGTCTGCTCCCCCAGAGCAAGCAGTGTGACGGTAGTGGGTAACAAGGCAGAGGAGCACACACAGGGCCCGGGGCGACTGTGTTGTGTAAGCACAACGGCCTCATCCTCTTCCCCACACCTTCTTCCTGTTCTTCCTGCTTCTTCCTGCGGGGACCTCACAGGAGCGGGGGAGCCATAGAGCAAGCATCGTGCAGAGCTGGAGGTGGTGGCCACTGTTGGAGGAAACATGGGAATTACACCAATTCAAATGATCGCTTTGGTTTTTTGCTTTTTTATCTGGTTACAAAAGAGATGCATTTGGTCCTCGGAGTGGTTCATGGGAAAGACGCAGCGTTAATAACCGTAGTGTTTCCTAGAATAATAAATGGAATTCAGGACGCAGGTGACAGAGAAGATCACCTCTGCGGGAAGATGGCAGGTCGTAAGCGTACACGTACCAACGGATGTGGCAACAGTGGACACAGGTCGCTCCTGAGGGAGACTCTGCCCTGGCCCAGACTTTCAGGACTGCTCTCCTTTGTCGTTCTGCATCCTAGGGGGGGTGTGTACTTTATTTCTGGCTATGGTCTTTCTCTTGGGTTGTACACATGCTCAATCTCAAGGAGCCAGAAAAACTAATATGTGTGTATGCGTATGTGGAACTCCTTACACCGGGCACTGGCGCCGTGTGGACTTGACCTGGTTCCATATATACGTAGCTAGTGTCCTTCAGAGTACCCAGTCCGCTGCATGAACCTCGGGTACATGCCTGTCCAGCAGGCCTTGTGAACTAGTAACATTATCCTTTCTAGCATCTGCATTAATTATCTATTGCTGTGGAACAAATCACCCTAAAACTTAGCAACTTGAAACAAAAAGCATTCATTGTTATATCTCAGTTTCTGTGGGTCAGGAATCCAGGGGCAGGGTGGCTGGGGACTCTGGCTCTAGGTCTTAGGAGGTTGCAGTGAAGGTGTTGGGGGCAGGGCCGTAGTCTCTTCCGAAAGCTCCACTAGGGGAGGACCTGCTTCCAAGCTCACTTGCGTGCTGTTGGCAGGATTCAGTTCCTTGCAGGTTGTTGGACTGAGGACCTTCACTCCTGGCCGACTGTCGGCCAGAGGCTTTCGTCGGTTCTTCACCATGTGGGCCTCCCCATAGAGCTGCTCACAATATGGCGGCTGGCTTCTCTCCAAACAAGTTGGGAGAACACCCAAGACAGGAAGCACAGTCCTTGGTAACCTAATCTCAGAAGTGACATCCCATGCCTCCGGCCATATTCCATTCACTAGAAATGAGTCACTACATCTAGCCCATACTCAAAGGGAGAAAATTACACCAGGATGTGAATACCAGTAGGCAGGGGCCATGGGGTTCATTTTAGAGGCTGCCTACCACAGCCTGTATACTACCCAGAGAGTTTTTGCCCCCCAACGAAGTGTAGGTAGCTCCCCCTCACCGCAGCTGATTCCGCTGCTTGCCTTTTGAAACCTGCTTTTTTCAGACGTCAAACAATATAGCCTTCTAGTTTCTTGCTAGCCAAGTGAGGTCCACGGACCAGCTTCACTGGCATCATTTGGGGAAGTTGTCAGAAATGCAGAGTCTCAGCCCCTCTCCCCTCAAAGACCTGTGAATCAGAATCTGTACCTTAACAAGGTCCCCTGGCAAGTCATACTCACATGAAAGTCCCAGAAGCCCTGCGCTGGGTCCTCAAACACTGCTCCACCGTCTGAAAGAGTGAATCAGTGGTGCTTCTCTCCTGACTAAGGTGCCCTGGGGGCTCCACGAAGGCTGAGGTTTCCTCTACATCTCACCCATCTCCAGGTGCCTCTTAGTTTGGGAAGATTCTGTCTGGGCTGTTCTTCTGACTTTCACGAGGAGTGTTTTGGCTTCTACACGCAGATGGACAAGTAGAGTTGTGGTTGGCTTGTCTTCGGAGATCCGCAGCTGCTCACATACTTACTCAGTCATTTATTTCACATATATTTATTAAGCATCTACTGTGTGCCAGGCCCTGTTTTAGTTGCTGGCCATCTAAGACTGCACCAAACAGTCCAGGCGTCCCATGGAGTCCCTTGTGGAGTTTATGTTCTATTGGAAGAAGACAGACCAAACTAATAAGTACACATATCACATGTCAGAAGATAAGTGCTATGGAGAAAAATAAAGCAGGTAAGGGAAGTGGAGCGTACCAGGGGTCAGGGTGAGAGTTTGCTCTTTAACATCCGGTGCTCAGCAGATGCTTCACTGAGCAAGTGACAGCGGGCCATGGGCATGGAGGAGAACCTAGAGAAACCGGTGTCCCAGAAGCCACGTAGACAAGTATTTTGAAGAGGGCGTGGTAACAGAGTTAAATGTGACGACAGGCCCACTGAGAAAAAGACTAAGAATTACGTTAGCAGCAGGGAGAGCATTGGTGACCCTGAAGGGGGTTGTGTTGATGGAGTGGAAGGGGTCAAACCCTGACTGTGGGTTCAGGAGAGAAGGGGTGCTGCTGATGGGTAAAAAAAAATGTGGTAGATCCATACGGTGGGGTAGTGTTCAGCCATAGAAAGGAGGGAGGCACTGAGGCATGTTACAGCGTGGATGCCCCTTGAAAACATCACACTGAACGAAAGAAGCCAGTCGCAAAAGACCACGTAGTGTGTGATTCCTTTTATGTGCAATGTCCGGAACAGGCACGTCAGTGGGGACAGCAGACTTGTGTAGCCAGGGGCTGAGGAAAGGGGAGAAAGAGGGGATATGGAGCCTGGAGCCTGCTTCGGATTCTGTGTCTCCCTCTCTCTCTGCCCCTCCCTGCTCATGCTCTCTCTCTCTCTCTCTCTCTCTCTATCTCAAAAATAAATAAACATTAAAAAAAATTTTTAAAGATGGTGAAAATGGTAAATTGTATATTTTACCACAATAAAGAGGGGGAGGGAGCGAGAGAGAAGGTATGTTAGTCTGCTAGGGCTGCCGTAGCAAAATACCACAGACCAGGTGCCTTCAGGAACAGAAACCCATTTTCTCATGGTCTGGAGTCTAGAAGTCCAAGATTAAGGTGTCAGCAGGGTTGGTTTCTGGTGAGGACCCTCCTTGGCCTGTAGATGGCCCTCTTCCCTCTGCGTCTTCCCATGGCTTTCCTCTGTGCATGCACGGGGAGAGCCCTGCTGTCTCTTCCCTTCGTATAAGGACCGCAGTCCTATGGGATTAGGCACCCACCCTTATGACCTCATGTAACCTTCATTATCTTCTTAAAGGCCCTTTCTCCAAATACAGTCACATGGTGGGGGGGGGGGGGCTTCAACATAGAAATTTGGGGAGCGGGACACAATTTAGTCCATAACCGAAGAGGTGGAGATGAATCAGAGAATCAGAAACAACAGGTACAGACAACTCCCAAATCGTTTTATTATGGAGAGGAGAGAAATGGGACAGTATTTTATTATGGAGAGGAGAGAAATGGGACAGGTGTGGATATGGGGTTAAGAGAGAATTTTTTTTCAGATGGACAGTATCACTGCATGTTTGCATGCTGGTGGGAATGACCCAGTGGAGAGGAAAAACCAATGATGGAAGAGAGAGCAAGGGCAATGGTGGGAGTGATATTCTTGCTGGAGAAAGAGGATGCAGTTCACTGCGGGGGGAAGGGAGGCAGAACATGAGGGCGCAGAGGCAAGTCCCTTAACAGATGCGGGGAGCGTGAGGATGCTGACAGGTGGCGTTACAGGCGGAGGGAGTGAGTGGATGCCTTTGAAGGACTATGAGAAAAAATCAGCCAGAATTACCTTGACTTCTCGTCTCTTAGAAAGCCTTTCGGCGAAGTCAGGGAAGGCTGTTAAATCACGGATTTAGAGTGGGAAGTTGTAGTATCTCCTATTGGAAAAGCTTTTAAAAGGCCTGATGGATTCTCGGCCCCACATTTTGCCTGGGGTCATGGTGAATAACACAATTTCTCTTCATCCCTTTCAGACCTAAGATCAACCCTGATGTGTAATATCTTACCCACAGTCTGTTGGTTGTTGCCAAATCAAACCCCTGGGGCGTGTGAAGCGGAAGGTTTTTAAGTGAAATGTCATGTATTTAAAACTGTCTGTCGAAAGCTTAGTGTTCTCCCCGAGGATTTAAGCCTTCGATGTTGGGATCTGGAGTCCTCGGCTTGATGATGCCTGTCAGGAGAAGAAGGTAGCTAGACTCCTATAAATCAACTGCTGGCAAATGTCGACAGCCCTGCTTCCCATTTTCCGACTAGAATCGAGGGCCTTATATCAAGAAGCAATTAGGATAGTATAATTACAGAAAATATTGATTGAGCCCCACCTATGTGCCAGGCACAGTGCTCAGTGGTTTGTGTATAATTGCTCATTTAAACTTTATATCAGCCCCACAAAGCAGGTCCGTTCTTTTAGAAGGAAGAGACTTGGAACCTAGAACACTGTTGTGGAACTGGTAAGCAATGTGACCAGGACTCAAAACCAGATCTCATTGACTCTAAAATTCTTCGCACGTTTTATTTTTCTCTCTTAATTTAATCTAAGAGACAAATGTGCATCATTAAAAGGTAAAAAGTCCAGAAAAGGGCATGATAAAAAACAAGTTTCCCACACTAATCCTGATGTTTTCATTCCTCCCCAAAAGCCTATGTTCTCAGTCTCTATGCTGAACCTTGTTAAGATACACAAAAGATGAGTTTGAATCAATTAGAAGAATTCACTAGTATTATAGATAGAAGCTATAGAAATATAGTACAATTCTTAGAAGAGATGGCATTATATAAGTTGACACCAAAAAAAATGTTTAAAGATGGAGCTGTTACCACTGTTACCCATTTTAGGTTGTTTTTTTTTTGTTTTTTTGTTTTTTTGTTTTTTTTTCAATAAAAATCCAGTATTTGAATTCCTATACTGGATATGGACGTTGGGGCCTTCGTGGATTATTAGCACCATTATGTTGTATATGAAATGCGTCTGTATGTGTACACATGTGAATTTTTCTGGGGAGAGAATCTCTGCTTTCTGTCAAATTCTTGAAGGAGGCCGTGACCCCCCCAAATAGTTAAGAATCATGGCTTTTCCCCTAAACCCAGGTGTTCCCATTGTAGATTGGAGGAGAGAGAAGGATCTTGGTTTATATTTTAATGAGAGTAAGAAATGCATCTGGTCCCTGAGACCCTAGTCCATGAAGATGTGTCCTCCTCAAGCCCACGGTCATTGCAGCCACCTATGAATTGAACGGTCCTTCCCTTAGGAGACTTGGCAAGGTTTCTCCTCTCTTACAAGGCTTTGGGCTGGGGCTCTTGGAGCTAGACTTTGTTTCCTTTTGACTGCCAGGCTTCCCCAGAAATGACTGGTTTTCTTCCATGTTACCAAATGTCATCAGTTCGCACTAAAGAAACATGGCCTTCCTCCTCCCATGGCCTTCCTCCTCCTTGTCCCTGTTGTGGTTACCAAGGTAATTATCTCTCCTATCTCTCTCCAACGTTTGTTTGACCAAAAAGTAGAGTTGGAAACTTCTCCCGGCCTTTTCTGAATCCCAGCTTTCTATTAACTCAGGAGCCAGGGAAGGGTTGTAAAATTTAGCCTTTAAGACCTTCTATGAAGCAGTCCAGCCGCTGAGATCTATAACCGAACCCATCGCTGGCCTCCCTACATTGACTAAGTCCTAGAGAACATTGACTCTCAACCATGACAGTAATTCCCCCCGTGACAGCTGTTCACATCCATCGTACCGCTTCTTTGGTCCTGCACCGATTCTCCAAAGCGGACAGATGTATGTGAATCTTCAGTAGAGGAGAGAACCACTGGGTTAGAGAGACCAGCTTGGTAATTTGAGTCTGGGTGCAGGATACACTAGAAATGAACTCTGTCCGGTTCTGAAGAACGCCTACTCAGATGAAGACAGCTGAGTCTCAGGCCTCTGGTTCGGCATCAGAGGGATTTGGTTTTTCCTCAGAGCTGTAAGAATCAGGGGCCGGGGACCTCCTGCTGATGCCCATCAGGGAGGCAGTACTCCTTAGCAGAGCCCACAGCTCCGCACCCTAGGGCTGGGGGCGGGGGGTACAGACCCAGAGCTGGCCAAGCCATCAGCCTGGACAAACAGAGACCGGTGAGGGCCGATGAGACCCAGGGGCTCCCTGAAGGGTTTGGGGCCTTGGCCAAGGTTGGAGGTGTGGCCAGAGCAGCTGCTGGCTGAAAAGGGGACTTCCCAAAATAAATACCCAATGACGAAGTCAGACTGCATCCAGAGAAAGCCTGAGCATAAACTGAGCAGCATGCTGACCTTTTCCTGAATAAATCTTGATTGTAATAATAGAGGATATTATGAAAATGAAAAACAATTACATTAGCTGTTCCAGAAAGAAATTCACTTGCTTGACGGGATACAAAAGCTAATCGGGTGGCAATGTTTTTAAATACGTCTAGAGCTTGGAATGGAATAGCCCTAGTAATTTGATTATTTTGCTGTGCAAGGAGGTACACAACACACAGTGCCTGTGTCTTCTGACCATATCATTACGAGGGCAGCCTGAGGGTCTCCATCTGCGCTGGCAGCTTCGGGGGCTGGCGTGTGGGAGCCAACCCGGTTGTGCAGAGTGGCGTATTCTTGAGGCAGGGTGGGTTTGGTGGGTGAGGTATGGAGCGGGGCTCGTGAAGGGGTGACAAGTAGGATTTGAAGGGGGAGCTGGAGAGGGAGGAGGGGAGAGACCTGCAAGGAGGTGGCTCCCGAATGACCGTCCTGGTGGTCATTCTCTTCTCCCCCCAGACCTTCTAGAAGGGCTCTGATGCCCAGAAAAGCAGGTGGCAATTTGTGGAGCTTCTGCTCTTGCTCTTGGCATTGCCTCCCACGATTGTGTTTTCTGGGCATTCATGCGAGGGCTTTCCAGCTTGCCCCCTTCCCTTCTCCTCCAGTTTATCACAGTTCAGTGAAGAGAACATGATGGACCCCTACAACCTCGCCATCTGCTTCGGGCCCTCGCTGATGTCAGTGCCTGAGGGCCACGACCAGGTGTCCTGCCAAGCCCACGTGAATGAGCTGATCAAAACCACCATCATCCAGCATGAGAACATCTTCCCAACCCCCAGGGAGCTGGAGGGCCCCGTCTACAGCAGAGGAGGAAGCACAGAGGACTACTGGTAGGGGCCTCTGGGCCAGAGGGTGGGGAGGGGGAGTCCCCACTGCACGCCGGTGTGGGAGCCAGATGGCCAAGCGAGACCCAGGGGAAACACCCAGAGCCCCCCAGCCTCGCACTCCCAGGCGGTCCAAGCTGCCGGGATCTGGGGACGATGCAGGCAGCGCCCCACCTCGACCCGACCTGTGGAGTGAGTGCCGCTTCGTGCCACCTCCCTGTTTTTTATGAGTTTGAGGAACCATTCTGGAAAACAGTGGCAACAATAATAGGAGGGTTAATAATCTCCAGGAAAAGAAAGTTTGTGAAGTTGTATTTAGAACAACTGTTCATCAGTCAGCAGTGCCTCTCAGGCTCCATGTCTGTGCTGTGTGTGGAGAGAGACACAGGCCTGGGTCCGGGTCCGCAGAAGTAAGATTTTCTTCCTTATTGCGAAGCACTTAGATATGAGGCATAATTTCCTCGCCGTGAGTTTGTACAATGATAATTTAGAATGCAGAGATCCGTGAGGAGGAAAAGGGGTAAGGTAAGCTCCATTTTTGGCAGGTTAGGCCCTCTTCCACCCTAAAACAGGATTAAATCCTGTGGGGCAAGGTTTTTCATGACTTAGCCTGGGAACAGAGATATAAAAGGAATCCCTAGGGCTCATCTTTACTAGACCCTTGTGTTACACAGTTGGCCAATCACTATTTCCGTATTACAGATAAAGTGACTATAACCTAGAGAGGTCAGTGGCAACCTTTCAGGCCACCTTAGGGGTGGGAATTCTAACCATGCTGTTTTGTGTCTTAGTGCAGGGCACTGTCCAGGACCCCACACTGCACCCAGGGTACCACTTACAGTATCTTTTTCCCAACCAAACACAAAGGCAACCACCTCTGTCGTTTGCTCCCTAACATCCCTTACCTGCTCCTTCCCTCCCTTCTTCCCCCGAATCGTGCTTCAGCCTGGGCTGAAAGCATGAGCCAGCCCAATTCGGATTCCATCTGAATTCAACATCTGGAACCCATTCAGCAGCCCCATTGCTCTCCAGTAAGGTAGGGGAGGACAGGAGAGGATGTTCACTTAATTGGAGGCCAGTGGGTCCATGCTTCTCTCTGATCCCCACAGAAGGAGCCTTTTGCCTGAGGCGTGAAGAAAGTGGTATTCACGTGTCTGTGAGTAGAGAAATACCACTGACACCCCCGGGTTCAATCTTGTCCGCTATCCCGCGGATCCCAGCATCTGGGTCCGAGCTGGAGAAACCTGTACTTCCTAGCTTGGAGAGAAGGCTTTTTGTCACTGACAGATGGTCGGTGAGGACACGGAATGTTGTTCAGGTGTGCTCCAAGGAGCTGTCTTTGTGCATGTGACTTGGAGAGTTGGTTTCTCTCTTGCATGAGGGTTGAGAAACTGTGGAGTAGTGTTCCCAGGGCCTGCTTTATCTTCTTTCCAAAGTGTGCCCTCACTTCTCAAATATCTCTGGCCCGATCCCAGGACACAGAGCCCCCCTCAGCCCTGTTCCCCCAGTCCCAGCCCAGCGGAGCAGACAGAGTCATGGCGAGGGTGGCTCACAGAGACACAGAAGGGGAGGACACCTTCCACCAGTTCTCTCCAAGGCATTCTCCCAGGCCAACCGCTGTTTGTCATGCATCCGACATTTATTAGCAGCCCCTGGAAAAACCACCAGATTAGTCAGGGTGTGTTACTACCACAGACTGGGTGGGAGGCCAGAAGCCTATGAGGATCAAGGGCAGGTGACCTTGGGTAAGAAGGACCATCTGACGACTGGACTCACCCACTCAGAAGGCTCCCAGCCTCTCCTCTTCTTTGGGAACAGGAAGAAGTGCCAGTGAAGTGAGCTCAGATGGATGAAGGAGGTGAGGGAGGGGTGGCAGAAGGGGGTGCCAGAGCCTGAGAACCCAGGAGACCAGAAGAGCCAGGAAGAGGGGGCCCCGGGCACTTGGTCTCCCTGAAGCTACGAAGCAGGGAGGCTAGTCCCACTTCACCACGCTCTCCAACCGTAAACTAGAACCCGGTTTCCCAGGACCACCTGCTGTTTGGCCTGCTGGGCTTCCTCAGACCGCAGGTGCTGGCGGGCTTGAGGTGTTGCTGAGGTGTGGGTGTAGAGCTGAGAGTAGGATTTTAGCACTAGGAGGGACCTTAAAAAGCATCATCCCGCCTTTACATTAGAGCAGTGGTTCTCCGAGAGGAGTCCTTGAACCCACAGCACCTACATCACTTAGGACTGGTTAGGAATACAGACAACTGAGCTCCACCTGGCCCTCGAGAATTAGAAACTCTAGGCGTGAAGCAGTCTGCTTTTAACAGCCCATCCAGGACTCCCTGGCGTTTGAGAACTTCTGCCTTAGTGGATGGCCACATAAATGAACTTGGAACTCTGGAGGAAACTGAGCCTTTGCCCTGTGCACCCCTGGTGCCTGAGGGCTTCTAGAAAGACCTGAAACTCATCAGAGGGCTTGTAGGCCCAGCAAATAGTGCCCACAGTGTGTAGGCCCAGTAAACCTGTGAAAACTTATGCCCACTTTTTTTGATAAGGAGGAATCCCTGTTGATGTTCTCCCAGAATGTTCTCTGGAGTCTGAAGAGCCTCCTTGGAACTGACTTGTGTCATGTGGGGTGAGTTCCAGACTGGTTCCCTGGTCTTTGAGGAACTTTCTGGAGTGAAAGACCCATCCTAAGTGGAGGGAGAGGCTCTAGGCTCAAAAGTAGCAACCATGAGGCCAGGTGGTAGGGTTGAGAAGGTGGTGATACTTCCATAGAACTGCCTGGAAAGGCTCCCTTGTTACTACCAACTGCCAGAGGAAGAAACTTTAGAAATGAACAGGGGTCTTGTTTATTTCTCAGGAAGTTAGAACTTCCTGGTACCCATCCCCGTCCACTCCGATGTCCGTGAGCCAGAAGACCAGGAGAAGAAACAACTTTCCAAGTAACTTCCCTGGCCATTCTTGATTCTCAGCCCTGTATGATTTTAGACTCACTGAACTGTTTGGGAACTTGACCAGCTTCCATGCCCCGCCCTCTCGCAGAGTCCAGCCCACAGCAGACTCTTCTCCTGCCAACTCCCCTCCCATCTCTCACCGGTACACAGACCAAACCACAAAGCCCAGAGACATAAGCAAAATGAGAAAGAAGGAAAGGAAGACCACTTATCCTCACACAGCTGAGGTGTACAGACCACTATCCTCAATTCATTGATTAGGCGGTTGAGGCTTAAAGAGATTCACTCCCTTGCTCAGGGTCATACAGCTACCAAGCGCCAGGGCTGGTTTCCAGCTCCTGTTGCGTCCCATGCAAAAGCCTCATATGTTCTTCCACGTGCTCCCTCCAGGGACTAGTTCACCTAGAGAAATGGCCCTTGAGGAGTTGAATTGTTGTGTATTTTCAAAAAGACTTATTTTATGAATTCAAAAGGGCTTCCCTCTGTCTCCGGATATTGTGAGTCGCAGGCAGTGTCGAGTGGTTTTTGCTGCAGGGCCCGGGCTAGAGAAACTCCGGAGCCTCGTGTTTCGTTATCAACACTTGTCTGTAGTGTCCGGTCAGGATGCAGAGAGCATGAAATAGCTTCTGCGCCCTTGCTCCAGGGAAGCTTCGGGAAGGAGAAGACAAGAATTTGGTCAGCCAGGGCTCAGGTCCCCGTTACTGTTGCTTCTGTTGCAGTGACAGCCCTCACGGAGAGACTACCTCGGCTGAGGACTCAACCCAGGATGTGACCGCAGAGCACCACACGAGCGATGACGGTACGAGGCCCCGCGTCCTGGGCAGTGGGGTCACCGGGCGGGAAGCAGAAGGAACAGCTGACATAGCCTGTGCTCCTGATGCACCTTCCTGCCCAGCAGTCCCCCAAAGACAGGCAGCGGCCCCCCTGTCCGTCCTTTTCATTCCTTCCCTTTCGTGGAGAGACAGCCTACCTTCTCAAATAGAATGGTCTCTGTGTTAAACCAGAGGTGTAACCTTTCAGAGCCTTTCAAGCTTCTCGCCCCAGCTCCCTGCCCCTCGCATACCTCCTAGCTCCTTGTCTCGCCTGCCTGTCTCGCCTGCCTGATGTTGGTCCCCTGTCACAGCCCAGACTCCTGCCAGGTAGCTGGAGACCAAAATCAAGGAGAGTTCATTTGAAAAAACAGTGAGCCTGGGGAGGAGAGAAGCTGGGTGCCAAGAGCCCAACAGAAGCAAGCCAAGGGGGAGTGGGAAACAGGATGCAGAAACCACACACTTTCACGCCTGCCGACTGGAAAAATTGACCCTTTCCAAAGTACAGACGTGCGAGCGCCGTGCAGCCTGGCGGGCGTGCGTCGAGAGGTGGAATGCACAGCTGTCACCGCGGGCCCCTCGGCAGCGCCCGTGATTGATTAGGGTCTGGCCGGCCAGCACGCCTCCCCTCCTTCCAACAGTTCCGCACCTCCATTTCTGGACCACTCGGGCTCTTGGAAGTCTCAACAGCTGACAAGGGGCCTCAGAATTTTCTGGGCATGAGAACGAAATGGCACAGCCTGCAGAGCTTTTTAAAAGAGGAAAAAAAAAATGAAGGCTGCTTATTTAGATGCTGAAGTCAGATAGATCAATACGATAATCTGCCCCATTACAGGAGGAGACTGGGTGAACTAGGGAAATTTGTTCCCGCTAGAAGCTTTGTGTGTCTTATCTCTTAATCCTAGTGAAATAGAGCTGCTATTTTCCAGTTGAGAAAGCAAAGGCCAGAGAGGTCAAGTGATATGCCCAAGGCTGCACAGAACTGAGATTTGGGATATTTAGACAGGCCTTCTCTGGTCTGCCTCCAGTAGCGAAATATCCAGCCCGGCCCTTCCGGTAGCAGGCCCAACCATCTTGCTGCCTAGGCGTGGTCTTGCCTGTAAGCAGCCTTTCTGTCCACTACTCAGAGTACCTGACTAACATCAGGGGGGTTTCTTTTTTGCTCTCTGACCTCTCCCTGCGGCTCGGCCCAGATAGTGGTAATGATGACAACAATAACAATGGCCAGCGTGGACGTATTCCTTCTACAGGCCAGACACTGCTCTAAGTGCTTTTACAAATTGTTATATATTGACTCTTCGTAACAACTTCATGAAAAGGGCACTATTGTTATCCCTTTCTAACAGACAAGGAGACTGGAAGCTCACACAGAATAAAACTAAATATTGCATTTGTAACCCCCTTTTAATTTTCAAATTAATTTTAAGTAAATTTTCCATGTATTACCCACAATAATATATTTCCATATTTTTAGCTCCTTGGAAAGTTGATTGGGTGGGTTATTCTCTCCTACGGAGACTAAAAGCTCATGTTCCACTAGGGGAAATGGACAACATAAATAAAGTTTGTCGTATTTAAAGTACAATATGATAAATGTTCTACAATTAGTGGCGTTATTTGATGATCAGAAAAGAAATGATGCTTACAAATACAGGATGGCAAGTTCAGTGATAGGGGCTGGCATAAACAGCTGTGTAAGCACCGGAGAAGTTACTCTAGGCCTCCTTTGCCCTGAGTGGGGCTCAGCCTCTTGGGCAGCGTGACGAGCTTCCCAGGAGGCAGATTGCACAAGGAAGACAAGGTTCCCACCCTGCACGTGTGGTTCCTTGTTGCACAGAAACTGCTGAGACAATAAAGTATTCTTTGTTTTGTTTTGTTTTTTAATGCTGACATTTAAACTGTGACTCAGTGTGTTTCATCAGGAAGGTGAGAGAGAAAGGGATTCCAGGTGGGGGGAACAGCATGACCAAAGGCAGTTAAGGGTGCACACGTGCTTTCAGGCTGATGGCACCCGCACCGTCTATGCGGGAATCCCCTGCCTCACACATAGATCATCCGTGGCTTATTTGTCACGCTGGGCTATCTTCCTGCCAGTGTGAGTTCAGCTAATTGGGGTTTTCCGCCCCGTTTCCTGAGTCTGTGGGTCTCAACAACATGTGTTTCCTTCTTTTCTGCCCCTCTCAGAGTGTGAGCCCATCGAGGCCATTGCCAAGTTTGACTACGTGGGCCGGACAGCCCGAGAGCTGTCCTTCAAGAAGGGGGCATCCCTGCTGCTTTACCAGCGGGCCTCCGATGACTGGTGGGAAGGCCGGCACAATGGCATCGACGGACTCATCCCCCATCAGTACATCGTGGTCCAAGACACGTACGTTGGGCCCCCTGCACCTTCACGCATCCTGGCTGCTCTGTGGGAGACTTTATTTCTGGCTCCATAGGAGGGTGAGGGAGACCAACCCCCAGGGGGCACCAATACCGGCCTTGAAAGACGCCCCCCCCCCCAGACTAAGTGGAGGATTGTTTTTTCCATCTCTTCCCCCTGCAGATCACTCCCTCACCCACCCCCACTCACTGTGGAAACCTGCCAGCCCTCAGGCTCATCCACATTTAGACCCGATGAGTGATAATGAGGGGTGATTGTTTGACCACTTACATTTTTATTCTGGAAAGCTCAGAGTGGGAAAACATTTTTACTTCTTTTTTTTTTTTTTTTTAAACAACCCTGCTCACCCCAACCAGTTGGGCCACCTATGACGATGACGATGACACTTTTCCACTTGCAAATGAAAGTGATGCTTTCCTTTTCTAGAAGAAATCTAGCTTAAGCAGCCTTGTGAAAAGGAGCGAGTTCATTTAACTGGGGTTGACTTGGGGAAAGACAGGGAGAGGAGGAGAGAGGGTGTCAGGGAGCAAAGGGAACGTGAACTGGTCCCAGAGAGACTTCATCGGATGGGCTGTTGGTTGGCTCCTACTCTTTGAAGCAATGTCTCCCGGGCAGGAGGGCTTTTACCCCATGGCCCTCCCAAGCCTGCCTCCCTGCCCCTTTGCCCTGCCTCTGCCCCTGCCTCCCTATCCGTGGATGCGATGCTGTCAGTGTTTTTAGTCCTTCCCTTAATATTATTTTTTAAAGGTTGATATCCTGAATGAGTCTGCACCCTCCCAGCCTCTCCCCGGCTCGTTCTGCAGGGAGATCCTCCCTCTGTTGATAACATCGCAAACCCGGTGGCCATCTGTGCGTGGACAGGACCCTCCCAAATTTAGCATTATGGCTTCACTACAGGACCGAGAGAAGATGAATTGTGGGGGAGAAGGGGCTTCCTTTGTCATCAGTAGCCAGAGGGGCCGGGAGAGCTGTGGAGTGACCTGGGACCGGCTTGGACGCTCTAAGCTGGGCTAGATGCACTACGACAGAGTGTGGCGGTGTCCTGCCTCAACGCCGGCATCTCCAGAGCCACCGCAGACCTGCCTGTCCTTGCCGGGCAGTGCCCGGGACCTCAGCAGATAAACCGCACCCTGGACCGGCCGCCTCCTCCGGGAGGTGGCCCCGGCACCGCTGTGCCCGGAAAAGCAGCGGGGTAGAAGGCAGATGCCTCGAATCCAGGTGTCCCCTAGCCCGGCCTTCCTGCGGAGCTGAGGATCCCGCACCACGCGGCGGGATTATTTATTATTATTTAAGTGACCCTCCTAAGGCCCTTAGGTTTCCCTGCCTCCTCTCACAGAGCTAGCCCGGCCTGGTGTCACTGCCGCCTCCAAGCTGTGGCGGGGTCGCGTGTGTGTCGGGGGGGCCATCTTGCCGATTTAACACTGCTTTTTGTGTTGTTGTTGTTTTCCCCTCCTCCCTGCCTGCCTGCCCCTTCCCCAGCGAGGACGGTGTCGTGGAGAGGTCCAGCCCCAAGTCTGAGATTGAGGTCATTTCTGAGCCACCTGAAGAAAAGGTGACAGCCAGAGCGGGGGCCAGCTGTCCCAGTGGGGGTCATGTAGCCGATATTTATCTTGCAAACATCAACAAGTAAGCTCTGCTTTTCATTTTCTGCTCCCTGAATGCCCTGCAACGCCCAGCCTCCCCCTCCGGCCTCGCCCCCTCTCCATTCCTGTGCTGCGCGTAGGGCTCCCAGCCCCTGGGCCTAACACTCTGCATGCGCTCACTGCTGCCGCAAGGCGGACAGGGCTGAGGAAGTTTCCAAGGGCCTTGCGGGCAGGTCCCGGGCTCCAGCGGGCTGCTGTCGTGCTGTGGAAGGGTGCCCCACGCTGGGTTTCCGCAGCATCTGTCGGGTCGGGCCTCCCCGGCTGTCTGACCACTAAAACCTGGCCAAAGCTTTGGTCACCTTCTGCAGCTTCGTTTTGGACTGTTTCTCGGAGGTGCCTTCTCTTTTCCGATTCTTGCTCAAATAATAGTCTTTGACGTCTTCCTGGCCCTTGTCTGTCCGAAGAGCCAACATCCTGTGTGTCTTCCACTAGGCTCACGTGACCCCAGAGGGGTTCATGTAGATACCATGTGTCTCTCTCTCTCACCGTGTCCTGCATTCACCCTGTGGAGGAAAGGAGGCCACTCTGCCCGCCAAGGAAAGCTTCGTCCTGAGCTCTTTATTCATTGCCTAACCCCCCAGCTCCCTTTTGCCCCTTCATACCAGTGGAAGGAATTGTCCATGTTTTCCCTGTTGCTTTAGCCCTGTGTCATCCTCCCCTATCAGTCCCTTTGCAGATTCCCATTCCTGTCCGGCAGGCTCTTAACTCTGCCCCCCCAGCTTTCATTGTGGCCGTGAGCAGCATCCCAAGGGTTTTCACTCCGCCCACACCCGATCTGGCCGGCTGGAGGGATTCCACGCCTGTGTGCTGCTGCCTCCCCTAGAGACATTCAGGTTATTGGAGAACTAATCTCATCTCAAGGGGCCAGACACCAAGTCCCAAAGCCTACAGACCTCTTTCCGCCAGACCCTGAAACTTGGCCCCGTGCCAGCGGGATGACGCGCCCCAGGGTGTTCCTGATGAATGTGGATTGCAGATGATGTACAATTTTTATTCCCCTCTGGCTTTGGAGGAATGAAACGATCTGCACATTGAAAACCTGTTCACCGTAGCCTCTGGACACTGAAACTGGAAGGAGAATAAAAGATGCTTGTTGTTTTTAAACCGCACCAGGTCGCCCCGATCTCTTGGCTTTTTTCCAACCAGACGGTAGCAGGGGGCGTGGTTGGGGCACGTGTCTCTTTTCCATCTCTTTCGCCCTCCAGTTAGTGAAGTCGCTGATTCAGCTCACGGAGAGTAGGTATGATTTAAGTCAGACCAGTAAAAAGGATTGAGGATTTTATCTATTTCCCTCCAGCAAGTGGTGCCCTGCTGGGAGGGCAAGCTAGTAAAAAGTAACTGTGGGCTCATCACATTTTTTTTTTCTTTATTTACAAGTCTATGTTAATTATAAGCCTGTAATCATAAGGTTGTAAGCCTGTAATTAGCCCACAAACCAAGGCAGGGTTGGTGGAGGGAGAGTTAAATAATTAGTTAGGTACATGTTTCTAAGCCATCACGTATTTGATGCCATTTGTACAAAGAAATTGTAGAAGATATGAGCCGAAAGAGTCAGAAGATGAACGCCTGGTGGAAAGTCAGGCGGTTCCCTTTGAACTCCTTACTTGGCCGTGTCAGGATGGGGTGCTCAGAGGACATGGCCGACCGGGACGCCCGCTGGTCGCTGGTCGGTGGCTGAGTGGCGGCCCCCGGGCGTGTCTTGCCCGTAGCAGTGACTCTGCCCTTCCAGCCTCACTTCCTGCCCCATACGTCACTCCTTCCAAGGGCCCCGAGTTCTCTCGCACCCCCGGACCTTCACATCTGCTGCCTCCTCACCCGATCATCTCCTCCTCTCCCTTCAGGACATAGTCCGAAGATTTTACTTCTCTGGGGAAGCCCTCTGACAACCCTGAGGTCCTCAGGGCTGAGTCAGATGCCCTTAGTCTGTATCCCCACAGCAGTCCGAGTATCTCTCATGACCCGAAATGCACTCAGATCCCCCACCAGCCTGAGCTGAAACCAGGAAATCTGCCTTCCTCTCCTCGTGTCCCCGGGGCCCGGTGAGGGACCTGGCACACACCAGCCAGTCCACAATCTGCCTCCTCAGCAGTCTGAGCTTTGTGAGTCAGCCACCCTCAAGTGGAAAAAGGAAATCAGCAGAGAGTTATTCGGGTGAGGCATTCAATTTAATTCCACACATTTAGTGAGCAGCTACTGTTGTGCCAAGCATCCGTGCTGGTTGTTCAGAGATGAATAAGACAGTGCCTGGCCTCGGCGCTCAGTCTGGCAAGGTAAATACCATACAGACAAGTAGCTAAAAAAGCAGTGCCATCAAAGCTCTGAGGGAACAAAGGAGGGAGTGATTGCTTCTGCCTGCTGTTGGAGGTGGGGTCGTGGGAGGAGACTTTGCAGAGGAAGAGTCGTTTCAGCTGAGCCTCATAAGACTCCCAGAACATCCTTTTTCTGCTCCAGAGTGGCCGATACCCAAGGCTAAACTGCTTGAGCCGGCAGCTTCATGGCGTGGCTCCCGTATGCCAGTTTCCACACCAAACCCCGATAGAAAAGACCTGACCAGTGGGCAGGACCAGGACCGGCTTAGAACACCGGCTCGGCCACACAGACGAGCCCTTTAGCCTCAGGACCTTCCCTTCCCTTCTTCCATCTCCTCTCCTGCCTCAGCCTCCGTTGCCCTTAGTGGACTCGAGATCAGAGCTGCCCAGCTGCCATCCCAAACCCGAAGTTGTATTGCTTCCTAAGTTAGGTCCTCAAGAATCTGATTCCAAGAACAAATGAAATTATTCAGCAGTAGGCAACACCCGTGCTATTAGGACTCTGCCAGGCCGTCTTCTTTGAGAGTCTCCGTGGTCTGAAGGGAATCGGCCGAGAGCCAGGATTCAGCCCAGGGCTGGGTGACTCAGGGTCACGGAGATGTATTTCCACCCTGAGGAAAAGCACAAACTTGGCCCTAACTCCTCAGCACTGAAGCCTCTTGAAAAATATTCTGTTCCCTGTCTGCACAAGAAGCAACGACAACCACTTGCCAGAGGCCAAAATGATTACAGTCTTGTCGTTGGACTAAGAAACATGCTAGAATTTGGAAAAATCAATTCTCCTCTTGCCTTCTTGGTGATGGCGAGACTTTCTCTCCTACCTGGGGCCTTAGGTCTCTGTTCAAAGCAGGTAATGGAGGGGGCCTTTCTGTGAATCTGTCTCCCATTAGAAACTTTCACTTAATCAGACATTTTTCCTGGCAGCACCTTACATCTCGAGAACTCAAAGCCCACGACCTCCAAGTAAGTATCCGTTTCTCCTTTGCCCAGGTTGGGGGTGGCAGGGGAACAGAGACACAGAACGAGCAAGGGAAGGTGAAGCCAAGGAGACAACATGCTGTGTGTCCCTCTCCTTCCAGAAGTCCCCGGGTGCCAACATCTGCCCTCTCTCACCCGTCCCAGCTTTCTCAGGGCCAGGGCTCCCCGATCACACCGCCCTTTCTGTTTGTGATTGAAGGCAAAGGAAGCGGCCGGAATCTGGGAGCATCCGGAAAACATTTCGGAGCGACAGCCACGGGCTGAGCAGTTCCCTGACTGACTCTGCCTCCCCGGGGGTGGGGGCTGGCTGCCGCCCATCTTCCCAGCCCATCATGAGCCAGAGTCTCCCCAAGGAAGGGCCAGATAAGTGTTCCATCAGTGGGCATGGGAGCCTCAACTCCATCAGCCGCCACTCGTCCCTGAAGAATCGGCTGGACAGTCCACAGATCCGGAAAACGGTGACGGCAGGAAGGTCAAAGAGCTTCAATAACCATCGGCCTGTGGACCCTGAGGTCATTGCACAGGTAACTGGGGGCACCTGGACACGCTGTTGGTCTGCCCACGCTTGTCACTACTGCTTCATGAGCCCGCATCTGTTACGACGGGCCTTGAAACAGTGGAGTTCATCCGTCACACACAGGTCAGAGGCTGCTGGACACCTGGGCCCGAAAAGGCAGCTTTCGAAGCAGTTTGTCTGTCTCTCTCTCTCCCCAAGAAGAAGACTTCAAGACAGAATAAAAGAATTCAGACTTCTTGTCATGCACAGGCTATTTGCAAGAGGGTTGTACTTTTCAAAGTGAATAGTTAGAGAATATTTTGATAGAGGCCTCCCTGCCCAAGTTTCGGGTCTTGAGAGCCTGGTAGGCTTTGTGAAGCTGCCCAAGTGTTGAGGCTCAGACGTAGTTCTGGCCGTAATTTTTTTATCACCCTTCCCACCCCCATCTCCCATTTCCTGAGGCCGACCTCTGGTCCTTAGTGGGAGGCAGACGATCAGTCAACAATCTGCTCCTGGTCTTGTCGGCTTCAAACACTCCGCCGCGGGGGGGCTCGGGTATCAGAAGGGTTTCCAGCCCACGTCTCCCGATGCAGTGGAGATGAGCTCCCTGGTTACGGGGCCCTCCTTCCACGTGTGTACCACACTGACGAGTCTCTGTTTTCCGTGAAATATTAGCGATCCAGCCCCACCTCTAAAAATCCGACTACCGGGGCCGCTCCAAGCAATTCATTCAGACGCCTCTCCCAACTCTATAATTTTCGTTAGACCAGGTAGGAGCTGAGGGCTCCCTGTTGCCCTTTTACGTTTCCTCTGAGTTGAGATTCTCCTCACCCTATCTTCCAGGGGGCAGTAGAGGCTGTGTATGGTCTCTCTTGGCTTACCTGTGATGCTCTGCTTAGGGAAGGTGTGCCTGGCCAGCACCGTAGTAAGCTACGGGCCTCAGATTTCTTGCTTTGCTAGCCCTCTATTTCTGTGCCTCTACTTCAGCTCTTGGCCGAGATCTGCCTTGCACCGTGGGTATCCTCCCAGCTGCCTCCTGAGCCACGTGTTAATAGGAATGTTAGAATAGGTGCACAGCTGGTGCGGACTCTAGCTATAAAGCAGGACTGAGGAAGGAGACGGTGGAGTTCTTCCTGAGCATTTTGAAGGTTTGAGAACATCAGAGGGATGAGTGAAATTGAATTACTGTCAACAGAAAGCACAGATCACCCCTAGGGTCAAGAAGCCTTAACGAGAGCCTTTGCTTAGAACATGTCATCTTTCGATGTGAGCCTGATTCCAGGGAGGAACCCTGTGGCGGTTTGGGATTCCAGACACAGTGTGTGGAGAGGTTAGGAGTGGAGAGGGAGCTGGGAGGTCTCCCCGAGGGGCAGCTGGCTGTGGACAAAGGATCTTTGGTTCTATTATTTCCTGAGATCTGGGGCGTTCCACTGTGACTTGCTGGAGGTAATCCGCCTGCGTGGGCTCTGGCTTCCCCTCCTGGTCACTCTTTGGTCCCCTCTCATGGTGACGGGTCGAAGGAAATGGCTTCCTCAAGTTGGGCACTCCAGTGGGGTGGGGTAGGGCACGGGGAGGTGTCCTGATGAATCTTCAAGGCCAGGGTACTGGAACCTTTCTAAAGCCCTTGGCCCTTCTTCACTTTTGGCTTTGAAGTCCAAGAAAACAAATCTCATACTTCATCCCTACCACTTTGTAAGAAATCGTTCATTATGCACAGTTTCAAATATATACAAAAGTGGAGAGAACTGGGTAGCAAATCCCTTGTAACCATGACCAAACTCCTGGCCACTCTTAGTTCATCTGTCTTTCCCCTTCCTGCTGGATCACCTGTCATTTCGCCCAGAAGTATTTCAGTGCCTTATCTCTAAAACTTGAGGACTCTATTTAAAATAACATCTCCACCATTCTTTTCTAAAGGGGGAAAAAAAATGTCATGATAATGAAAATCCCTTTTTTCTCCTACCCCAACATTCTGAGCATCGGTGTGTTCGAGGATTTTGGCCAAGTGAAATAACCTGGACATCTCCCTCCAGTTGCTTTCTTCGTGATTTGGCCTGTGCCGTTGAAATAGGATTCCTGGGGACTTCTCCCGACATGTGCCTCACCTCCTCCTTTTTCCTATTTTGCAGGATATTGAGGCAACTATGAACTCTGCCCTGAATGAGCTGCGGGAGCTAGAGCGGCAGAGCAGTGTCAAGCACACCCCCGATGTGGTTCTGGACACCTTGGAGCCCCTCAAAACCTCCCCAGTGGTGGCCCCCACATCGGAGCCCTCCAGTCCCCTGCACACCCAGCTCCTCAAGGACCCCGAGCCCACCTTCCAGCGCAGTGCCAGTACTGCTGGGGACATCGCCTGCGCCTTCCGGCCCGTCAAGTCCATCAAGATGGCCGCCCCAGTCAAGCCGCCAGCCACGCGACCCAAGCCCACTGTCTTCCCCAAAACAAATGCCACTAGCCCTGGTGTCAACTCATCATCTTCCTCACAGTCCACTGACAAGTCTTGTACTGTCTGAGGGATGTAATTTAATTGTTCTAGACAAAGGGACTGGAGGGACTATTATTAAAAATCTTCCTATTTAACTAGCTTGGGGACTTCAGTTGAAAATTAGATTCTAAGTTGTTCTTGCAGGAATTAGCCTTCCCGTCACCCAAAACCTTGAGAATGAAGCCCTCGTTACCACCCCGCCCTGCCCTTCCCACCGCCCTCTGCTTCCCCCCGTTGTCGTAATCCAGCCAGCTGCAGTACATACTGTTCTTAGGTTAGCCAGAGTTAGAGTTTTCCATTATCAGGTCACTGTGAAATCTGGCAAGGCGAGTCATGAGGACACGGGCTCAAGTCTCTGTCCCCTTAGACACAGGGGATGCCTGACCAGATGGTTGGCTACCGACAGCCAGCACTCAGTGGCATCTTGTTTTGGGTACTGATTATAGAGAACCATATATAGTCCATTCTTCGTTTTACACACACGCACGCACACACACACACACACACACACCACAACACACGTTTTTCTAGTCTCTGGCATGTGTAGCCTCTCCTGGTCTAGACCAGTCTCTTTGTAAGTTATTGTGGCAGTTCACACAACAGCCACCAGGGGTCTCTGTTTCCGTTACAAATCTTGTTCTGTCTGGGCCAGAGAACCTAGCCTTTGAAATCTCTCCATCATAAAAAACTGAGCAGGATGAGACCCGATCCTGTAATCTGTTTGGGGTTGGGGCTTTCTCTCTGTCTTCTCTCTATTGGTGTGAATTGGTCATTGGTGTTTGCTTTTGCTCTCCTCCATCCTCTAGAAATACAGCCCAATCTTTTTATAGAACTTCTAAAGTTTTTCTGAATGTATAGACATTTCTCAAGTTCCTGTCTTTGTCTCTGATGGGCCATTTTCCATTTAAGACATTTTCCTGTATAATACAGTTTTATAGCTGATATCTTTTAGGGTAAAGAGTCTTTTGAGAGAGTTTATTGTGTTTAAGGCAGGTTTGGAAAAGGTGAGAAATGGGCCCTTCTTCCTCACACTTATTTTGGACACTTAAGACAAAATTCATGATCCTATTCAAAAATTAAAATCAGCTTTGCTAGCCCCCAAATTGTTCCCGAACGAAAACATATCCTACGTTCACCTCCCCCTCACCCCGCCCCCCAGTTTGGTTATTCTACAAGATCTCTCTTCAGGGACCAACAAGGGCTTGGAGAGCCCTGGTTAGATTAAAGAGAGACATTACTCCTTAAAACCTGTTTTCTTTTATCCAAATAAAGACAACTAAGAGAGCTTTGGCCCCGTGGGCTCTGAGGTCTTCCCGAGGCTGGAATCTAACAAAATAGATAATTGGATGCTGAGTATGTTCGCCTTCCTTTGGCCTTTCTTCTGGTTCTTCTCCAAAAAGTAGAAATGATATCTATCCTTGCATACTTTAATCTGGTCTCCAAACCTGGTGCCCCCGGTTCCGGCCCCCCTAGCTTCACGCTCTCCTAGCGGTACCAGGGCTGAGGACAGTCACACCCAGGTTCATGAGTCTCAGACAGATACTTGAGCTAAAGCTAAAGCTCATTCCTCTTCTCTGTTTTCTGCTTTTAAAGCCACACTTTTAGCCTTATTTTCTATAGGTCAGGAGAGGTGGTGGGTTGCCACTCAGATGGGAAAATCCGAGTTTCCTTATGTTTAGCCTAGAAGATTCTTTTTGGACCAACATTTTGAAGTTGGCAGTTGGTGGTGCAGGAAGTGGTAGGATTTTCCTCCTTCTGTGTGAAAGGAGAGCTTTGTGGGAAATCGCTAATTATTGGAGAGATAACCTGCAACCCCAGGAAAACTATCCCAAGAGCTAGAAAGGAGAAATGAAGAGCTCCTTGAGTAAAGCGAGTCAGTCTGTGAGAGGTGACCCACGGTCCTCTGCATTCTTGGGTTTCGTTGCTGGGTTTCGTGGCCTGTCCTCGCCTGTCACCTGGACTCACGCAGGTCTTAAGCCAACAGGGGCTTTCATAAAAACCAAGGATCTGTTTCCTTGATGAGCATGGAACCCCCACCCTTCACTTTACATTCCTTTTTGATCCAACTGATCAGAATCGGTACCCATACCTGCCCTTTACCCCCTCCCTCCAGCGCACTCCTATCTGAGAAAGGAAAAGCGAAGCTTTCTTAATGACAAAGCTTTGGGCCTATTCTGTTGTTCCTGCCTGATTTCTCTTGCAGCCCTCGGACATGACTTGTGTCCACCATCCCCTTGGTCAGTGTCCATCTGCTGATCTGCATCATGAACTGGACGGTGTGTGAGTGGCCACCTACGACCCCCAGCTCTGGGAGCCAAGTTGTCCTCCCCTCTCTGGTGCTCCTGACACCTGTGAGATGGACCTGTCCAGGGGACTAGGAACCCACAGAAGGAGCGTCCTCGGCAGAGCTCCTTGCGATCAACTGGAATTGAGGTTGTACACTGTGATGTTTACACCGAGAAGCCAAAAGGAGCTGGCCATCCAGGGCCTAGGGAGACCAGTCTTCCTCCGATCTGCTTGCCTAAACCAGCATGATGCTTCAGAGAGCCCCACTCTGCCCCTTGAGGCATGGATCCTTCTCTTGGTGTGGACTCTGATGGGTCAGTCTTTGGGGAACAGAGGTGGGGTGGGGCCACCGGCATCCCAATTTGGAAAAGAGAGGAGTTTGCCGCCAGCAGCCTGGAAACTGGAAACACTGGTCTCAGCCAACCTCCTCAGGGCGCCCTGGTTTCTCCCCAAGGAGACGAGGAGAGATGAAGCCAGCAACAGGACGAACAGACCACTGGAAGGGCCAGCGTGTGTGTACTTCACGTGCATAAGGGAAGCTTAGATCTTCCAGGGAATTGCAATGTTGTGGCGTCTGACTTGTATGTCACGTTTGTGTAAGATGGCATATTCTTTACAATAGTGTTGATAACTGGAATATTGTATGTATGCTTGGAGATGCTTTGTGTGAACCTGAGACTGTCACTCAACAGATGTTGGATTGGGGAAAATCCAAAGCACAACTTCGAAATAAAACACGTTTTTAGGTTTCGAGGCTGCCGTTCGTATCCCTTCTCCCCTCCCTGAAATCTCCAATCCAGGAGTCCAGCTGCCCAGGAGGGAATTTGATTCGTCTGTGCTGACGGAGCCCTGCCTGGCAACAGGAGAAATGCGTGAGCTCGGGAGCCAACCATCTTCTCCCTCCCAGCAAGCACAGCCAGGTGCATCTAGAATGTGGATTCTCGTCCTGCCGTCCCCACCCCACCCAGCCTTTCCATTGAGCCCTAAGAAGTTTTGTAGAAAGCCTCCCAGCTCATCACGGTGGCGCAGTCTGTTGCCATGAGAACCATTTCCTCCCCAGAATCCACCTACCCTGGTTTCAGTGAGGACGGTTCTCCGGTTCTCCGTTCTATCGCTGGTCAGGTTTCCCCACTTGGAGGAGCGGGGCCTGTCAGGTGGCTTGCGGGTTTTGCCAGCCACAACCAAGAGTGACTGAAGGTTGTTGTATTTCTTCCCCGAGCAAAGCCCTGAATCATTCTGACCCTGGATGCCCCCTGCCTCTGGGAGAAGACCCGACCCATATGCTTGTGCTGCTGGTGTTGAGCACAGGGGTGGGGCATACTGGAAAAGCTTTCTCCCCTGTAGATTTTGATTCTAGCAGATCGTCAGCTCAAGGGTGAAGTTATTCAAAGGTAACAATTTAAAATGCATCCTAGGGCCCACACTTATTTTTATTGGACTTATTCCAATACCAGAAGCCCCTGGGGAGGGAGCAAATCTCTCATCCAAGGGGATCCCCAGTGTTCAGGACTCCTGCCCTGAGCCCTGGACATTTTCCATCTCTCGGGCCCGTCACCTCCGTCTGTCTCATGCCCTTCCAGCCTGTTGTCTCTCCTCCCCACCTCCCTCTTTTTAATAATAGAGCTACATTTGAGCTTATCTTGCTGGTCCCTTGGCCTTAGGTAAGTCAAGGTGAGGCTGTCCTGCCACCCTGTGCTCTGGGTGAGTTCTCCTGAGTGTGGGTGGTGACCTGTGAGATGGAGCTGGTTTATAAGCTGTGAGCGGAGGACCAAGGAGCCTCTTCGGAGAGCCCAAAAGGCAAAGGTGGGCCATTTGGGGTGGTGCCCTAATTCATTTCATATATTCTGATGGGAGCTTGGTGGCAGCTAGTGACCATGAACACAGTTGAAAACAGACCCATTCCACCCAGAGAGAGACCAAAAAAGGAGACCAGGTGGGTATGAATTTAGGAAATGGCCTTAATGATTATCTACTCTAAATGTTGGTCTCAATAGGTATATGAAGCTTCTTTTTACTCTGGGGTTAGCAACTCTGGCATATTACGTGTGCCAAAGACTCATTCATCAGTCAGTCAACAAACGCTGAGCCTCGCGGTGTGTCAAGCACTGTTGTATAAAGTATTGAACCGGAGAAACAGATAATGGAGTTTTCTGTCCAGTTTGAGGGAGAACAGATAAAGAGGCCAAGTGTTACTCCGAAAATGAAACAATGTGATAGGTAGTTAGTGCCTGGCTAAGGAGTAGTACAGCCAATCAAGGTTTCTGCAGGGCCTGGGAGAGTTGACCGCTCGACACCCAAGTAGAAATATCACACAGACTCCTGAATACATGAATGTGGGGTTTTAGGGACAGATGATGCCTGCAAAGAAACTTGGGACGTATTTTATTATGGATATACTCAAACTACGAGGTTCCCAGGAGAGCGTGTAAATGGAAAAAAAGTAGGTCCCAATAATTAGAAACCCAGTAGAGAAGAAGGAGCTGGCAAAGAAGACGGATAGAGGGAGCAAGTGACAGTTCGGTGACTGGGAAAGCACAGTGTCACAGATGCCAAGTGAAGGACGTGTGTCAACGGGAAGGGAGGCTTGGCTGCCCAAGGCCAGCTGGAGCGGCAGTCGTTCTGCGGTGACCCGGAGCTCATCCCGTAGATGGGACATGGGTCAGAGTAGAGTGGGTTGGGCAGCCACTGGGAAGGGAAGGCGGAGTCAGGAAGTCTTGGCAACTCATGTCAAGGTGCTGTCGTAAATGGGAGCATCAAGAGGGAGGCAGGGACCAGGTTTCTGGTTTTGTTTGTTTATTTGTTTGTTTTTGCACGGGCATCTCTGAGGCATGTTTGCTCAAGAACAGGATCCAGTAGGATGAGAAGAAGGAATGTGCCGGAGAGGGTGAGTCACAGAGGACAAATGTCGGGGCTGGCCGTGGCCGCGAGAAAAGGCGCTTCCATCTCACTGGAGGGAAGGCAGCGTGACGCAAGGCAGGCAGTGGATGTGGGGGCGAGAAGATGAAGGGGCTCCCTTTCGATTGCTTCTTGTGTTTCAGTGAAGCTTAAGGCAAAGGCTTCAGCTGAGGGTAGGAGGGAGCGGTGAGCAGGAGGCTTGGAGAGTCCAGAGAACGAGTGAAGTATTCTTCCATACCCAGAAAGACAGCACCCGGTGGCACAGGGTTCACTTTTTCTCGGTGGCTTGGTGCTGCTCCCACGGCTTCTCTCCCCACTACTTGGGGGAGGAGAGTCCGATCCGGCCGCGGAGGCCCTCTTTCCTCACCCAAAGCTCATGGCGGGAGCTGACCGACGAGGGTGGCAAGAAGCAGGGCTCTGAGACCTCGTCGCTCAGCCCTTCATCAGTGTTGGCACACGGTGAGTACGCACTGCCGTCCTCTCCCACGTGCCCTCCCGCCCTCATCCTTCTTTCCTTTAGGGAGCCGGGCAGGGGAGGCGGCTGTGACAGGCTCAAGCCATGCAGGGGCAGAGAAAGCAACAGATATTTACATCAATTCGATGAGGAAGGTTGGGTGACGTCAAGACCCAGTAGGATGGGAAGAAGGAACGTGCGGGAGAGGGGGAATGACGGCACAGACGGAAGGTTGGCCGTGGCAGGTGGCGCGGGGCACGCGGTGGAGGGAGGGCTCCGACCTCTGGGACCGTGAAGCCCCTGCCCCTCCCACCACACACTCGGACTCCCTTTGTAGAGGGTAGAGGTGAGTTTTTTCCCTGACAGCTGCTGAGCTGCTGTCAAAGACCCCCCTCTTCCCACCTCTGGTCCTTGTCCTACCTTCCAACTGCCACTTGTGTTTCTATGACTCCTCAGAGCCACTCAAGAAAATGTGCTGTGGCCTCTTACAGCCTTCCTCCCACCTCCTGCCCCTCTCCACCGATGAAACACGGGCCATGCTGCCCCACTGGGACCAGAGTTTGTCCACACAGAAGATGTGACCTCATGGAGGATGCTGTGACAAGGAAACCTGTCACCACACAGGGCTTCAGTTCACCTCCCATCCCCCACTTTCCCCCCTTCTCTAGCCTTACCATATGTGGTGTCCCCAGAAAGTCACCCTCTCCTCACCTCTCTGTGCCCCTGCACCTGTTTCCACTGCCTGGAATGCCTTACCTCCAACCCCCAGTTCTCTGCCTCATTCCCCTCCCTCCAAAGTCTGGTCAAGCAAGCATGCTTTCTCCTCGCAAGGCCTTCCTGACCACGCCCTCTCTGCTGCCCCCCTTTCGTGCCAGGTTCACCAGATCACCAGCTGACATGTGTATCTCAGAGCATTCACCATGTGTGCCGAACCCTGGCACTTGGGGAGAAGCCTGGGTCTCACCTGCGTGCCCTCATCACACAGTGCCACAGCTTCCCACTAGGGAAGGTCCCACACAACCGACCGACCGTTGCTTAAGACACTGGGCAAGACAGACTGGGCTTGCCGGAGAGAGAAGAGTAGGGTGCTGGCAAGGACTGATCAAGTTCATCAGGAAAAAATGGGTAGACTTTTAAGGATAGGCTGGCTTAATGTTGCAAACCTCTGGCTTAAAACAACAAAGGTTGGTTTCTCATCAGAGGTACATGTCCCATATGGGCCAGCAGGGGGCTCTGCTCATGACAGTCACTCAGGGGACCCAGAGGGAGCAGACGCCAAGTCTAACAGAATCAGGGTCAGGGGGCAGGCGGTGGGGGTGGGGTTCTTGCATCAGCAATGAAAGGCTTCGGTTGGCCCCACCTCATCAGAGGATGCCAAGAGCAATTCTCCCACATGCCAGGCAGGTGGAGGGCTGTGAATCCAGAACGGAGAGCCAGAGAGGGTCTTGGAACATTTCTCCTGGTTCTGCAGTGAACCAGCAGGGCAGGGCCTCCGGGCAGGCCCGGCAGCAGTGCCTCTGGCTGCGGGGTTATCAGCAGGTGTATCTATCTGAGCACCCAGGCGGTTCTCAGCTGGGCTCCTGTTCTGGTGTCACTGTGCTAGGGGTGGGACTGCCAGAGGAAACCACCAGGTGTGGCCATGGGAAAGTCCCTGCAACATTCTATAGAAACATGGAATTTCCTGGTTTTAACCATTTCTTATCCAACTGCCATCTTGGAGTCGACCAGAACGTTGCAGACCTCTCCAGTCTCCTAGGAAATTTGATGGAGGGCATTGAATCTTGACTGGGACATTGACACACCTATGTTCCAGCCCCAGCAGTGTCTGAAGATCGTGGGCAAATTTCCAAAGGTGTGTGGGCTTCAATGCCTTCGAAGTTGGTAAAGCGCTTTCCAGTTTTCCCTGGCATTTGTATACCTATTGTTCCGAGCGAGCAGTCGTCCACACAACCAATGGAGTAAATGTTACTAACCTTGACTGAAGAAACCGGGGAGGGATGTGGGCTGTGCTCGAGGTCACCCTGGAGGGCATAACATGGGTTCCAGTGTTTGCTCTTGGGCCTCTGCAGGCTCACTGGGAAGATGAGTCAGACCCGACTTCTGGAGTGGCTAGGCACAGGTCCTAGACTTCCCTGGGGCTTGGGGGTGTGGGGACTCTGTCTTCCCAGGCTAACTTGCCCAACCGGCTCCGTGGACTCTGGGCCGGGTCCTGGAGCTCCCTGCTCCCGCAAATGGCGCATGCCCAGAGGGCACCCTGCGGCCACCAAAACTGCCCAGCCTCAGTTTCAGGCCTCTCTGTGCCTCAGACTCCGGTCCCGCCACCTCCACTTGGGAGCTCAGAGCATCCTTTCCCCTTCCTGCCGGGGGTGGCTGCAGCCCAGCTGCCTCTGTCCCTTTAAGAGAGAGAAAGAACCAAATCAGGAAGTGTGAGAGAGCAGGGCCGGCTGGCTCGGAGCTGAGCAGTGTCCCCTTGCAGGGAGCTGGAGAGGACACCATCTGCCCCCCCACCCACGCCCCCGCCCTCCCAGCTCCAGGGGTGGGGCAAGGCCCCCCCCCACCCCCGCAGCCGGCCCAGCCTCGGGGGTCCCCGGGGGCCGTGGCCACCAGGATGTTATGCGCACAGCCTGTGGATGACAGTGCGTGCTGAAAGCTCAGTGGGTGCCACGCTCTTCCACAAGCCTGCAAACCACCACCGCAGCTGAGATGGGGTGAGTGTGCCGAGTCCACAGGGGCCACTGGACCGGGGCAGCCGCAGGGCAGCACTCAGTGGAGTGCAGGGGTGCTGCCACATAGCCAGAGGCTCTCCCAGCCCCTTAGCGCCTCCCCGGGTCTCTCTGCCGCTTCTGGGGTCTCCCCGGCAGTGCCCTGCATGCCTCTCTGGCGGTCACCTTTGTAAAGGACTGCTTGGAGTCCAGAGAGAGAGGCAGGGAGGGCTGTGGCATGGGGGAGAGCTGCCATCTGCTTCCCCCGATCCCTTTCTGGGCTCTACTTCCCAACACCGGCCACCCCTGTTCAGCTTCTGCCTCCATACTTTTCTCCTGCCTGGCTCCTGCCGCCTGCCCTCACCCAACCTGGGGTCTTTCTCCCTGACCCAAGTCCCAGGAGTGGGGAGGAAAGTCTCCCGGAGCTGCTGGGGAAATGGACTGGAAACCCCCAGCCCTGTGGGGGAGGGTGACAAACAGGAAAGGGTTAAAGGGCTGGGGCTGGTGGCCTTTGACGGTGGCTGAGAATCACATAGCACCGAGGGGTGCCTCTCATCCGCCCTCCTCTTTCCGGTGTAGCTCGGCTCCTGGACTTGCCACAGACAGTAAACATAACAGACGCTCGCCCCGGAGAGTCTCTGGCTGATCCACAGCGGCCCAGAGCACTGGGTAAGTGCTTTTGGCTGCAGTAGTCCCCAGGAGGATGACCGGACCGACCGAGTGCAGACAGTGGGTGGGGCAATGGGCGCCCAGGCTCCACCACCCACCCTCATTCATCCAACCAACTCCGAAGGACAGCAGCCTTTCCCTGCACCTGAGGGGGGGGGGGTGGGGCGAGTGCACACGCAGCCAACCAGATGCACCACCCATCAGCTCCTAGGCACAGCCCTGGCAGGACCAGGAGCAGAGCCCAGGACGCGCGCCCTTCCAGGGCTCTGCCTTTTGCACAACACTGTGCATTCCCTCGGTCTTCAGCTGCACCTTGCCCCAGTACCAGGGCCCATGTTGGGGACCAGGCCTGGGGAGGATTATGAAGGTAGTGAAATCTGCCACCCACCAGCTCCCCAGACTGGCCCCTTGGCCTTGCTTTTCGTGTGCTCTGTCAGGCTTCACATCCCCAGATCTGCCGGCATCATGATTTTTCCTCAGCCTCCGGGGGTGAGGGGGTAAGGGATTTACCTGATCAATTCATTCAAGCTGATGAGCTATTATATTGTCTCTCTGTATCTCCGTTGCTTTTGCAAAATGCACACACTGGGTACCTTTTCTGAATCTAGGAACTGGCCACTGAGTCTCTTGAAGTAGCCTCTTGCTCAAGGAATTGCATTTTTTAAAAGATTATAGAGAGAAGGCTCAAAGAAAGCTAAGGAACTGTAGGATTCCAGGCATGGTGACCCTAGGGTTGAGAACTGATCAGATGTTACAAGAGGAAGGAACCCTGTCCAGACCAGCCTTATTAGAGAGTATTTAAGTGGTAGTGGCCCTTCTCACGTTCCTTCTCCCAGTCATCCCGTTAAGACCAGACCTGAGCCTATTTTTCAGAGAATTTGAGTTTAATTTCTGAGGCTGCACTCCCTGGCCCCAGTTGCTTTAGAGGAACTGGCCTTGAAAGCACAGGACGGGGGCAAAGATGGGGAATGGAGCTGGAGAGGGTTTCAGATGGTCCCTGGGGCTCCTGAGCCGTTGGATTTGCTGGTCTCTCGCCGCCTCCCCACCCCCTTCCCACACACACATGCGCGCATCCTCACACACACTGCCGGCAGCAGGATGTGTCGTTCCTCTCCAGAGCGGCGCTGACCTGGCCACACTGGCCGCCTGTTAGCTCACAGCAGCAGGAAGTGGTGGGCCCAGGCGAGTGGGTGGAGAAGGGCTCCAGGCTCATGTTGCAATCCTGGAGATTTGTGGTGGTGTGGTTGACGCTGCCTGACCTGGGGCCCTTCCTTCAAGCACTATTTCTGCTTCCTGGGACAATCCCAGGCCTGGATGTCAAAACCCCAGAATTCTCAGTGCCTGGGAGAGGTGACAGAGAAAAAGGTTCGTCTCTGCAGAATGGCCCATCTGGGGAGGTGGTGGGAGAAGATGGGGAGTGAGGACAAGTAGAGTGCCCTGTGGTGGGACAGGCGCAGGCTGAGGGCTGAGGGCTGAGGGCCCCGGGGTGGTGGGGGGGAGGGGGCTGTACTTCTTTTCGGAGAAGTTCCTCTCTGTGCTTCACGTTTCCTCCATCCCCCCCGCCTCCATCGCCCCCGGAATGGCCACACGGAACCCTTTGTGGGATGGTCTTGGGCACAGCCACCCAAGTGGCCACCCCAGTTCAGGAATGGAATGCTCGACCCCTGCATGTTCTTTTTCTAGGCAGAAGACGGCCAGCCAGCCAGGGGCAGGAGATGCAGAGCACTGTCAATTACCTATGGCACACCGACGACCTGCTGGGGCAGGGGGCCACTGCCAGTGTGTACAAGGCCCGAAACAAGGTAGGACACGGCCCTGGCCAGGCCCCCGCATCCGTGAAGTTCTTGGCCCTGTCAGCACCTTGTTGGGCAGCAGGGCAGAGGCCTCTGGACTTTGTCCTACATGCTCTGGAGCCGGGGGACACTACAGCTTTGGCAAGAGGTGTGGGGAGCTGAAAAGGGCTCCTTAGGGATTAGCAGCTTGCGTCAAGCACGTTTTGGGACTGGAGAGAAAGAGAGGAAGACACAAAGCCATCATCCCGGGGAAGTGGCAGCAAATCTAGGAGTAGCAGAGGTGGGAAGTAGGACTTGTTTGGATTTGCCCTGCCTTTGTCGCAGCGCTGTACTGACTGTATGAGACACATGGCACCGTCCTGTCTCAAGAGGTGAAGTCAGACAGAACAGGTTCCAATCCCAGCTCTGCTACCGGCACCAGGGAGTGGTAGCTGCCATTGTGGTTGTTGCCAACAGAAACGGTAATAGTAACAACAGACCATCCCCTGCAGGCTATCTGGTGTGCCAAGCCCTTGTCCCCAACCAGCGCTGGACCTGCTTCATTCCCTCTGGGTTGAGGAAGGAGCTGGGTGGGAGCTGGGAGCCCCCACCCCCAACCAGGCTGCCTTTGCTCATCTCTGGTCTCAGGCAGGTCGGGGGAAGCTACATGGAGGGCTGGGGGCGGGTGTGCTCCCCGGGCAGGGGTGGGACTTACGTTACCCGCTCCCCCCACGGCAGAAATCCGGGGAGCTGGTTGCCGTGAAGGTCTTCAACACCGCCAGCTACCTGCGACCCCGCGAGGTGCAGGTGAGGGAGTTTGACGTCCTGCGAAAGCTGAACCACCAGAACATCGTCAAGCTCTTTGCGGTGGAGGAGACGGTGGGTCCAGTGCTTGGTCAGAGGGAGGTGGTCTTGTCCTTGACCCACACAGGCTGGAAAGACTCAGGTCACAGAATCATGGAGACGTGATCACATGCTTGTCAGCAGGTCAGCCAGAGTGGCAACCTGTAGGGTAGAGTAAGGAATGTGGGGGTGGGATGTGCGGGGAAAGTGAGGGTGGGTGGTAGGGCCTAATCAAAGAGGGCTTCCTGGAAAAGGTAATCTTGGGCTCAGGTGTGTGGGGTCACTGTAAGGCCAAGGAGGGAAGGCCAGGCCAGAAGCTGGGACCTAGAGAAGGGGGGTTTTTGGCTCTAGGCTGAGTCACCCCCTCTTGAGAAAGGTGCTTCCTCACACAGCGATGGAAGGGAACATTTGCCTTCTGCCCCAAGATTCCCTGTCTCCGTCTCACCCACAGGGGGGCAGCCGGCAGAAGGTGCTGGTGATGGAGTACTGCTCTGGTGGGAGCCTGCTGAGCGTGCTCGAAAGCCCCGAGAACGCCTTCGGGCTGCCGGAGGAGGAGTTTCTGGTGGTGCTGCGCTGTGTGGGTGAGCCCCTCCTTGACCCCCCACCGGGAAGTCTCCCCCCTCTTTCCCTCCTCCCCACTCAGACCAGCCCCAGGCCCAGCCCTCAGGGGAAGGCGATGTCCCAGAGGGTCTGGCATTTCTGAAAAAAGTAGCCAAACAGAGAAGACATTCTGTCCCTAAGAGGCTCTCCGTTCACAGACCAGGACAGACTCTGTCCGGTGTCCAGGACAGACACTGATGAATGGACAGAATCCAAGTACAGTACAACTTTGGATTGCGAGTGACCTGTTTTGCGAGTGTTCCGCAAGACAAGCAAACATTTCTAATACATTTTAACTTGATACACGAGCGACATCTTGCAATACGAGTGGCCCGGATGCCAGATGTCACATGATCACAACTGAGCCAATGGTTCTCGAAATTTGCTTGGATATACAAATGCTTTGAATTACAAGCATGTTTCCGGAACGAATTATGCTTGCCAACCCCAACGTTTTTACTATATCTGATTCCTGCTAATCAGCAGTCTAAAACTCTAGACTAAAAACAATTCCTTTTTTTTTTTTTTTTAACATTTATTCATTTTTGAGACAGAGGGAGACAGAGCATGAACGGGGGAAGGTCAGAGAGAGAGGGAGACAAAGAATCTGAAACAGGCTCCAGGCCCTGAGCTGTCAGCACAGGGCCCGACGCGGGGCTGGAACTCACGGACCGTAAGATCATGACCTGAGCCGAAGTCGGACGCCCAACCGACTGAGCCACCCAGGCGCCCCACTAGCCTAAAAACAATTCTTAAAGCAGGTTGTCCACCAAAGTTCATAGCAGTGTTATTCACAACAGCCATGAGAAGAAAACAACCCACACATCATGGACAGATGGATGCACAAACAAAATAGGGTATATACACATAATGGGGTACTACTCAGCCTTAAAAAGGAATGAAATTCTGACACATGCTATATGTGGATGAACCTAGAAGACACTGCTAAGTGAAGTAAGTCACAGTCAAATCCATAGGGACAAAAAGTCAAATGGCATGTGGAGGGGCAGGGGGAGGAATGCAGAGTGATTGTTTAATAGGTAGAGTGTCTATTTGGGACATTGGCAAAGCTGTGGAGATGGACAGTGGTGATGGTCACACAACAGTGTGAATGGACTTAATGCCACGGGGTTTTTACACTTAAAATGATTAAAATGCTAAATTTTATGCTAGGTATATTTTATTACAATTTTTAACTTTTTGAGAGAGGGTGATCAAGGGAGGGCAGAGAGAGAGAGAGAGAGAGGAGGAGACACAGAATCCGAAGCAGGCTCCAGGCTCTGAGCTGTCAGCACAGAGCCCAACACAGGGCTCGAACCCATGAGTTGTGAGATCATGACCTGAGCCAAAGTCAGACACTTAACCGACTGAGCCACCCAGGTGCCCCTATTACAATTTTTAAAAATAAATCAGACAAGAAGGGGGATGCCATCTTTGGGGAGGCAGAGACACCATCCTTCTTAATTTCTTAGGGAATCCCAGTGGAACCTCAACACCCGTGTCTTTGGGCTCCCCTCCTTTGCCCTGTGCCCATGTCTGTCCTCCTGCTTTTCCTGTGGCTCTGTCAGCCCATGCGAACTCTCTATCTGGACCCAAGGGTGTCCTTTCCCCCAAAAGAAGCCCCACACACTGAGCTGTTCCTGGCCAGAGAGCTAGCAGCCCTCCCTCCGTCCCCAGTGGCCGGCATGAACCACCTGCGGGAAAACAGCATTGTCCACCGTGACATCAAGCCTGGAAACATCATGCGCCTCATGGGGGAGGAGGGGCAGAGCATCTATAAGTTGACGGACTTCGGGGCCGCCCGGGAGCTGGATGACGATGAGAAGTTTGTCTCTGTCTATGGCACTGAGGAGTACCTGGTGAGTCGGGTGTTGAATAGGGGCTCTGTTCAATCCCCCTGTGTGGGGCAGGGTATCTGTCACCCCTGCACCCCAACCAGAAGAATTTATTCTGTTCTCTAAGATGGAAAAGGTGATGCTGTACCCTGCCTGGGCCTCCCTGCCCAAGTGTCCCTGCCCGGGCCCCTCTGGCCGGGCCCCCCTGCCCCAGGCCTCCCTTGTGCAATTAGTTCCTTGATGTGATCCTCACCTAGGATGGGGCACTACTGATCACCACTTTCCCCAGGACAGAGAGTGGGCACATGGAAATGCTCTGGATGGGCTAACTCCACACCAATGTGGGTTTTTTTTTTTGTTTAAGTTTATTTATTTATTTATTTATTTATTCATTCAATATATGGAATTTATTGTCAAATTGGTTTCCATACAACACCCAGTGCTCATCCCAAAAGGTGCCCTCCTCAATACCCATCACCCACCCTCCCCTCCCTCCCACCCCCCATCAACCCTCAGTTTGTTCTCAGTTTTTAACAGTCTCTTATGCTTTGGCTCTCTCCCACTCTAACCTCTTTTTTTTTTTTTTTCCTTCCCCTCCCCCATGGGTTTCTGTTAAGTTTCTCAGGATCCACGTAAGAGTGAAAACATATGGTATCTGTCTTTCTCTGTATGACTTACTTCACTTAGCATCACACTCTCCAGTTCCATCCACGTTGCTACAAAGGGCCATATTTTGTTCTTTCTCATTGCCATGTAGTACTCCATTGTGTATATAAACCACAATTTCTTTATCCATTCATCAGTTGATGGACATTTAGGCTCTTTCCACAATTTGGCTATTGTTGAGAGTGCTGTTATAAACATTGGGGTACAAGTGCCCCTATGCATCAGTACTCCTGTATGCCTTGGGTAAATTCCTAGCAGTGCTATTGCTGGGTCATAGGGTAGGTCTATTTTTAATTTTCTGAGGAACCTCCACACTGTTTTCCAGAGTGACTGCACCAATTTGCATTCCCACCAACAGTGCAAGAGGGTTCCCGTTTCTCCACATCCTCTCCAGCATCTATAGTCTCCTGAGTTGTTCATTTTGGCCAGTCTGACTGGCGTGAGGTGATATCTGAGTGTGGTTTTCATTTGTATTTCCCTGATAAGGAGCAACGTTGAGCATTGTTTCATGTGCCTGTTGGCCATCCGGATGTCTTCTTGAGAGAAGTGTCTATTCATGTTTTCTGCCCATTTCTTCACTGGGTTATTTGTTTTTCGGGTGTGGAGTTTGGTGAGCTCTTTATAGATTTTGAATACTAGCCCTTTGTCTGATATGTCATTTGCAAATATCTTTTCCCATTCCGTCGGTTGCCTTTTAGTTTTGTTGGTTGTTTCCTTTGCTGTGCAGAAGCTTTTTATCTTCACAAGGTCCCAGTAATTCATTTTTGCTTTTAATTCCCTTGCCTTTGGGGATGTGTCGAGTAAGAGATTGCTACGGCTGAGGTCAGAGAGGTCTTTTCCTGCTTTCTCCTCTAGGGTTTTGATGGTTTCCTGTCTCACATTCAGGTCCTTTATCCATTTTGAGTTTATTTTTGTGAATGGTGTAAGAAAGTGGTCTAGTTTCAACCTTCTGCATGTTGCTGTCCAGTTCTCCCAGCACCATTTGTTAAAGAGACTGTCTTTTTTCCATTGGATGTTCTTTCCTGCTTTGTCAAAGATTAGTTGGCCATACGTTTGTGGGTCTAGTTCTGGGGTCTATTCTATTCCATTGGTCTATTTGTCTGTTTTTGTGCCAATACCATGCTGTCTTGATGATGACAGCTTTGTAGTAGAGGCTAAAGTCTGGGATCGTGATGCCTCCTGCTTTGGTCTTCTTCAAAATTACTTTGGCTATTCGGGGCCTTTTGTGGTTCCATATGAATTTTAGGATGGCTTGTTCTAGTTTCGAGAAGAATGCTGGTGCAATTTTGATTGGGATTGCATTGAATGTGTAGATAGCTTTGGGTAGTATTGACATTTTGACAATATTTATTCTTCCAATCCATGAGCAGGGAATGTCTTTCCATTTCTTTATATCTTCTTCAATTACCTTCATAAGCTTTCTATAGTTTTCAGCATACAGATCTTTTACATCTTTGGTTAGATTTATTCCTAAGTATTTTATGCTTCTTGGTGCAATTGTGAATGGGATCAGTTTCTTTATTTGTCTTTCTGTTGCTTCATTGTTAGTGTATAAGAATGCAACTGACTTCTGTACATTGATTTTGTATCCTGCAACTTTGCTGAATTCATGTATCAGTTCTAGCAGACTTTTGGTGGAGTCTATCGGATTTTCCATGTATAGTATCATGTCATCTGCAAAAAGCGAAAGCTTGACTTCATCTTTGCCAATTTTGATGCCTTTGATTTCCTTTTGTTGTCTGATTACTGATGCTAGAACTTCCAACACTATGTTAAACAACAGCGGTGAGAATGGGCATCCCTGTCGTATTCCTGATCTCAGGGAAAAAGCTCTCAATTTTTCTCCATTGAGGATGATGTTAGCTGTGGGCTTTTCATAAATGGCTCTTGTGATGTTTAAGTATGTTCCTTCTATCCCGACTTTCTCAAGGGTTTTTATTAAGAAAGGGTGCTGAATTTTGTCAAAGGCCTTTTCTGCATCGATTGACAGGATCATATGGTTCTTATCTTTTCTTTTATTAATGTGATGTATCATGTTGATTGATTTGTAAATGTTGAACCAGCCCTGCATCCCAGGAATGAATCCCACTTGATCATGGTGAATAATTCTTTTTATGTGCTGTTGAATTCGATTTGCTAGTATCTTATTGAGAATTTTTGCATCCATATTCATCAGGGATATTGGCCTGTAGTTCTCTTTTTTTACTGGGTCTCTGTCTGGTTTAGGAATCAAAGTAATACTGGCTTCCTAGAATGAGTCTGGAAGTTTTCCTTCCCTTTCTATTTCTTGGAATAGCTTGAGAAGGATAGGTATTATCTCTGCTTTAAACGTCTGGTAGAACTCCCCTGGGAAGCCATCTGGTGCTGGACTCTTATTTGTTGGGAGATTTTTGATAACCGATTCAATTTCTTCGTTGGTTATGGGTCTGTTCAAGCTTTCTATTTCCTCCTGATTGAGTTTTGGAAGGGTGTGGGTGTTTAGGAATTTGTCCATTTCTTCCAGGTTGTCCAATTTTTTGGCATATAATTTTTCATAGTATTCCCTGATAATTGTTTGTATCTCTGAGGGATTGGTTGTAATAATTCCATTTTCATTCATGATTTTATCTATTTGGGTCATCTCCCTTTTCTTTTTGAGAAGCCTGGCTAGAGGTTTGTCAATTTTGTTTATTTTTTCAAAAAACCAACTCTTGGTTTCATTGATCTTATTTATTTATTTTGAGAGAGAGAATCCCAAGCAGGCTCCAGTGTCAGTGCAGAGCCCGATGTAGGCCTTGAACTCATGAACCGTGAGATCATAACCTGAGCCGAAACCAAGAATTGGATGCTTAACTAACTGAGTCACCCAGGTGCCCCCATACCCATTTTTGAAATGACAAAGGAGATGGTTCTGATAGTTTCCAAAGGTGGTGGAAGGAGGTCTGATGGATGGGGCTCCGGCCCTTGCCCACCCACGTCTCCGTGGCTGCCTTCTCGTTCTCCCTTTCACAGCACCCTGACATGTATGAACGGGCAGTGCTTCGCAAGCCCCAGCAGAAGACATTTGGGGTGACCGTGGATCTCTGGAGCATTGGGGTAACCCTGTACCACGCAGCCACCGGCAGCCTGCCCTTTGTCCCCTTCGGTGGACCACGGCGCAACAAGGAGATGATGTACGGTGGGCCACGGGCAGGGAATGAGAAGGGACGGGCCCTGGACCTTCCTCCATTGGTCCCTGCTGTATCTCCTACTCCACCTCTCACTCTGTGGTCCTCCTCTGGGCCACCCCCACCCAGACTCCTTTCCGATCCTCTGTTACCAGCCTATGAAACAGGAAGCTGAGCCCTGCCCTGACTGATGGGAGATGATCACGGTCCCTCATCTTAGCTCAGTGCTTCCCTTTAGCCTCCCTCCACGCGTGGCTCCCCATCTCAGCAGAGGCTCCAAAGCTTGTGGAACCTGCCAGGGGCAAAGGTGGGGCAAGGACCCAGGCCCCGATCCCTTGTGGGAGGCCTTCCCAGGTTTCCTGCCGGCTGCTCCAGAAGTAGCTGGAGTCGGTGGCTGCTCCCACTGAGGGCACTGCTCAGAGCAGAAGAGGTTTAAGGTAGATTCGTGGGAAGGTCGAAACACCCACCCTCAGCTCAGGGGTCCAGCTGTGTGGAACCTGGATTAGGTCAGGGCAAGGGGAAGGAGATCGACAGGCGGGGGCTGTCAGGGAAGGCGGGACTTTGAAGGGAGGGGAGGGTCTGTGGAGCACAGCGAGGACAGAGGTGCCCAGGCCGGCCAGACCGGGGGATGTGCAGTAAGGGGGTGGAGGAAGTGGACAATGGAAAGGGGCAGAGAGCCTGACTGGGAATCTTGTTGGCTGAGGGCCAGGACTCTCAAATTCCGTTTCCAAGCTAATTCGGAGTGGCTGACTGATGGGAACCAACGCTCCGAGCCCCCCATGCTGAGTTTGCCGTCCCGTGAAGTGTGATGGGCCAGGAGCCCCGCTGACCTGGTCCCGCCTCGCCCCAGGTACCGGATCACCACGGAGAAGCCGGCCGGGGCCATCGCAGGCACTCAGAGGCGGGAGAACGGGCCCCTGGAGTGGAGTTACACCCTCCCCGTCACCTGCCGGCTGTCCATGTGAGTGGGGCCCTGCAGGAGGGGCAGACAGACTGGAGTCTGGGCTGGTGTCACCTACCCCTGCTGAGAGTCCCGCCCTACCTCGGAGGCCCCTGGCATGCAGTCAGCTGGGGCATACGACTTTCCCTTTCCGCCTCACTGTTTCCATCCTGATGCCGGAATGGGTTCTTCCAGCTCTTCCTCCCCATCCCACCCTGCCCCACCGCCTTGGTCCTAGCTCTTGGGGACATTCTCAGGGGATGCCCTATTACCTACTCCAAGAGGACAAGTCTGGGACCTGGGCCCTCCTGACGGTCTCCGTGTCCTGGGGCACAGGGGGCTGCAGAGCCAGCTGGTGCCCATCCTGGCCAACATCCTGGAGGCGGAGCAGGCCAAGTGCTGGGGCTTCGACCAGTTCTTTGCGGAGACCAGTGACATCCTGCAGCGAGTTGTTGTCCATGTCTTCTCCCTGTCCCAGGCGGTCCTGCACCACGTCTACATCCACGCCCACAACACGTGAGTAAGCAACGGAGGCCCGAGAACCTTCTCTACCCAAGCAGAAGAGTGTATCCCAGGCGGCACTGTGTGGGCTATTTAGATAGGAGAGCTTCTGGGTCCAATCCTAGTTTGGAGAATACTAGTTCCACAAAGTTGAAGTAAAACGGTTCTTCCTTGCTGTTAGACTCCACAGATTCAGCAATCTCTACGATGGTAATGTGCATTAGAAATCTGAGGGGTACCTGTGTGCATGTGTGCATGCGCGTGTGCGTGTGTTGGCAATGTGTTTTCCAAAAGTACTGCTCATTGAACCCTTTATTTCTGGAGCATTTTATAGGACTAGGTGGATTTTACTGGGAGGGTTACAGGAAAGGGGTGTAAAGGTAGAGGCTGGGTATTGGAGCTCCTGTGTTCTGTTCCCACTGTCTCCATCCACCCTAAGACATGAGCTCCAACCTTTGTCTCTCCACCCTTGATAAGAGAGGAAGTCACCCGGTCCCTCCCTTTGAAAAGCTGACCTTCTCCATGGATAAGGACTTAGCTGGGGTTTGGGTCCCCTGGACCCCTACCCTGACTACTGACACTTCCTACCCTCCCCCTTTCCCCCTAACTCCCTTGTGTGTTTAGGGTAGCCATCTTTCTGGAAGCCGTGTACAAGCAGACCAGTGTGGCCCCCCAGCATCAGGAGTACCTCTTTGAGGGTCACGTCTGTGTCCTTGAGCCCAGCCTCTCAGCGCAGCACATTGCCCACACGACAGCAAGCAGCCCCCTGACCCTATTCAGCATGGCCAGCGAGACCCCCAAGGGGCTGGCCTTCAGGGACCGTGAGTAGGGCCACTCAGGCTGGCTCTTCTTTGCTACGAGGGGCAGGGGTTTACGATCCAAGGTATCGATTAATGTTTCTGTGGGTGTTTCCTTGCACCCAAAGGGTGCAGAAGGCAGATTTGGCCTCTAATTCTACACCATGTGACTAAAATGCCATGTGACTCAGGCAGGTGGCTTGACCTCCCTCCCTGGGCTTCGCAGTGGCCACGGAGCTGTGAAAGAAACTTCAGTCGAAACAGGGGGATCTGGATTTAATACGTTTCCACAATCTCTGTAGTCGGTGGGAAGGCCTCAGATAGTTTGGGTTGGAGGAAGCAGGAGTCCAAGGTGATGGAGAGAAGGAAAGGTGGTCAGGGGCCCAGAGCTTTGTCTTCCAAGTTCTAGAAAAAGTATCATTCCTTCTCATTTGAATGATGCCGGTCCCATCCTCCTCAGGGTCTCCAATGCTGGAAAGGAGAATTAACCTTGAGACTCCTGGGCATGAGGGTGGTTTTAGCCCATCTGGGACCTTGGATGTAAGGCTGCAGTTCTCCAAAGAGGACACAAGGGGGCAGTGAGAGACTGCACTTGTAAAGGAGCACATAAAGTGCATTTATTCAGGGTTGGGGGGGGCGGTGCTCTGTGTGAGGTGGGAAGCTAGAGAGGGAAGAGGGGGTGGGGGTGGATGTGCCTGGTGAATGAGGAAAGAGGAACTTAGGATTCGTCCAGACCCCCTCAGACAGGGCCTTTGTCTGCAGCCGCTCAGGACATCCCCAAGTTCTTCCCCAAAGTGGATCTGCAGGCGGATTACAGCACTGCCAAGGTGAGAGGCAGCCCGGGGGGCAGGGAGGGGTGGCGCAGGGGGTCGGGTGGGAAACCTACCGCTGCCTCCTGTGTGTTTCAGAGCGTGCTGGGCGCTGGCTACCAGGCCCTGTGGCTGGCGCGGGCCCTGCTGGCCGGGCAGGAACTAATGCTTCGGGGGCTGTACTGGTTCGTGTAAGTACCCCGAGGGTGGATGGGGAGGGCAAAGCGGGCGAGCCTCATGGTCCGGGGGTCATTCCCGCGGGTGCCGTGCTCTCGGTCCCCGGGGAGAACAGAGCTCTGACTCAGCACCCCTCGGCAGGGAGATGCTCCAGGCCACATGCAGGCGGACGCTGGAGGTCACGCGGATGGCCCTCCTGTTCCTCAGCAGCAGCCTGGGCACCGAGAGGTGGGTGTCCTACCCAGGGCAGGGTGGGCTGATGCAGGTGTGAGCCTGGCTCGGACCCCTCAGCCCTTCTCTATCTGCCTGCTCTTCACCCCCAATATTTCCAACAACGCCCCTCGCCTCCCCACACCCAGAGCTCTTGCCCTCCCTGCCATCCAGGCGTGCAGGGGCCACTCCTGCCCTGTCCCTCATCCCCCACCCTGCTAGGTGACTGTGCATGCCTCCCCTGCTACCCAGACACTGCAGGGGGTGGGAGGAAGGGCCGATGGGGGCACTGCTTCAGCAGGTTCCAAGCCCCAGAGCAGCACGGCATCCCCCTGGACCTGACAGAGCTGGGATCGGGTGGTCTCATCCTCCACATTCTTCCTACTGTCTCTGTCCTCACCTTCTTCATCTCCCCCGGCCCTGCCTTGGGGCCCCATGCCCACCACTCCTCGGACTTGGGCTAATTAGGGGTGATGGGCCAGATGTGAGGAGACTGGGAAGAAGGGGAGGAGGGAACCAAGCTGAAGAGTCTGGAGATGAGAAGCAGGAGGACTCCAATGGCCGGAGCACTTCCGAGCCGTGGGCACAGCCCCCCGAATCTTGGAAGGCATGGGGGCTATGGTACAGTTGAGAGAAGGGGGCTCTGCAGGCCAGGAAAGCCTTCCCCACCAGAAGGAAACACGTAATGACCAAGGAGCAGAAACTGCGTGAACATGCCTGATATCCCCACCCCTCACACCCCCTGGCCCTTATCCTCAGGAAGGTCCCGGGAGTTTCCCAGCAGTGGGTTGACTCACCGCTCCCTTGCTTGGCAGCAGCAATGCTGATGATGGGGCGGATAGGGTGGTAGTGGTGCGGGAGGAGGCAGAGGAGAGTCTCCAGATGTCAGGAACAGAGTCCCTGGCCTGGCTGGTAGAGATAAGGGGCTGCAGGGGCACCAGCACTGCTCCTCAAAGCTCTGTCCAGAGCACAGAAAGGGGGTCCAGGGATAGATGTGGCCCCATGCACAGAGGGGCCCACATTCCCCTGCAGGAGGTAGCTCTTCCCAGGTGATAGGATGGTTGGGTAAAGAAAGACTAGATATGGGGAAAGGCAATCGTGGAGGCCTTCCTGGAAGAGGTAAAGCTTTTAAGGCCAGAGTGAAAGAGAATACCTTGAGTTGGGAGGTCCTGTGCAGGGACAGAAAAGGGGGTTGTGACTGAAGAGACGGGGGAAGGGATGCTGGTGATGTTTGTTGAAGCCATAGTCAAAATGGGAAAAAAATGGAAAATATCCCAGAGTGAAGGTAGAGCAGGGTGGAGGAGTGGAAAGGAGAGGAGAGAATGCATGGAGGTCCTAGAAGGTCCAGTTGGCAGATTGGACCCCAATAAAATGGCCAGTGGAGGTCTATTGTAGGTTCTTGAACAGGAAAGAAGTGTGTAGAGAAAGTATTTACGGTATTTGTCTGCCCACTTGCCCTGGACTATGAGGACTGTGGAGAAGGGACAGCCCAGCCCTGGGCCTGGAGTCCCGGGTCTGCTGGCTGCCGTTTTTCCCATTCTGGCTGCAAGGGCCCTTGGAGGCCTGGTGTGTCTAGAGAAGTCAGGCTCAGGAGTGCCTGCTTCATATCTCAGCCTCCCACCAAGGAGGAGTACAGACAGCGGGAAGATCACTGAGCAGAGAGTCAGAGGGCCAGTCCACGCTCTTCACTAGGGACCTCAGGCCACAGTTATCTCTCCCCACCTGAGCCACTATTACCCCTTTTTCAAAATGAGAGAACTGAATGATCTCTGAGGCCTCCTGCCTCTGATGCTTTGTGATCCCATTCTTTTTTGAACATCCTTCGACCTGTCGGTTCTGGAGTCTGGGGTACTTTAACAAGCACCAGGCATAAAGTGGCTGCCATTGCCCAGCCTGGTTGCTCACCTCTCCCACAGCACACTCCTCCTGCCTCGGGCTCCCCAGGACGGGCTTTCGAAGCCAGGCTCCTTTGGCAGAGTGTCATTGCCTGTGTCCCGAAGCTCCCTGGTCGTCTTTGGCAGCCGCTGCCATGCCGTGGCCCCGTTCAGGCAGCCAGGACTTGCTCCGGGAGCCCCAGTGCTTCCCCCACGCCCACCACCAAAAATGTGTGTCCATGCTCTCTAGCCAAGAGCTCTAGCTCTGAGGTCCTGTTTGATGCCCACAAACACTCTACTGGGCAGCAGGAAGGAGATTTATCTCCCCATTATGTGCATGAAGAACCTGAGTCTTGGAGAGCTGCAGTGACTGAGCCCAGATCATGCAAGACAGGCAAGGTGGCACCTACGAGTAGCACTCAGACCCGTCTGCCCTGACTCCTTGCCCAGCTGGACCAGGTCGGGCTCCTCCTCTTCTGCCAGCAATTATTCCACACCCTGAAATCCATTTGTACATTCACTAATTCATTCAACAACCACGTATTGAGGAACCATTGTGTGCTGAGCACTTTGCCCCGCACTGGAGATACAATGGTGAACAAAGTGGGCGGCACCGCCACCCTCATGAGGCTTCCGCGTCATTCCTAATTCTCTCCCCTCTGATTTCCGTACCCCCCCACTCCCAAGCCAAAGCACAGGATTCTTTTCCCCTGAGCGTTATCGTGATCGAAATAGTATATGCTAATTGTAGAAAGTTGGAGAATACAGATAAGCAAGCATGAAATAAAAGTGCTATGTCCTATCGCCCAGGGCTAGGCTGTCACACATGAGTAGTGCACGTCCTTCTAGGTAGTTTTCTACTCTATGTGTTTAAAGTATATATATTCACCAACATGAGATTTTATAGTATTTGCTCTTCTAGAACCTGCTTTTCTCAGCTAATGAACTCTCTAACCCCATGCCAATACATTTTCATCTCATCTAAAGCCATCTATAATCAACGTTCCCTAAGTAGCCCCTGCTTTACTTTTCTAGCTGGTTTTGTCCAAACCAGGATCCAATCCAAGACCACACTTTGTGTTTGTTATGCTCCTTAAATCTATTTTCATCAAGACAGACTGCCTCTCCCCTCCCCCTTCATGACACCAGCATGTTGGAGGGAAAACACCCATTGTCCCACTCTCTGGACTTGCCTAGTGCTTCCTCTCGATACCCTTTGGTTTTTTCCCTCTTTCCCAGCATTTTATATAAACTGAGAGTTCTGAAGCCTGGATGGACTCAAGTTGAACATTTTTTTGCCGAAATACGTCCTAGTGACACTGAACACACTTCATATCTTCCCCTCGTTGGGTGGGGACAGGCTAATTCCTCTATTGTGTGGTCACATTTTCCCTGTGAAAGAACCAGTGTGCTGTTACTTTGGCAGAACACAAGTGTCCGTGCCTTAATCATGAGTCATTTGTTTTAACACCATCCCCAAACAAATAATTTCACTGGGGGCAACACGATGCTAATACCAGGTCCTGGAATACTGTTGGCTAGTATTCTATGCAATCTAGCTTCCCCTTATTAGTAAGCTATCGGTTATCATGAAATACAGTATCTACTGGGAAGAAAATTCAGTTTTTCCTTTAGTTGTAAATATTCCTAGTAAGGAGTTCATTAACAGTCGCTTTGCTTCATGGACTCTGAATTTTCATAGATTCACGTTGTTTCCGTCCACCTCAATCTTGATTCTTTGCAGTGCTCAGCAACGGTACGACTTTGGTGAGTAGGGGCCTCTTGAAGTCGGTTCCTCTGATCCGACCACAAAACTCCCCACATACCCCAGAAGCCAGCAAGGCTGCCCCAAAGATGTCATACTCAGCATGCGGTCACGGAGCTCTGCCTCCCAATCCCCCAGACATGTCCTTTCTCTGTCCTTCCCTGGAGGTTCAGCAGTGTGGCTGGGATGCCTGAAATGCAGGAACTGAAGAGAGTCACAGAGCTGAGGTCCAAGCTGCGGGCTGTGAGTGAGGCCGGGGGGTGGGTGGACTGTCAAGCGCAGAGTTGGGGGGGAAGTCAGGCTGCCACCAGCACCCCAAGCTGAGGACCCTCTGGGGGTCTGCCCTTTGTTTTCTTGTCCTCCAGTTGGCTGAGGCCCTCTCCAGATATGCCCACGATATCACAGAGACCCAGATGAGCCTAAGCAACCTGAGCTCTGAGCTGATGAAGAACCGGGATCAGGTACATGCGGACAGAAGGTCTGTGGGATTTTCCTTTCTGGTTGGGTGGGGGTGGGGGCAGGGGTGCACAGCTCAGAAGGTCCAGTAGCCTTTTTAGGAACCAATCCGCTTTCTCCCTTATCTCAGCAAGGGTGCTGGGGCATGGGGTAGTGGCGTGGGATCCAAGAATGTGCAAGACCGTCCCCTGAGACTGGCCAGAAGTAGAAAAGGATCTGGGGTCCCACACCCCTCTGGGAGTTCAGAGAGCAAATTAGAAATCCTCGCAGGTGCACTGGGTCTAAATAAAAGAATAATTTTGTTCCATTTCTATTGTGAACCCTTGCTCTGCTCATTCCCTGGGTTGGCGCTCCTATTTGTAGCGTCTCATTTAATCCTCAAAATAACAATACCGCTAGCACGCTGCTTTGGTAGATGTGGAAGCTCACTCAGGGAGGTTAATGTGCCCTGGGTCACAGCCGGTCAATGACACGTGATGGTGGTGGCATCCTCAGCTCAGGTTTGCCTACCTCCAGACCCATGGTCTCGGCCTACACCAGGGACTTACAGCCTCTACAGCCTCATTCTGTCTTTCAACAAACGTGAAAATGCCCCGCCCCCCCCCCTCCCCCCCCCCCCCCCTCCACCTAGCAGCCTGGTGCATGTGGCTCCGCCCTGATCAGTCACTCAGTGCCTACACGGATCCGGATCCGTAACCCAGGCCCTCAATTCCAAAATCAACGAGTTCTGAAAGCCGTAGGGTTTGTTTTGTTTGGGTTTGTTTTGGTTTGTTTTGGTTGCAAAACCTGACCTCAGCTGGCATGAGTCTCTTTTATCCCACCTACACTGAGCATTCTTACAGTTCTCTGAACTTGGGGTGTATCTCACAAGGGATGCTGAACCAGGCCTCACTCGGGTTCTTCCACAATACAGCCTATGTAACTGAATTACCTTTCTAAAATCAGAAGACCGTATCTAGCCCGAGTCTTTTGGCTAAAAACTGGTGGTGAGGTCTTGTTCACCCCAGGTTCTCCAAAGGGCAGGTGACCCACAGAGCCCTGGGAACCCGCTTGGGCCCTGCCCAGAGTCCAGCTCCAGAAATAGCTGAGATGGGGTCACTGGGAGGGACTTCGGGAAGGAAGTGGAGCTAAACAGGCCTGAGGGTGAGGAAGAGCACCTCTCCCCCCACAACACACACACACACACACACACATACAAACAAAGTGTTTGTATCCAGCCTGAAAGGGGGAAGGAAGAAACAATAATGACCTTAAGCCCTAGGAGGTGAAGGTCCTTGGGAGGTCATCTCCCTCATTCCCCTGCCTCCAGGCAAGACTGAGGACCCTTGGATTCATTCTCGTTTTAGACAGGGATTGTTGATTCATTATTTAAGCACCTTCTGTGTGCCAGGCGTTGAATATACCAAGAGGGCAATGTTTCTATTCTTCCCAGGCAACCAGAAGAGAGATTTCTGCTCCTCTCCCATCTACCCCAGGCACTGCCAGGCTCTCAGGCTCTCAGGGTCCTTCCTGGATTCTGTTCTCAAGCCTTCTAGTATAGCAAAGGCCATTCCGTGGCCTGTCCCCTTGGCTTTTTGTCTATCTTATGTCTTACTCAATACCTTGTGTGCGTATGTGCGTGCGTGTGTGTGTGTGTGTGTGAGAGAGAGAGAGAGAGAAAGAGAAGGAATAAGCGTGGGAATGAGAGGTGGCTGGCCGTCCCCAAGGCACTTCAAACAAGCTTAGGGACAGGAAAGTCACTCTCATTTCCAGACTAGACCCCAAAACTGTGGCAATGAGGCTCCTTCCCCAGGCAGGCAGCTCCTCCGCTATCCCAGGCCCCCGCCCCCCACCGGCCATGCCAACTGCTCCCTGACCCTTTCCTCTGTGCTGTTGGATTCTCCCATTGCCTGGTCCCTGTCTCCTGCCCACAGCATCCAGCAGATTCAGTGCTGTTTGGACAAGATGAACCTCATCTACAAACAGTTCAAGAAATCCAGAATGAGGCCAGGTGAGCCAAGGGGAGAGAGAACTCCTCCCTGCTCTCTCTCTTCTCTCCCATCTCTCCCTCTTCCTTCCTTCCCTCTGCTTATCCGGCTCTCTCTCAATACAGCACCGGTGTTGCCACTGGAGGCCCCTATGTGGATGGTGCATGAGAGGCCAGCCGGGGTGCAGCTGGTCTAGGCCGTGTCCCTCTGTGAACTGAGGGACGTGAAGCCTGTACCTATTGCCATGTAAGAGGCTTAGATGCCATGGGTGGGGGACTCAGCTGGCTGGAGCCTGGCTGCTATGGGAGAGGTGGCCTTTGAAAGAGACCCCTCACTTCTGCAGGGCACTTTACAGTTTAAGGAATGTTTCCCTACCTGCTGTGTCTTTGGCTCATTAAAACAGCCAGGTTTCCCAGATAAGGGAGGATCTGAAGAAATGTCGTGTAGTCACTGGGCCAACTACTTAGCCTGTGTTATCTACTCATCTGAACAAAGACCCTCTGGGTGGGGGCAGCTCATTTACAGGCTCAGGGATGGGCAGCTGCTTGCCCAAGGTGACTGCCATCACGGGACAGGGTAAGATGGAACCTAGGGGAGGGTTGTGGACCTGGGGGCCTGGGAGACCTCAGCTGACTCTTGGGTTTAGGGGACTAACACACCAGGAGCCAACCCTCTCCCTCTCCACCCACGTAGCAAACATCTCCCGATGTGTGAAGGCCTTGGTCTTGAGTGTCAAGTTCTCCTCCATCCCTAGAATTATCTAAAAAGCACTAACCCATAGAAATGTGATGCCAGAAACATACCTAACTGTGAGTTCTCTACGTGCCAGAATTTAAAAAGTAAAAACAGGTGAAATTGATTTTCATGATATATTTTATTTAACCCAATGTGTCCAAATTGTCATTTCAGCATGTAATCAACATAAACCAAATTACTAAAAAGATATTTTACCTTTTTTTTTTTTTTTTTTTGCCACGTGCTAAGTCCTCACAATCCTGGTGTCTTGGACACTCACAGCACATCTCTGTTCAGAAGCTAATTTTTTGGCAGGTGAGCTGTCGTCTCACCAAAGCCATAGAGCTGTGTTCCATGGGAAAACAATATTTTACACTGCTCCAGCTTTAAGTTGTTGATTAATTGAATTAGTTACATTAAAATAAAATTCAGTTCCTCGGGCATACTAGCCACTCGGCAGGTTCAGTAACCACCCGTGTCTCGTGGCTGCCGACTCAGACATACAGATCCGGATGATCTTGTCTCCGTGGGAGCCTCAGTCCTGCCTCTGGGTCTGGCTGGGGGGGGGGGTAGGGGAGCAGCACAGGAGATGGGGAAACTGAGACTCTCCTGTTCCTGACGCCCAGCTGGCCTCCTTGCTGTGATTTCAGGAGACCCTCGGAGGCTTTTCTGCCTTCGTCACTGGGATTCCATCGTCCTAGCATCACTACCCTTCTGAGCACCTCGCTAGGCACCATTACTCTCCCCTAGTTATAGGTGAGGAAACCAAGACCCTGGGAGACTAAATAGCCCAAGCAATCCAGGTCTGGACACTTCTAACCACTCCGCTTTACAACCTCAAAGAGTTTTGTTTCCATGGGTCTGCAAGAGTCCTTTATGAAAATTAAAAATGAAAGGAAGAATAACTCTTGACTGCTACCCCCTGGAGTGTTGAAAGAGGCCATTCTGAAATATGCTTCCTGGTTTTCTCTCTCTCCTCACACCCGTCCTGGTGTTATAGACGATGGATGAGGAAGCCCACTCGATGAGATGAGGTCACTTGCCCACCACCTCCTGCTACCAGGAGGCTGGGCTGGGACGTGGAGCTGGGACTTCACGAGTGCTCAGAGAGCTGAGAGCAGGGCCCAGGACAAAGATCCCAGGGAGGGGGTTCTGCCATTAGGGAACCGGGAGGGGGCAGCAAGGCAAAACTCAAGCGTCAGGTCACCCCCGGGAGGCCCATTCCCTCGAAGCACAGGAGGGGGCAGCATCTCCCTACTGTGGTGAGCATTGGCAGGAGGTGGCCAAGGCGGTGAAAACCAGCTCTTCTGGCAAAAGTGGCTGGTCCAAGAAGGGGGGAGGTAGAGAATGAAGGCGAGGTACAGGGTGGTGGCCCGGCTTATCCAGCCCCTTGCTGTAGAGCCCAGCTGGCTCTGCCTGCAGCTCGAATGGTCAGGAATGGGACCCACAGACTGCAGGCATCAGCCACTCCGGAGGGGTCTTGGATGACCTTGGAGGAGGAGCTGGGGCTGACCACGCTTCCTTCAAGGTCCTCATCCACCACATCCCGCCTGAAAGTATCCCCAAGTATCATCTCTCCACTCCCAGCCCCAGGAACCTTATGGCAATTTCTCTGCAGCTTCATGCCTGCCCCCCTGCCCCCACCCCCCACACCCTTTCCTGGCTGTTTGTTTCACTCCTGACCTTTCTGGGTCCACTGAGCTCTTGAGGTCCCAGGCTGAGCTGCCTTCATCTTTGTAGTTGTCCCCAGACCCTTGTGGCATTCTGTTTCGTTGACTAATTAAACAGGCGACACCATTCCTGTCTGTTTCCTTCAGGCCTCGGCTACAACGAGGAGCAGATTCACAAGCTGGATAAGTGAGTGGCCCGTGCCCCTGGCAGGTGGGTGAGCGGGAGGGTGGGTGTCGCCGGGAGCGATACTCTGTCCCTGACCGGATGGGGTGGAGGGCTCTGATCCGGGCTTAGGCAGAAGAAAAGCGGGTAACTGTATGTGGGGGCAGGTTATCTGGGGTCAGGGGAGGGAGATCGTGTAGCTGACTCAGAGGGAGGTTTCCCTGAAGCAGTCTTGATGTAACTGGGTTTATTTCTAGTATGAACAAGACTGTTTGGAATATTTCCATTCCTAGTTGCCCTCACTGACTCCCCGCTTACCGCTTCCGGCTTCTGACCTCTGCCGGAGCGTTCCCTCGCACTGCTCTCTGCTCCTCTGTATGCTGGACTCTCCTCTTGCAGGAGACCCTCCCTGACTTCAGTGGTTATTTGTAGACTTACTCCCCCAGCTCTACACCCGTCCCTAACCCTCACACACACACACACACACACACACACACGGTCTCTCAGTCTCTGCAGAACCATCTCGTCTCCCCTGTGAGGACTGAGCCTGTGAGCATGTGTGTTCTCTGAGGCCCCCTTGTCCTTCCCCCACATCTCTCTGTTGCTGGGTCGTGTGTTCCAGCCACTCCGATCTCCACAGTTCGTGTGTGCAAGCATCATTTCCTGCTTGTTGGGACAGGCAGCCCTGCCGTGGGCCTTGAGGCGGTGGACACTGAGGGATGCTGCCCTTGTGCACGGGTGGCTCTCGTTGCTTATCTCTGTGCCTGGGGGTCTCTCTGTCTTTTCAGGGTGAATTTCGGTCATTTAGCCAAAAGGCTCCTGCAGGTATTCCAGGAGAAGTGCGTGCAGAAGTACCAGACATCTCTAGTCACGCACGGCAAGTGGATGAGGTAACAGTCGGACCCTCCCCACTGAGCTGAGCTCGTGGACCCCCAGGGCCCTTCTGAGCCTGGCCCTTCGGGCTTGCAGAGCCCAAACTGAGGGGAGGTGGGAGTAAAGGCACAAAGACCAGAACATGAGGGGTTTTTTTGTGCACCTGGGAGATTTCTGTACGTTAGCTTATTTAATCCCACAACATCTACCTACGCAGTACACACGCTCACCCCACTTCACAGATGAGGAAACTGAGGCTCAGGGCACAGGTCTCATTCTCAATACCACACAGCTAGTAAGTAGCAAAGACTAGTCTGTGGGTATGACTGCCTGGAAACTCTGGCTTCTTTCCATGTTTCCAGGTGGTTGTGTTGGGAAGCCCCCCCTCTGGGGAGAAGTGGGATGCGGCCCTTGAATAGAACCCTCTCAGACGGCCCCCTGTAGGAGTTCTGGGTTTTCCCTTCTCCGATGAGTCCCTCCCTCCTTCCCCTGCCTGTGGGAATACCGGCCCCTCCTGAGAAGAGAGGGCAGGTTCCCAGGCCCGTATGACCTGTGGGCTTGTTATGGGGCTGACACCCATCCTCACATTAGAACACAGCTCCTCCTCCACCCCCCCACCCCACCCCACCCCACCCCACCCCAAATTCTGATTTAATTGGTCTGAGGTCAGGCTTGCAAGTCAGCACTTTAAAAGCGCCTCCAGGTAATTCTAATGTGTAGGCAGGGGTGAGAATCAACCACTGGTTTATCTGTCCTTGGGTTGGTTTCCTTTTTATGCAGTGGGGAAAATGGTCCTGCCCACTCCCTCCACTTAGAGAAAAAGAGAATTCGTAAAAGAGTCCTGACCTTGATTTGCTCTGGAAATGGGGCCGTTCCCGTAGTAAGTGCCCTGGGGTGGGCTTCCTCTGTCTGTCTGGAGCCTGACCTGGCCCCGAGCTCGTCCTCACTGGCATGTGTGGTGGGCCCAGCCACATGTGGTTGTGCACTCCCGCCGTGGTTCTGCTCGGACCCTCAACAGTCTCAGTCAGAAGTGCCCTCCGTGAGAGGTGAGGGAGCACCCGGCAAGAGGCAGTGAGGGGGGCAGATGCCAGGACCCATCATCTCCATCCTCCGCTGTCTGGAAAGCCTCTCCCCGTGTCTGCGTGGCGACCCGAAGGGCGGCTGGATGGGCCCCTGTCAGAACGCGCAAACCCAGCTCTGATTTCTTACCTGCTCTCTCCAGGGAGGCGCACGAGACCAGGATCCGCTTGCGTATGGTCAGCTGTTCTGTGGCTGCCTTTAACACAGAAGCCCAGGGAGCCCAGGAGAGCCTCAGCAAGGTGCGAGATCTTCAGGGGGCACCGGGGCTGCCGAGAGGAAGCCAGGTCAATCCGGCACCCTGGGGCCACGGGGCCATTCCCCTGCCTTTGGGCAGGGCTGCCTTCAACCAAGCCCAAGCACTTTGTGGGGTTGGAGGTCTCTAACATACAAATGTGCCCTGAGGTGGGGACAGAGGGAAGGGAAGGCACTTCCTGGTGATCTGAGACTGAAGGTCACTGCACAGACAGCTTCCAGAACTCTGGGACATCTTCCTCGGGCCCCGTGGAGCCGGGAAGTGTCCAAGCTACTCCTGAGAGAGGCCACGTGAACTCTCTGTGGTCTTTTAGTCTGCTCTCGGGGAAGAGACCCCCACACAGGCAGCTCTGGGAAGGCTGCTTCTCTGGTCCCCAGCCTGTGGCACCTGTAGCCAGCCTCATCCCTTCAGAGGCTGGCTGGGCTGTCCTGCCCCTTCTCTGGAGCTCCTAGCTTGGGCTGGGCCATGGCGTTGTGGGCTGGACCCAGAGGAGAACTGGACAGTCTGGACCGTTAAATCCAAGCACAGTCGAGGGAGGGTGGCTGTGTCAGCCATGCTCCCAGGGTGGGAAGCAGGAGCTTGTGGGAAAGGCTTGGGCATTCTGGGTGCCCCAGGGATGCAGGCTGAGAGCCATTTTGTCACCCTTTTCTTACCCTTACTCACACCTCCCTTACAAAGAAACACACCTGCTGGCCCCCCCTCCTGACTAAAGTGTGGCTTTCCCTTCAGATCCTTGACCAGTTATCTCACCAGCTCCTTCAGGACAGAACAATGGGGGCTCAGGTCTCAGCACCCCCCACAGCTCCCCACCCCAGCCCTGCACTGACAGACCTGGTTCTGCAGTAAGTGCTGGAGAGAAGAGGGGAAGTGTGTGTGGAAGGGAATAGTGGGGGAGGGGGAGGGTGCAGAGGTGAGAGCCCAAAGGGTTCTGCCTCAGGCCTGGGAGGCAGGAATCAAGAGAGTCTGGGTGGCGGGCTTCCTGGGGAAGGGGTCAGGCGGGCAGCTGGGCCTCAGCCACAGCCGCCTCTCTGCCCTCTGCCTTGGACAGCATGCAGGAGCTCTGCGAGGAGGTGAAGCTGCTGGCCTTCGACCTTCAGGACAACAACCGCATCATTGAAGGGTAAGGAGCTCCCACTGTGTGTGGGGACGGGCGGCTCCTCAAGCCACCCTTGGGTCCCTGTGCCTGCCCATGCAGGTTTGATGACAGGTGTCCCTTTTCCAGTCACATCAGAGCTTTGGCCTTGTCCTTAGGTGGGTCGCCATCTTTGTGAGGTGTAGGCTTTCACTAGAGTCTTGAGGACGTGAGCCTCAATAAAGTCAGACAGGAGGACTCAGAGGCACGTGGGTTTGTGGCCACATCCTGCTCCCTGATAATGTGGACTCTGCCTGATGCCTTCCCCAGACCGAGCCCTTCAACCTCCGCAACCATCCATAGAGTCCTGCTGTCCATGTCCCACACCAGGAAACCACAGTACAGAACGTGGGTTAACTGCCCGAGGCCTTTCTCCCGCCCTGTTGGGCTCCGTCTTTGTGCACATGTTCCCAGGGCCGCCAGGCTGCGGGCCCAGCCTCAGAGACTCTGGATCACCTCCTGTTAGGGTCCCCTCCCCAGGGTGGGGGGCAAGGTGTACCACAGGGGGTGCAGCAGGGCTCAGACTTTTGGATTTTTTGCACCAGTGACATTCACAAAAGAGAGCTGGAGAATAACAGACTGACCAACTTCTCACATATCCAAGTAAGCGCATTTGAAAGGGAAAAAGCCCTGCCATCTAGTAGTCCTGCTTGTATAAAGCACATTTTTAATACCAAGGAGAAGGGGGGACCTAATCTCGGCATCGAGGATGGTCCTTGCCCTGAAGGTCAGAGTGCCTGTTTACATACATACACACTTGTGCATGTGCGCGCACACCCCACACCCTTCCCATCAGCCTAGTCTGTCGCTTCCCCACGGGACAACCTGGGGTGCAGTGGAAAGAATCTGCAGAAATTCCAACAGGACCTGACTCCTGGCTGCTCTGTACAAAGGGCATGAACCCGGGAGATTTGTCCTGCTTTCAGCTTCGGTTCCCTCCCCTGTGAAATAGGAATGAATGGTGCCCCTCCCTGATGTTGGACTAAGCAGGATAAGAGACACCATGTGCTGGGGAGGAGGGGCACAGAGGAAAGGGCTCACTAAATGGCAAGTATTGGGAGCTGGGGAGCCAGGAGCAGAACTTACGCTTTTCCTGACTTTCAGGGTCCTTGGGCTGAGGAGGGAGCTCCTCCCTGACCCATCCCAGCAAGGGGAGAATCCATCCTCTTAAACCCCTGCGGGGGGGGGGGGGGGCGGAATTCTTTCCCAAGCGGCCCTCGTGGGCAGGAAGTTCCAATTTTAGTGCTGACATAAATTTTTCTTGCTGTGATATGGAGTTTATTTACAGATAGCTCAAAACTTTAGTGAATTTTCACTTCCTTATTCAGAGCTGTAGCCAAAGAGCCTACAGAAACAACTTGAATTCCTCTCCCCACCTCAGCTGCTCCTGACCTTTGGCCACACTGGATTCACCAGGGGAGCTTTGAAGAGAGTGGCTCCCAGGTCTTGCCTCCAGAGACTCTGGTGCCGCAGGAGGTTGGGGATTTTATAAACTCCCCAGGTGATTCTAAAGTGTAGTCAGGGATGAGGACCAGAGTCGGGGGTCAAAGACACGACGAGGGGACAGCTCAGGATAAAATGGCTGGGTGTTCCTGAAGGTTGAGTGTGTTGGGTCCTGGGTTACGGGCTGCAGGCTTCTCTGCCTAGGTGGGGGAAGCTAACTGGTAGCTTTCCTTACAGGTTAAGTAGGCCCCCGTCGGCCCCTGACTCCTGAGGTCCGAGCTCCATGGGGGCACGACATCCTGAAGCATTAGAATCATTCAAAGCCCGCTCTCCTGCCTGCAGTGCGGGACCTAACACAGGATGATGTCTGGTCCCATCTCATCAGCCTACCTCTCTCCCGGCCAACAGCTGGGAGATGTCACCAGCATTACCTTCCACTGCCTCTCTGCCGGAAGCAGCACAGTAGGACCTGGGGTGCCAGGCCATCTCCGTCAGGCCCCACTGCCTGGGCTGAACTTTGTGTCTCTCTCACACAGGCTCAGGTACGGCTCCTCCGTCTCCCGGGCCTGTGTGGCTAAAGCTGGCAGGCCGCCTGGGGGGAGAAGAGACTCAGATCACTCCCATCGATCTGCCCACCCACCTCTTCTGGTTTACGGGGCTTCACTTCTCAGGGAACAGAAGAGGAGGCCTCCAGGGGTTCCCCTAGGATGCTAGGTCAAGTGACCTAATTTCAGTCTTCCTTCCTCTTAAGGGGTTCCCCAGGGAACATACAACCCTCCCCTCTCCTACGATTTCTGGGGCTCCCCACCCTCAGCCCCAGGCATTCCAGAGCCTGATTTTGCCTCTACTCTTGGTCTGGCAGAGCCTGGCAGAGTTGAGAGAATGGGTGGTCAAGGCCAGGTGCTAGGTCCCCGGGGACCCTTGCCCTCCTCATTCTGCCCGAGGCACTGCCGGGCTCTGGGAGACGCAGCCAGCCACTGTCAACAGTGAGCACAGGCCCGTAAGCCCAGTGCCCAAAGGAGATAAGAGGCCTGCACCTTGAAGAAGTGGAATAAATGTGGCGTGGCCTTCTTTTTCTCTACTTCTGAGTGGCTCTCGCTGGGCTGTGTCTGTGAGGCAGGGGAAGGCTCTTGGCTGTGTGTGTGCTTGACATCCCAGCAGGCGGTGGGTGGGGATCTGTGAGGACAAGGACTGGGAAACAGAGGCGGGACTGGTCACTTCCTGATCCCTGCCTTTCCCCTAAATGGGCCCTAATTTCAGGGAAAAGTCCGAGGAAGATGGCATCCTGCTGGGAGGGCTTGCCTGCCCATTCCTTCTCCTGCCCCTAGTCATTTGGGGGGGACTTATAGGGGGCCTGGGACTTGGGGAGAAAGGAGATCTCTTTCCCCCACCAACTCAAATCTACCATCTAAGGGCCTACTCCTCCCCCACCCCCATTCCCCACCACTGTTCAAAACCTAGGCTGTGTCCTAAATATCGAGCCTAAGCACTGCTGTGGACCATTTCGAGTATTCCCTCATTTTGCCTAGAAGCTAGAACGGTGCCTGGGCACTCAGACTTGTACAAACGCAGTCTTTCCCCGCACTACATCCAGCCTTCCCTTAAGCAGAACTCAGCTCCCCACCTAGCCTAGGGGGTGGGGGAGAACGCAGTCAAGTAGCCCCATGAGGGGAGGGAGATGCGTGGGAGGCTCCATTTGTGCATGAAGCATGAAAATAACACTATGCTTGACTCTAGATCACCCCAGAAATCTTTCCTGCCCGTCTTCACGAAACCTCCATGTCCTCAGAGGCTACCCTGCCTAATGACCCAGCAGGGCAGAAGTGAGGAGACCTGGGTCCTGCATTCTGATACCATCCATGCTGCTTCTCTATGGAAAAGACCAGCACCCTCTAAAGACCCAGGGGAGGGGCACCAAGGGGCTGCTTGCATCGGGCCTAAGTGGCTTCACGTATGCCATTTGGGGGGGTGGCGTCCATGGGGTCATCTATACCCAATGGGCTCAGAGTCTGGGGCCCCTGGAACCAGCTGCTGCCTCTCCACGGCCCTGGGCCCTGGGCACGCCTGGTCTGCTCTGCCTGCGTGAAGTTCAGGCTGACACTTCTGGCTCATCAATGGCCTTGTAGGGAAGTCCCAGCATGGATTTTCCCTGGCAGCTGTGGCTGCCTCTGGATCACATATGCTTGGTGGAGCTCAGCAGAAGAGCCAGGGGATCCCTGAAAGCCAAGTGTGGATTTTTGAGACATGATATGATCCAGGCTCTGTGATCTCATGAGCAGAGCCCAGCAGAGGACATGCTCAAAGGCTCCAGTCTGTTCCTGTGCTGGGACGTGGACGCCTCCCCCGATTTAAACTCCTGCAGAGCTTCTGATTCTGTGCGAGGAACTGGACCAAGGCCCAGATTCAGAACGTTGTAAGATCCTCAGGTGTCTGAAGACCTCTTAAACTCCTTCTGTCCTCTGTAGTGATTCCTAACACGACACTTAAAATGAGCCCACTCGGTTCCTCAGGCATGAACCGAACACCCATACTGTGCCAGGCCCGGTTATGGGTACCAAAACCACACAGGTGACTACGATGCCTCACCTGCTCCCGGAGGAGTTTACCTTGATGGGGGAGGCATCTCAGTGTCATGAGGAGAGTAGGAACACACAGCTCAAGTGTGGCATTACGTCACCATCATCACAGGGGACCACGGTTAGGTCAGGGAAGGACTCGGGCGGCAGTGGACTCCGGTGAGGTCTTGGCAGGTGAGTGGAGTTACCTAGCAAAGAAAGCATGACAGGCGTCCCCGGCAGTGGGAACAGCACAGCCACGGCATGGAAAGAACTGTAAGAATGTGTGTCACTGTGGAGTAAGCTGAAGTGGGAAGTCAGTGTTGAGGAAAGAGGGCAGCCAGACCCAAAAGGTCCTGTAGGCCACACTAGGGAATTTGAGCTTTACCTCAGGGAAGCATAGAAACAGGTTTAAAGCCAAGGCCAACTGGTATTTTAAAGATATGACTCTTTGGTGTCCCTGTGGAGGGTGTATTGAAACACCGTGCCTCGGTCTCATTTGTAAAGTGGTGATGACATCTTTCAAAGTTACAGGTAGGAATAGATCAGATATTTCCACAAAGTGCCTGAAACACAACGTTAATTCTCTGCACACCCCCTGCCCCTCCCTTGGCTGTGAGGATCCTGTGCAGGGTAGATCAAGAAACAGATGCTCTTGGGGCGCCTGGGTGGCTTAGTCAGCGAAGCATCTGACTTGTGGATCTCTGCTCAGGTCATGATCTGATGGTTCGTGAGTTCAATCCCCACATCAGGGTCTGTCCCAATGGCGTGGAGCCTGCTTGGGATTCTGTCTTTCCTTCTCTCTGCCCCTTCCCCGCTTGTGTGTGCACTCACATTCTCTCTCTCTCTCTCTCTCTCTCAAAATAAATAAATAGACTTAAGAAAAAAAGAAATAGAAGCTCTTGTGTCAGATAAGTTCAGTCAGTGGCTCAGTTCGGTCACAAATATCTGGAAAGAATCCACATGGCATTTAGATTTATGGCGAGCATCCTCTTAAAATAGGCTAGTCCATGTTAAAAGTGGGCCTAACTAGGAGGATGTGGGGGCACATCTGGGCTCCCCATGCGGTTAGTGCAGCCCACTCTGGAGGGCCTGGTGCCTCTTTCAGTGCCCAGAGCTACAGGCCTATAGTCTCGGTGTTTCAGAATCTGCTCAATTTCCTCTTTATAGGCTGGTGTCCGGGTTCAAAACAGATTCTGGGACCCCGCCCACATGATTCCAATCAGTAAGGGTATAGCCCAGGAACTGCAATGTGGATAAGCTTCTCTGGAGATTCTTTTTTTTTTTTAATTTTTTAAAAATGTTTTTATTTATTTTTGAGAGATCATGAGCAGGGGAGGGGCAGAGAGAGAGGGAGACACAGAATCGGAAGCAGGCTCCAGGCTCTGAGCTGTCAGCACAAAGCCCCAAGGTGGGGCTCAAACTCACGGATCATGAGATCATGACCTGAGCTGAAGTCGGATGCTTAACCAACTGAGCCATGCAGGTGCCCCTTTCCTGGTGATTCTTAAGCTAAAGTTTGAGAACACTGAGGCAGAGTTTGCAAACGACCTGCAGAGGACATGTGAACGCCCCAGCACAGGCCAATGGGCAGTGGGCAGTATACGCCTGATCAAGCACTGCCCCCCCACCCTGACAGCTGAGGTCAGGGAGGTTAGGCTAGGGGACAGGACAGATCTCCACAAGGACCTGGCCACTCTCCCACTGCACCCACTGTTTGCTTTCTCGGGCCTATCTCGCTTCAGCAGGGGGAGCCTCTGCTACAGTCATTTGGGAGTCACTTCCAGGCTGCTTCAGTGGTTTTGTAAAAGGTGGAATCCTGGCTTCTTTTCCTTTCATCTCACAGAGAATCCTTAGCCAAGTGATGCCAACGGGAGGCGGTAAGGAACGGGCCAGGATGGCCTGAAGGAGCTTCAGACTATTTCCCTTGGAAGCTCTGAGTAACAGCAGTTACTTCAAGCAGCTGGGCCCTTTCCCAGCGCCCTCTGTAGAGAGACGGGGGTGTGTGGGGGAGACAAGAGATGGGAGTAAGGACAGGAGAGAGGGTGGGAGGCAGGAGAGAGAGGAAGGGAGTGATAAAGAGATGGACAGGCAAAGGGTAATGGAGAAGGAGGGCGGAGGGGGAACAGAAATGAGAGGACCGAGACCCAGAAGAGACAATTGTGTGTGTGTGTGCATGTGTGTGTGTGTGTGTGTGTGCATGTGTGTGTGTGTGTGCGCATATATGGTGGGTTGGGTGGGAGCAGGAAGAGCCGGGAAGACCATCCCGGCCACTGTGCTTGTGCTGGTCTGTCACAATCTTCGTCCCTGGCTTCCTGCCACAGCAATGGGCCCAGAGCTGACTTCGTGCTGGAATATAAGTGGCTGTGGCTTGGAGCCTCCTCTCTGGCTGAGGGGGAGAAGCTGCAGACAGATCTGCCTGGAATATCTGAGTTTTTCCAACACAGAAAGAAGAAACATACACACACACACACACACACACACACACACACCAGTCTTATCATAAGCCTGGTGGAGCGACTTGGGTGGAAAAATCCCATAATTGAGATGCAGACCGAGGAGGCATCACTAAACTGTTGGCAAACAAGCCCCACCCACCACCCCACCCTACAGGGTGACACCTTTCCAGGAGCCCTCAGATCCTTGCTCACGTTTGAACCCCGGTTTGCCCTCTTGTCCCAAGTACTGTCAAGGACCCAGATGATCCCTGTGGGAGCACTGGGGGTTGGTGACACAAAGAAAGCCCATCCTCCTGAAGTGGGGAAGACATCCTCCTAGCCTTCAGCCCTGGCCATGGAGGCAAGAAATCCACCCCAGTGACCATCAACTTTGGAGGAGTTCATGAGTCTTAAATAGAGTTCCCAACACCACTGTCACATCTATCCCGCCCAGCAGGTCACTGGGTGCCTTCTATTCTCCCTGGGCCAGGTAGTTCTTTGTCTCTCCTCCCTGGGTGCAGGGACCATGGCTTAAAGGTTGTTAAGAAATGAGTTGGTAGCTGACAATTGAGTTCATTTCATTAAAAAAATATATATTTTTTTAATTTTAGAGAGAGGAAGAGAGTGCAAGCAGGGGAGAGGGGCAGAAGGAGAGGCGGGGGGGTCTTAAGCAGGCTCCATGCTCAGTGCCAAGCTTGATCCCACAACACTGAGATAATGACCTCAGCCGAAATCAAGAGTTGATGCCCAACTGACTGAGCCACCCAGGTGCCCCCTCCCAATTCTAAGCACATGATAGGATTGCACCTCCTGCTCCCACTGTGTAGGATGGTCTGGATATGCAGGAACTTCCAGGCTCTCTTGGTTTCCCTCTGGCATGGTGACTGGCAACATCAGATGTGGTGGCTGGGATCCATCAGCCTGGGTCCCCGAGTGGCTTTGAAGAACAGACTCTCCATGCCAACCAGCAAAAGGCATGTAATATGAGAGAGAAGCTTCTGGTTTAAAGGCACTGAGATTTGCAGGATGTTTATTACTGCAGCATAACCTAACCTGTCCTGACTGGTCCGGCGAGGCTGTGCAAACAGTTGTACTGTCAGAATCACTGGGAGATCCCCTCAATGCTTCGGGGATTTCAGCGACTTCAAATGCTTCAAAGCCAAACAAAACCAAAAACTTCCCCTTCAGAAAGTCAGGACCCATCCTGTTCTTCCCCTCTCCTTCCTACTAAGAAACTTGGTAGAGGGTTGGGAGGACAGCCCTGAAGCAATTCACCCAATGGGGGAGCCAGCACACTCTCTGACCACCTCCGCAGTGACTTCACACACTGACCACACACTTGAGCTACTGTCAGGATCCTTCCCCTTGGTCAAAAATAAAAACAGCACACCTACTCTTCTGGGGGTGAGTCACAAACAGAAAAAAGTCAATGGCTCTGAGACAAGAGGATCTGCTAACATGGGAAAAACTCCCAGGGGAGGTGTCTCAGCAGATGCTGTGGTCCTACCCGGGTAGCTGGCATGACCAAAGACCGGTCCAAACAGTTCTGAACCTCAAGCATCAGCCACTACAGTATACCGGTCATGGTCCTGACCCTACAATGAGACTAGAGTTTATTTAGTACTTCCTCCCTGGGGAAGGAGGACTGACTTGTGAGAGAGACAGAGAGAAAGAGAGAGACAGGGAGTTGTGGGACGGGCTGGGCTGGGCAAGATGGCATCAGAGGAGGCGAGTCCCAGCCAGGGAGCCTCCAGCTGGGGCTCTGGGGAGGCAACTACTTCTCCCAGCCTCAATTCTTGGCTCAGGGAGATGAACCTTAAGATAAACTTGATAAACTTTTTGGGTTGATTACATGAGGTTATGTTATCTCCGTTTTCATCTCCGTTCCCATCCCAGAAGCCAAATGCCGGGCTCTGGCCCTGCACAACCACCTCCCCCATTCAGGGCTGAGAGCAGTCACCACCATTCTTCCAAATCAGAGCTGCATCAGGAAAGGAAGCCCAGATCATTTTTCCGCGCAGCTCAGGCAACTGGGAAGGGGTTTATGTCCGGTGATTCTAGACACCCATCCCATGAGCCTCTCCATCCAGGGGATCTGGGATGGGCTGCCCAAACCCATGCCTGGAAAGGGGGTGGGGAGTGCAATGGAGGGCAGAGATGGTGACTGTTGGCAATTATTTCACAAGCGGCATTTCAGAACTGGCCTTCCAAACGATGTACTCATTACCAGGTCCCTTCTTGCCACAGCAAGCTGTCAACCAGCGCTCAAGCTGGGTGCACGCCCTGGACCTCACCCAGCTCACTGCCTCCTGGGAGACAGTGATCTCCTCCAACAACTCTCAAGTCCGTGGAGATGGATGGATAACAAAGGGTGGATATGAGCAGATATTTACATGCAATACAGGTTTCTGCAACAACTCTGAGAAAACTATTTGCAGAAAAAGTGGGAGAAGGGGGAGAAAGAGACCAAAAAGGCAAATTGTACTTTTCTTTGCAAATATTCAGCAGAAAGCATTCAGGGATAGCCCTCCTGCCGCCCCCGCCTATGGAGTTTTTCCTCAGTTGTGTCCACTGAAGTTCACCTGCCCTGTGGGGAAAAGAACAGAGAAGCCCACGTTATCAGCACCTTGGATCTAGAGTAGTGGAGTCCTTGGACCACCGGCAGCTACACCACCTAGGGATTTGTTAAAAATGCAAAATCTCAGGGCGCCTGGGTGGCCCTGTCAGTTGAGTGTCCAACTCTTGGTTCTGGCTCAGGTCATGATCTCACAGTTCAAGCCCTGCATCGGGCTCTGCACTGACAGTGTGGAATCTGCTTGGGATTCTCTCTCTCCCTTCCCTGCACACACGCTCTCTCTCTCTCTCTCAAAAAATAATTAAAATTCAGGGTGCCTGGGTGGCTCAGTTGGTTAAGCGACCGACTTCGGCTCAGGTCATGATCTCGCAGTTTGTGAGTTCGAGCCCCGCATCAGGCTCTGTGCTGACAGTTTAGAGCCTGGAGCCTGCTTCGGATTCTGTGTCTCCCTCTCTCTCTGCCCCTCCCCTGCTCATGCTCTGTGTCTCTCTGTCTCTCAATAATAAACATTAAAAAAAATTTTTTTTAAATAATTAAAATTAAAAAAGGCAAAATCTCAGACCTCAGCCCTAAACTCATACTGATCAGAAACTCTGGGGGTGGAGCCCAGTAATCTGTGATTTAACAAGCCCTCCAAGTAATTGTGATGCACACCAAAGTTTGAAAAGCACTGAAGGTAGAGAAAGCAAGGTTCAGACAGGGGAGAGGAGAGGTGGGAGAGGGGAGCGGATGGTGCACATTCTCTCCTCTCCTCTCTCTCCTCTCTTCTGCCATGGGTCAAGGCAGGCTGGGAATTCCCTGGCTGCTAGACTCCTGAAATTGCAGGAATTACCTAAAAATTACCTTCAAAGGGAAACTAAAAGCAAAAGTGAAGATTCCCCTATCAGACACTAGGGGGAGTCCCATCTCTGGCTTGGGAAGAACAAGTCTGAGGTCTTTAGGAATTTAGACTATTTGCAAAGTCGGTTGCTGGTGACCTCTGCTAAATCAACCAAACTGAACCCCAAGTTTTAAAAGGACAGGCAGTGGTCACCGCATCAGAGCCGTGGATCGCAAAAGCATTTACCTGTCTTCCCACTCCCAGACTAATTTACGGGTAATAAATAAATAAATAAATAAATAGACAAAAGTACAGAGGCTGGAGAGGGCCCGGGGTCGTGCAGCTGGCGGGTTCAAAGATCCAGCAGTCCTGTTCCCGCCCGCGAGAGATGATCAGGACAGGATACATAATTTGTGGGACCTAGCGTAAAAAGAAACTGCCGGGCCCTTGCTCAAAAAGTATTAAGACTTTGAAGACGGTGAAATCGGAGCGTTCAAATGGAAGGGACAGAGGAGGTTATGAAGCCTGGTCTGGCGCCAGCACAAAAGGACTCTCTGGGTCCCACAAGTGAGCCGTCCATCACTAATACGAAGTAGGGCTTTTGGAGGGGCTGATGTTTCCACAGGAGTTGCTAGAGCAGCTGTGGGAGGAGGAGGTTTTGCCTTAGGAAGATAAGCTCTCCCAAGTCCGGGCGATCCAGGGCCCCGGATCATAACCCCAGTCTTCCGGGAAAGGAATATCCTACCAGGCAGGGCTGCCGACGGAGGGGAAATCCAGCGAGAGTGAAAGTCGCACGCGGACAGCCTCGGCCGCCGAGTAGGCGGCTTCCCGCGGTCAGCATCGGAAGCGTCTGCAGCCGCGCGTGTCTCGGCGTCACCGGACTCGGAGCCGCTGCGGGAGCGCGAGCGCCGACGGGGCATTCCCGACCCACGCGGGGCAGGGTGGCCCCGGGTGGCGGGGGGGTGAGGCGAGGGGAGCCGAGGCGCACGCTCTCCCGTGGGCGGGAAAAGCCGGAGGGTGGCGCGCGGACACCGGCCTCGGGACCTATTCACAGACCCACCCGCAGCTAGTTCCCAAGCCCTTCCTGACCGCCTGCTCCCTCACCGGGGCGTGTTGGGGTGCGGTTATGGGGGGTATCTGGTTTGGGAGGCCGTGATGGGAGAGGGAAGGAGGCAGGGCTGAGGGCAGACAGCCCGCCCAGCAACGCCTCTTAGCTGCCCCAGCGGTCCCGTCCGCTTCCCGAAGACGCGCCTAAATCCGCGCTCGCTCCCGCGCCCCCAGCCGCTCGGCGGGTCGGCGGATCCCTGGGGCGTCCTTCCTGCCTCGCGCGAGTCTCCCCGCCTCCGCCCCGCCCTGCAGGCTGCGGTCCCTTTAAAGGCGCGCTCGTGTGGGGCCGCCCTTCTCTCGAGGCTGACTCGGGAGCAGCGCCACCGCCGCGAGCCGCCGCCGTTGGCCCGGCATGGCCATGGCGTCCCCGGCCATCGGGCAGCGTCCCTACCCGCTGCTCTTGGACCCAGAACCGCCGCGCTACCTGCAGAGTCTGAGCGGCCACGAGCCGCCGCAGCCGCCGCCCCCCGGCCGCTCCTCTCGCCGCTGCGCCCCCGCTCCCCTCTCCACTGCGCGCGGGGCGCACGAGGGGCGCGGCGCCCGGAGGGCTGCCCGGGGGGACCCGGAGCCCCAACCTCGGGCCTCCCGACCCGCTCGCCCTCTCCGGCCTGGTCTGCAGCAGAGGCTGCGGCGGCGGCCTGGGGCGCCCCGGCCCCGCGACGTACGGAGCATCTTCGAGCAGCCGCAGGATCCTCGCGTCCCGGTGGAGCGAGGCGAGGGGCACCGCTTCGCCGAACTGGCGCTGCGGAGCGGCCGGGGCTGGTGTGACCTGTGCGGACGAGAGGTGCTGCGGCAGGCGCTGCGCTGCGCTAGTGAGTGTTGAGGGCATGGCAGGGGAGGGGCGCGCGGGAAGACCGCAGTCCGCGGGCGGGGAACTGCGAGGGGGCTGGGGCAGGAGACAGGGCCATTGACCTTCTCCACTTCGGCTAAGGGAGACGCGCCCGGGAGACTCTGCTTCTTAGTCCCCTGCCCGGTATGCTTTAGTGACTGCCTACTGCCCAGGTATGGTGATGCGGTATTTAACAAATAGCTCTGTCCCTGACAGGTACACACTTCGCCCCGCCACACACACACACACACACACACACACACACACACACACACACACAGGTTGCAGATGATGGCCACGCCGGCAAGGTCATTCCGTTGTATCTCACGCACCTTCTTGCTTTTGCTGTAAGTTCTTGACAGAGGGTTGTGAGACCGGTATTGAGATGGCCCTTAGACCCATGCTTATTAGGGTTAATGGGGAAATGGCTGGTTTGTCGCCTGTGGTACAGGCCCATGGTACATGTCCTCCTATGGCACACCTCTCCTTCAGGGAGCATTGCAGGAACAGGGAAGAGACCTGGTTAGGCTTTGGATGGAAATGGACTGTGAGGTTGAAGCGAACCTGAGGTTACCCTGGACCTGTGCCCCCTCTTGCCTTCCACCTCTGGCCCCTCAAACCTTTGGACTCTGCTCTAATGTTTGGCTGTTGTCCTGCCACTGCCTCCCCCTCCCCTCCTCCTCCCCCCTCAACTCTTCGGTTCCTGCCCCAGTCACCAGGCTCTAAAATTCCCCAACTCCCTGCCCAGGACTTTCCTCCTCCGAGCTCTCAGGCCCCTCCAGCCTTCTGAGCCACTCTTCTCAAAGCCTGCCTGTGGATCACTGGACACCAGTGTTGTAGACTTTCTGAGCAAATTTGCAGTCTTCTTGGCAGGGGCGGGGGGCAGGTGGCGTATTATTTTTCTCTTCCTACAGTTAGGTGTGTGTATTTCTTTAAGGGGTGTCCTCTCCCCACCCCCATATTTGAAGTTGCCATGTTTGGTGGAAGATGTCCATATCCATGGGTCTGTGCGTTTATAGAGATAGTTTAAATATCTGAAGTACAAAGCACAGAACATGGCACAACCCCTAGCAAGCATCTCTGGAAATGAGTTGTGGTTTGCATCTTTTCAGCAAAGGCCCTTCCCCCATGACAGCAGGCCCCTGTCTCCCATCCCGCTGCAGCCCTGGCCAGGCAGCAGCTACTTCTGCATCAGGAAAACCCTCCCTCGCCTCTGTCTGCAGTTCCCAGCAGAGGCTGTATGTGCCTCTTACTGCAGCTGGCTTTAGGGAAGGAAAGCTCATATTCTAAGCCAGGGTCAAGTGGGAGGGAAGGATCGGAGGGGAAAGTCGGTGTTGCTCCCTCCACCACCAGAACTCACAATTTAGGTGCTGATACAAAAGGAAAGAGCAAAATTTATAGAGGGGTGTGTTGTGGGTGGAGGGCTGCTGTCACTTGGTAAATGTCCTTGGCTTTCCAGGAGAACCAAATGCAACTTACCCGTGGATGTGTCGGCAACTTTCGCCCTCTCGAGGGTCCTAGGGTACCTTACCGTGTCCATCAATTCTATAAACGCAGAGAGAGGCAGTATTCTCACTGTCATGGAACCCTGGGAAATCTGCTTTATTGGAATTCTACTTTGTACTAAGACATTTGGGGACTGTATCAACTAGAGGTGTCTGAGCACCAGAGAGGGAGCAGAGCTGGAATCAAGGGACTAATGAGCGGAGTCTCTGTTTGTCATTATTAATAGTTAACTGGTTGTGGACCTGTGGCTTGATGGGAACGGTTGAGAAATGTTCTGATGTGCAAATGAGCGCTGGCAGGTGAAGACACAGCTGGCCAAACTCACTGAGCATCTTTCTTACAGTTGAAGATCTAATTCCATGATGGGGTTGTTTTGTTTTATCTTTGTTTTGAAAAGCGAGGTTCAGAAATATGGCTTTACGAAGGTAGTACCATGCAACGATTAAGAGGACAGACTGAAACCAGAAGAACTGAGTTTGAATCTTTACTCTGCCACTTAATCTCTGTGTGATTCTGGGCATCTCTGTGCTCTGCTTCCTTGTTTTAAAAAACAGGGATAATGACATACCTACTTCATTGTGTTAATATGAGAATTAAATGAATTAATATATGTAAAGCGCTTAGCACAGTGCCCTGCAAAAGGCATTATGAACGTTTAATGCAATATGAATGTTATTATTATCCCCTCCCATCCAACAGCTGTAACAATATGTCTGGGCTCATGACATCTCTTAAGATCACCTTTCCAAGCAGTGAGTACAGTTTTCAAACCCTGCCTGGCTGAGCTAAGTGGGGAAGCGAGGGCCATGAGCATCCCAAGAAGTGCGAGTATTAATTCCCTCTAGAAAGGCCCTTTCTGCCCCTGCCGCGGTTGTGGAACATCTTCATCCTCACTGAATGCCAGTGGCTTAGGGAGCATCAAGACACTGGTGCCTTGTCTTTATATCACTTGCCTCCAACAAAGTTCCAGGCACAGAGCAGCCTCAGTAAGTAGCAGTTGATGAAGGTGGTGGCTTGTTTTTACTCTTAAATCTCTCTGCTCTTGGAAGTAAGCAAAAGGGCAGTGGTATGCAAATGACATCTGTCTGGGCAGGAGGCTGGCAATGGGTGTTGGCAAAATGGGCTTTTAATAAGGGAGACTGTAAAAAAAAATTTTAATGTTTATTTTTGAGAGAGAGAGAGAGAGAGAGAGAGAGGGAGAATGGCAGAGAGAGAGGGAGACACAGAATCTGAAGCAGGCTCCAAGCTCTGAGCTGTCAGCATGGAGCCCGATGTGGGGCTCGAACTCATGGACTTCGAGATCTTGACCTGAGTGAAGTCTGACTCTCAACTGACTGAGCCACCCAGGCGCCCCTGAGGGAGACTTTTAGAAAGCTGTGTGCCTGTCTGTTTAGTGAAAGCCCCTCTAACTTAAGTTTACTCCTACTTCCACATCTAGGTCTATAACTGACTCTGGTTAATGCTGGATTTGCCAGCAGGGAGGCTCAGAGTTAATATTAATTTCCAGGATTAAAGAAATCATGTTTGTTAGATGGAGAAGGAAATCCAGTGGGGATTGGAAGAGAGAGAGAATTTTGTGAATGCATGTGTATGTTTTAGGATGGGGACAGTGGCACTGGTGAGGATCCATTTCCAGCATTCTGGGAGGGCAGTGTCAACAGCAAACAAGCCCAGAAACTCACTGGCTGCCCTTTGGCTTTGGTAACAGGTAATGTCCTTTAGAGGTCATGGACCCTGTCTTCTGTAGAAGGCACAGAGAGTTGACCTTTTACCTTTCATCTAGTTTTGTGGATATGGAAGCCATCCTGGACTATGGAAAGTATGGAAAATGGGGAAACCTAAGACCAGCTCAGCATTCAAGGAGGGATGCTTGGGCGTGATGCTAGTGGGTGTCTAGAGTCTTCCTTGGAGGCAGCATCATTCAGAGCTATGAATTGTTAAGTGATTGGAATTACAGGGTTGAAAGGGGGGCCCTGGGGCTCATTGTCTTACCCCTCTTCTGTGATAGATGTTTACTTATGATGTGAATAGGAAGCATTTGCCATGAGACCTCAGGGGCAGGGGACCTTCTGGGGTGAGGGAGACTGATATCGCACAGGGCTCCTTGTCCAGCCCTTCCAGCTCTGTCTTGTCACTTCATTAGTGGCTGGCCTCAACCCGCCTCTCTGTAAAGACTAGAACCACCCACATGACAGCCCCTGGATCGTGTGGAATCCTCTCTGGCCATGAGTTCTTTGTAGAAGGGGTGACTGGGACATTGACACTGAGTTTTCCTGTAGCAGACCTAGAAATCTTGGGCACTTGGAAAGTATTTTATTTGTCCAGCACACCCAGCAGCACTGAAGTGTGTGGCTTGAAGTGTTTTCATTGATTTAGGCTCGTGTTTGGCTGTGGAGGTTAGGGAAATGGACGTTGAGTTGTTAAAGAGAGTAGAATCCCCCACCTGTGATTCCTCCCACTGCTGGCTCTAACTGGGCTCTTCTCTTTGGGAAATGGCCCAGTGGGGTGTGTGTGTGTGTGTGTGTGTGTGTGTGTGTGTGTGTTTGGGGGCAGAGAACAGACCTGGAATGCTTTGAGGGACGCTTCTGAGGTCCCCAAGCTGTATCCTGTTTCCTCTCCTCCCTGCTTCCTGTCTTCTCAAAAGATGAAATTGAAAGGATTAAATGTGGGCTTAATTGTCCCCCCTCTTCATCAGAGCATGAAAATTTCTGATTATGGAGGGAAGGGGGCTTGAATCCCAGGTACAGTCAAAAATGATTAATGCCACTTGTCTGCCAGCCTAATTAGACTTGGTAATGAACGTGTGTGTTCGCCTGCTGATCCTGCGGAGTTATTAGGTGGAAGTGAATTGACATCTCCCCTCAGTGCTGAGGGTTTGGTCCGGGATCCTCTCTCTTCCTCCCAAGTTTATCGGTCACTCAGCCTGTGCCAAGCCTGGCAGGCACGCCCTGAGTGACGGAGAAAAGACAGCCCCCAGCTCGGCCCCAAGGGCCCTGCCTGGCTGGTGAAGTGACTCCAGCCACAGGGAGCTGGCTTAGGCCCAGCCCACCTCCGAGCACAGGAAGGATTCTTCACAGGCCAGTCGTGATTTTCCCACGAAGAACCCAAAGGGTTTTCATGCTTGCTTCCATATTCATCCCCAGAATGGCTTCCTGAGGTCAGCACACAGGGATTCTGCCGCCAAGGTCTTACATAGGCAGGGAGGCGTCGATCGTCTGCCTGGCTAGGGGCGGGACAAGGTTAGAACCTCTCAGGTGGGGTGAACGTGACAGGCCTTGAAGTCCTTGGCGGCCATCTCAGGTCATTTCCCTCCTTTGGCCGTGCCCAGCATTTCTGTGTCGGAAGCAGCATCCTCCCCCCCGCCCCCCAAGGCTCTTCCATGGAGCCCTCTCTGGCCCCCCACACCATTCTTCAGTTTCCCCCTGGAAAGAGCAGGTAGCCACTCTTGCTCAGTCCAGGATACTATTAAGGCTGGTGAGGAAGCTGTAAATACACCTCTGGCCTTATTAGAGGCTCTTCCTGTTCGCATTCCTCAGATGACAAGGTGAATAATCTTGGGCAGGTGAGTATTTGTGGGTGCGCAGAGCACGCAGATGGAATGTCTCCCCACCCCCCACCCCCGGACCGAGCTTCAGTCAGCAGCCAGCCTTCCCTCTCACTTGGAGACCTGTTGTGCCGGTGGCCAAGTGCTGTCCATCCCCCAGGCCACCCACCGCCCCGGCACGGTTCCGGCTCCCTGCTGTCTGGGTCGGGAAGTGCCAGAGGCGCTGGCACTGGGAAGGCCAGCCCTGACCCGGTAGATGGCTGGGCATGTAGTCACTTGTGGTTTTTTTTCCGAGGGATTTGGCAAGCTTCTGTCCACATGTTCAGGGCAGGATCTCCGGGTTGGGAGGGGAGCTGAGCCAGCTTTTAGATTTTGGGGAAGGAGCAAGGAGGCCAAGGGGATGATGTCAGACAGGGCAGCAGGCTCTCTTCCTTGGGGACACTGGTTTAAGTGGAATAACATTGGTCATGGGGAGCCCCGCCCCAAGGTCAAGACTATCTTGACTCAGACCAGGCGAGGTGATGCTTGGATGTTCTCTGAAGCACTGCACACACCACGCTGAGGAGACAGGGGCAGAGCTTGCTGTACCCCAGGAGCTCTGCATGGTGGCCAAAGTGGCCAACAAGTTCACGTGGGGCGTGTTCTAGCCTGGCTGCGGTTCCTGGCATAGAGAAAGTTCTTGAGAGATGCACCTGTAGAAAAAGCAGTGATGCTGGGTTCTCATTTTGCCCTTTTGGGAGGGGAAGGAAGAGGACCAGCAGGGGTCCCTCCCGGCAAGGTAGCCATGCGTGCAGCCTCCCAGGGGACAGTGTCCTGTCCTGATTGAGGGGTCTGGCAACCCCTGGTTTCTGTAGCACATCCCTGATTTTCTTCAGGATTTTCCTACCCTCACCTACTGCTCTGGCCTCATTAAGGGCATCAGGGAGAAAAGTTCCAGCTCACATTGTACTGAGGGTTTGTAAGAAGGGTGGTGTTGGAAAGTCCAGTCTGTTCATTCCTATGTGTCACTGGGAGGCAGGGAGCAGGGTACGTCACTCACCTGTGACCACAGAGGGGCTGGGTCGTGTTTACTCTGCAGTGGAGGGCCTGCACCCCACCTCTGCTCCCCCTCCTTGTTTCTTGAACAAACATTTTCAGGGCAGGGCAGATCTTACCCAGATATCTGCAGTGGCTATTGGCTAATGCTGCTAGAAAAATGGAAACTTGGCTTACATGGACCTTTAAGAAATCACACCACCGGGCTGTTCCAGTTGGTTGAACATCCAACTTGGGCTCAGGTCATGATCTCACAGTTCGTGAGTTGGAGCCCCGCGTCGGGTTCTCTGCTGTCAGCACAGAGCCTGCTTCGGATCCTCTGTCTCCTTCTCTCTCTGCCCCTCCCCCACTCATGCTCTTTCTCTCTCTCAAAAATAAATGAGCCATTAAAAGAAAAACACTTAAAAAAGAAAAAAGAAATCGCATCTAAAAGTCAGCCCTAAAAGAAGGATGATATTCTTTGCCTTTTTTTTTTAATCCTTTTGTGTTTTTTTTTCCTTTTGTTGATTTTTTTTTTAATTAATTTTTTTTTCCGACGTTTTTTATTTATTTTTGGGACAGAGAGAGACAGAGCATGAACGGGGGAAGGGCAGAGAGAGAGGGAGACACAGAATCGGAAACAGGCTCCAGGCTCCGAGCCATCAGCCCAGAGCCTGACGCGGGGCTCGAACTCATGGACTGCAAGATCGTGACCTGCGCACGATCTATCGTGACCTGAGCTGAAGTCGGACGCTCAACCGACTGCGCCACCCAGGCGCCCCATTGATTTTTTTTTTTTTAATCTTGCTATGTTTTGTTTTTACTGGATGCTGGCTCTGGGAAAGAATTATCATTGTGTTTGCTATAGATGCAAATTGGTGTCCTATGAGCCTGGTGGGATGGGAATATTTACGTGGAATGAGAAGAGTTGAGAATAACAAGAAGTGTGGGGGCAGAGAGAACTTTTATCTCAGAAATGACCTGGCCGAACCTGAAGCCTGTTCTTGTGGCCTGGGCTTGTGAGGTGGGCAGGGCTGGTGGGACCATGGCCCCTTCACAGGTGAGAAGGCACAGCCTTCAGGGAGGCAGATGACCTCCGCAAGAGTCAGTAGTGGCAAAATCAGCACCAGAATCCAGCACAGCATTTTGCCTTATGAACTCAGGTCCCTGAACATGCGAGTTAGTTGAGCTTCCTCATTCATCTGCCTCCCTTCTGTCAGTGATGCTGAAATGTCCATAGAAAGAAGTGCAGAGAAAAAAAAGGGGGGTGAGCCAAGGGTGGGTAAGCCACGTGACAGCTGCACAGTCAGCCAGCCCCTGGATAACTGAGAGTTGGCTGCACTGAGGCCTGTTTCCAGAGTTTGGTTTCTAAGTAGATCTTCAGCATGTGTAAATCATGAGATCTTTAAACAAAAGGTGAAGTTTTTCTAAGTCCCAAGATAAAAGAAACAAGGGTCTCTCTCTGGCCCTGCCCCACCCCATTGGTGTTTGGAGTATATAGGGGGGTTGGCATGAAAAAGCAGGTAGGAGGTCTCTTCCTGTTCCATGCCTCCTCCTTGCCATGACCCAGGGTCACAGTTCATGACACAGGGCTAACCAGGAACCACAGCGAAGTTAGGCTGAGCCTCAGAAGGGACAGCTAGGATGAAGAAAGTTTGCATAGGGGCTGTGATAGGAACCGAGGTTTGCCTCACAGACCTCTGATTCCATCCCGGGCAGCAATGTGGCCACGTGAGGACGAGCAGATTTGGGGAACCCCCACCTCCTCACTCTCACCCCATCTCTGACTCTCTGTTTGTCCAGATCAGTCTTACATTTGGGTATCATTGCTTATTTTCCTTGCTAACTTGGAGGAAGCTGTTTTTTCCATTCAAATTGAATGGAAGCTGGAGGTTTTGTGGTTTCTGTTGAAACAATTATGTCCTTTCTGCAACTGAGGAAAGGATTTAAAAGAAAACAAAACCCCTCAGAGATGCCTTACTGTTCAATGGAACAACAGATTCCAGCTGCAACTTGAGTTTTGAGAGAAAGGATTGAACACACGGTATGTAAATGTCTATTCTGGTGATGTGTATTTTCAAAAGCAATCTGGGGTTACCTCTCTATGAATAGGGCATTTCAAGGTGAGAATATATTGTAGCCCCGGCACTTGAAATAGGGAAGCCTGTCTCTTCAAACTGCGTTGGGCCTGGGCTGGACTCTCTCCTCAGCAGGCAGGTCATCTGGTTGGTGCTTAGATGTTGGCGGGCTACGAGAAGTCATCATACATCCCCCCACCCCTAGATAGTTCTCCTCCTAAAATATCCCTACATTTTTCTTCCTACCCAGTTTTCAAAGGGTCAGGAGTGAAGATTCTAAAGCCTCCCAAGGCCCCTTCTTCAGTGTCTGCCAGTTCTCTCCTGCTGAGAGAGAACTCGCCAGTGGCTTAACCTGTCAAAGAACAGCTCTGCAATGAGGAGAAAGGAGAAGTGAGAGCAGTATATCCTTGCACCCAAAGGGGGCATTCAGGAGGGGTTTTCCCCCTTACCTGTGACTCATACTAGAAGTTCTCTAGCACACATGTTTCCTTCCCTGAGAGCTGGAATGGGAACGCCTCCCCTCCCCCCAGCCTGGGCTCACCCGGCCGGAAGTTCCGGACCCCCTTGCTTGGTGGCCCCAAGTGTTGTTTTAGGATCTGGACTCACTTGCCATCCTCTTCTGTGCAGAAGTTGCTGGATAAACTGAGGGGTGGGGGCACAAAAAAAGGCCGGTGGCAGCCCCATCTCCCTGAGGAAGAATGAGGGAGAAAGAACCAATGTCTGGGCCTGAGAAAGGGTGCCATTTTAGGGCATTTCTGTCTTAAATGAATCACTTATAAACAATGTGCTTTTATTGTCAAGCTTACAAACAAGTTTTTATTGTTACTGCACCAAGTACTGAGGTCCTCAATAGTGAGGGGTGATCTAACATGAGGACCTTCTAGCCAGATTTCCTAGGAGGAAGGCAGATGATGGACGGCCTGTTTGAAAGATTTGTTCTACCAACATTTTCTTCTCTAAGTGGGCCCGAGGACATGGCCTTGGGCTAGGATACCGCTCAGCATTCTTTGTGACCTGGGGGCAAACTACAGCACAGAGGAGTGGATCCAGGTTGGTGGTTGCATGAGGAATAACAGAGCTCATGCCTGAACCCATGGACGTTGACTTCCTAGACCGAATACCACGTGACCAGAGCACAGAGGTGTGAATGCATCTTCATTTCCGAGCACTCCTGAGTCCTCTGCAGTGTAGGACATGTGTCCCTCCTTCATCTGAAACTGGCCCCCGCTGGTGGTTGGGAATCTCTGGGCAGCCCGGGAGCAGGCACCCCTCTCCAGCGGCTTTCCTAGAAGGCTGTGCTGCCTGTCTTGGCCTTGGTGACAGGGCCTCTGGGAACTTCCCCACTGGGACTTGGTTGCTTCTGGGAGTCAGTGTTGAGGCAATGATGCCCTGTGAGTACTGTTTCAGGGCAAGAGAACATTCCTGTCCTATTTATGATAGGCTCTATTCTTTTCTTCCTTTCTCTTTCTTCCTTCTTTTGCTCAGAGAGCAACAGACCTCTCTGAGACCTCTCTGAGACCTCTCTCTGCTCAGGTATCTGGGCTCAGATAAATGGTCTGACCCTCTGCCTTTTCATGGGCCCAGTCGGCTGAAAGCCTTCGCTCTTCCCCTACCCTGGGCTTAGCATGGGAGGATGTGAATTAGCCCCGTTGTCCCTTAGGAGCCTATATAGCTGGTAAAGCATTATTAATCTGCCATCCCCAAAGAAATCCATTAATGAGCTCCTGGGCCAGGCACATGGTGTGAGATAACTGGTCACTTCTGCTGTCTGTTGAAACTTTGGAGACATTGATTTTCAGGCTCTCAGGCACTCCTGAGGGGTGAAGCTCGAGACAGGCTCTTTCCTGCAGCCTGTTTGGTGGGGGCATTTTTATCTTATCAAGCTAAAAGCCCCAGGAATAGAAAGTTTTCCATTGGGGGAGGTGGAGGGAAAGGACCTTAGCTAGGAAGGAGAAGGCATTGGTCAGGCTGTGCTGGTGCAGGGGCCCGCGTCCCAGGTGCCTGTGACTTCCTCTGGGAAAAGCAGCTGGCTGGGCTGACTGGAGCAAACCCCCGTCACAGGAGGGCCCCGGGATCCTCCCAGAGCTAGTGACTCTCCACTCATCGCTGCATCCCTGCCGGCTGGCCTGGAAAAAAGGCAACCATCTCCTGCAGCGGGATGACTGAGGGCGGGGGTGAGGAGGCGGCCACTGCCTGCTTCGGCGCAGTTATGGCAAGGCTCCAGCGCCTCTTCTGTAGGCTCCCCAAGAGCCGCTCGGGATCGAAGAGGCTCCAGGCCCTGCAGAAGTTCTGCCACGAGGCCCGGCTGGCTCGCGGTAGGTCCAAGGTGCTCCAGCTAGGGGCCCTCGGTGGGGGTGGGGGTGGGGGCGTTCTTGGGTTCCAAGGCCTCAGCCTAGGGGCCTTTTCCACGAGGAAAGAAGGCCAGGAGAGCTCTTGCAGCCTAGAACTTGCCGCTGAGCTCAGCACCACTCCTTGGCCCTCCTGACGCCCCAGGGGCCAAAGCTCAGGCACTGCCACCCTGCCAGCTTTAGGTGGAATGGCAGGTCTGACAGTACACGGGCAGCCCGTTTCATAGGCCCAGGTTGGCTGTGGGTTCTAACAGCTTTTCCTCGGCTGAAAATTAAGGCCAAGAAGTCATCTTAATCTGGGCCCCTGAGCTGTTGGAAGATGGGCACTTGGATGACACCGTTTTAGTCCTGAGGGGCCTGAAACCTTGCCACACTGCAGAGTCAGCCTCCCAAGGACCCAGGGGCGGTGACATTTCCTAGGCAGGGGTTTCTCATCTGCAGGGTTAGGGGAGGTGCCTGTGGGACCCCAACATGCAAGCTTTGTGGGGCTAGAGACTACTGGCCAGGACACAGGGGACAGGAGCCCAGCCTCAGGCGATGACTGGGCTCTAGTTTCTTTCCCTGAGCACTAGTTAGTGGGGGAACAGTCCTTGCCTAGGGAAGGATAAGGGCATAATATGGAAGATAAGAAGGAGAGACAGTAACAAATTTTCATGGAAACTTAGGTTGTCCTAATTTCTTTCTCTCTCTCTTTCTTTCTCTTTCTCTTTCTTTCTTTCTTTCTTTCTTTCTTTCTTTCTTTCTTTCTTTCTTTCTTTCTTTC